>NC_133972.1:9699898-10006009 GCF_047716275.1 Strix uralensis
GCCCTGGAAACGAGGCACTGCTGCATAAAAGGGAGGTTGTTACCTGTAGAATCAAAAGCTTGGATGCCAAAAATTAATCTTTGAGAGGTAAAATGGGGGTTTGTGCCCTAAAATTGAGAGCTTGGAGTAGGAAAATGAGGCTTTTAATCTGAAAAAGGAGCTTTGTGCCCTAAAATTGAGATATTGGTGCAGAAAAATGAGGCTTTTCCACCCAAAAAAGGTGGGTTTTACCCTAAAATTGAGAGCTTGTTGCAGAAAAATGAGGCTTTTCAGCAGAAAAAGGTTGTTTCCGCCCTAAAATTGAGAGCTTGGTACAGAAAAATGAGGTTTTTCACCCCAAAAGCGTGGGTTTAGCCCCCATGATAGGGTTTGTGCTGTAAAAAAGGAGAGGTAGGGCCCTGGAAACGAGGCACTGCTGCATAAAAGGGAGGTTGTTACCTGTAGAATCAAAACTTTGGATGCCAAAAATTAATCTTTGAGAGGTAAAATGGGGGTTTGTGCCCTAAAATTGAGAGCTTGGAGTAGGAAAATGAGGCTTTTAATCTGAAAAAGGAGGTTTGTGCCCTAAAATTGAGATATTGGTGCAGAAAAATGAGGCTTTTCCACCCAAAAAAGGTGGGTTTTACCCTAAAATTGAGAGCTTGTTGCAGAAAAATGAGGCTTTTCAGCAGAAAAAGGTTGTTTCCGCCCTAAAATTGAGAGCTTGGTACAGAAGAATGAGGTTTTTCACCCCAAAAGCGTGGGTTTAGCCCCCATGATAGGGTTTGTGCTGTAAAAAAGGAGAGGTAGGGCCCTGGAAACGAGGCACTGCTGCATAAAAGGGAGGTTGTTACCTGTAGAATCAAAACTTTGGATGCCAAAAATTAATCTTTGAGAGGAAAATGGGGGTTTGTGCCCTAAAATTGAGAGCTTGGAGTAGGAAAATGAGGCTTTTAATCTGAAAAAGGAGGTTTGTGCCCTAAAATTGAGATATTGGTGAAGAAAAATGAGGCTTTTCACCCAAAAATTGAGAGCTTGTCCATAACATTGAAATATTGGTGCAGAAAAATGAGGCTTTTCAGGTGAAAAAGGTGGGTTTGGTGCTAAAATTGAGAGCTTGGTGCAGAAAAATGAGGCTTTTCTGGTGAAAAGGGCATTTTGTGCCCTAAAATTGCGAGCTTGTAGAAAATGAGGCTTTTTTACCCGAAAAAGGCAGGTTTTACCCTAAAATTGAGAGCTTGTTGTGGGAAAATGAGGCTTTTCAGGTGAAAAAGGCGGGTTTGGTGCAGAAAATTGAGAGCTCTGTGCAGAAAAATGAGGCTTTTTCACCCGAAAAAGGCATTTTGTGCCCGAAATTGAGAGCTTGGTACAGAAAAATGAGGTTTTTCACCCCAAAAACGCGGGTTTAGCCCCCATGATAGGGTTTGTGCTGTAAAAAAGGAGAGGTAGGGCCCTGGAAACGAGGCACTGCTGCATAAAAGGGAGGTTGTTACCTGTAGAATCAAAAGCTTGGATGCCAAAAATTAATCTTTGAGAGGTAAAATGGGGGTTTGTGCCCTAAAATTGAGAGCTTGGAGTAGGAAAATGAGGCTTTTAACCTGAAAAAGGAGGTTTGTGCCCTAAAATTGAGATATTGGTGAAGAAAAATGAGGCTTTTCACCCAAAAATTGAGAGCTTGTCCCTAAAATTGGGAGCTTGGAGTAGGAAAATGAGGCTTTTAATCTTAAAAAGGAGGTTTGTGCCATAAATTGAGATATTGGTGAAGAAAAATGAGGCTTTTAATCTGAAAATTGAGAGCTTGTCCCTAAAATTGAGAGCTTGGTGCAGAAAAATGAGGCTTTTCACCCAAAAAAGGAGAGCTTGTCCATAACATTGAAATATTGGTGCAGAAAAATGAGGCTTTTCAGGTGAAAAAGGTGGGTTTGGTGCTAAAATTGAGAGCTTGGTGCAGAAAAATGAGGCTTTTCTGGTGAAAAGGGCATTTTGTGCCCTAAAATTGCGAGCTTGTTGTAGGAAAATGAGGCTTTTTTACCCGAAAAAGGCAGGTTTTACCCTAAAATTGCGAGCTTGTTGTAGGAAAATGAGGCTTTTTTACCCGAAAAAGGCGGGTTTTACCCTAAAATTGAGAGCTTGTTGTGGGAAAATGAGGCTTTTCAGGTGAAAAAGGCGGGTTTTACCGTAAAATTGAGAGAGTGTTTCCGAAAAATGAGGCTTTTCAGGTGAAAAAGGTGGGTTTGGTGCAGAAAATTGAGAGCTCTGTGCAGAAAAATGAGGCTTCTTCACCCGAAAAAGGCATTTTGTGCCCGAAATTGAGAGCTTGGTGCAGAAAAATGAGGCTTTTCACCCCAAAAACGCGGGTTTAGCCCCCATGATAGGGTTTGTGCTGTAAAAAAGGAGAGGTAGGGCCCTGGAAACGAGGCACTGCTGCATAAAAGGGAGGTTGTTACCTGTAGAATCAAAACTTTGGATGCCAAAAATTAATCTTTGAGAGGAAAATGGGGGTTTGTGCCCTAAAATTGAGAGCTTGGAGTAGGAAAATGAGGCTTTTAATCTGAAAAAGGAGGTTTGTGCCCTAAAATTGAGATATTGGTGAAGAAAAATGAGGCTTTTCACCCAAAAAAGGAGAGCTTGTCCATAACATTGAAATATTGGTGCAGAAAAATGAGGCTTTTCAGGTGAAAAAGGTGGGTTTGGTGCTAAAATTGAGAGCTTGGTGCAGAAAAATGAGGCTTTTCTGGTGAAAAGGGCATTTTGTGCCCTAAAATTGCGAGCTTGTAGAAAATGAGGCTTTTTTACCCGAAAAAGGCAGGCTTTACCCTAAAATTGCGAGCTTGTTGTATGAAAATGAGGCTTTTTTACCCGAAAAAGGCGGGTTTTACCCTAAAATTGAGAGCTTGTTGTGGGAAAATGAGGCTTTTCAGGTGAAAAAGGCGGGTTTTACCGTAAAATTGAGAGAGTGTTTCAGAAAAATGAGGCTTTTCAGGTGAAAAAGGTGGGTTTGGTGCAGAAAATTGAGAGCTCTGTGCAGAAAAATGAGGCTTTTTCACCCGAAAAAGGCATTTTGTGCCCGAAATTGAGAGCTTGGTGCAGAAAAATGAGGCTTTTCACCCCAAAAACGCGGGTTTAGCCCCCATGATAGGGTTTGTGCTGTAAAAAAGGAGAGGTAGGGCCCTGGAAACGAGGCACTGCTGCATAAAAGGGAGGTTGTTACCTGTAGAATCAAAACTTTGGATGCCAAAAATTAATCTTTGAGAGGTAAAATGGGGGTTTGTGCCCTAAAATTGAGAGCTTGGAGTAGGAAAATGAGGCTTTTAATCTGAAAAAGGAGGTTTGTGCCCTAAAATTGAGATATTGGTGCAGAAAAATGAGGCTTTTCCACCCAAAAAAGGTGGGTTTTACCCTAAAATTGAGAGCTTGTTGCAGAAAAATGAGGCTTTTCAGCAGAAAAAGGTTGTTTCCGCCCTAAAATTGAGAGCTTGGTACAGAAGAATGAGGTTTTTCACCCCAAAAGCGTGGGTTTAGCCCCCATGATAGGGTTTGTGCTGTAAAAAAGGAGAGGTAGGGCCCTGGAAACGAGGCACTGCTGCATAAAAGGGAGGTTGTTACCTGTAGAATCAAAACTTTGGATGCCAAAAATTAATCTTTGAGAGGAAAATGGGGGTTTGTGCCCTAAAATTGAGAGCTTGGAGTAGGAAAATGAGGCTTTTAATCTGAAAAAGGAGGTTTGTGCCCTAAAATTGAGATATTGGTGAAGAAAAATGAGGCTTTTCACCCAAAAATTGAGAGCTTGTCCATAACATTGAAATATTGGTGCAGAAAAATGAGGCTTTTCAGGTGAAAAAGGTGGGTTTGGTGCTAAAATTGAGAGCTTGGTGCAGAAAAATGAGGCTTTTCTGGTGAAAAGGGCATTTTGTGCCCTAAAATTGCGAGCTTGTAGAAAATGAGGCTTTTTTACCCGAAAAAGGCAGGTTTTACCCTAAAATTGAGAGCTTGTTGTGGGAAAATGAGGCTTTTCAGGTGAAAAAGGCGGGTTTGGTGCAGAAAATTGAGAGCTCTGTGCAGAAAAATGAGGCTTTTTCACCCGAAAAAGGCATTTTGTGCCCGAAATTGAGAGCTTGGTACAGAAAAATGAGGTTTTTCACCCCAAAAACGCGGGTTTAGCCCCCATGATAGGGTTTGTGCTGTAAAAAAGGAGAGGTAGGGCCCTGGAAACGAGGCACTGCTGCATAAAAGGGAGGTTGTTACCTGTAGAATCAAAAGCTTGGATGCCAAAAATTAATCTTTGAGAGGTAAAATGGGGGTTTGTGCCCTAAAATTGAGAGCTTGGAGTAGGAAAATGAGGCTTTTAACCTGAAAAAGGAGGTTTGTGCCCTAAAATTGAGATATTGGTGAAGAAAAATGAGGCTTTTCACCCAAAAATTGAGAGCTTGTCCCTAAAATTGGGAGCTTGGAGTAGGAAAATGAGGCTTTTAATCTTAAAAAGGAGGTTTGTGCCATAAATTGAGATATTGGTGAAGAAAAATGAGGCTTTTAATCTGAAAATTGAGAGCTTGTCCCTAAAATTGAGAGCTTGGTGCAGAAAAATGAGGCTTTTCACCCAAAAAAGGAGAGCTTGTCCATAACATTGAAATATTGGTGCAGAAAAATGAGGCTTTTCAGGTGAAAAAGGTGGGTTTGGTGCTAAAATTGAGAGCTTGGTGCAGAAAAATGAGGCTTTTCTGGTGAAAAGGGCATTTTGTGCCCTAAAATTGCGAGCTTGTTGTAGGAAAATGAGGCTTTTTTACCCGAAAAAGGCAGGTTTTACCCTAAAATTGCGAGCTTGTTGTAGGAAAATGAGGCTTTTTTACCCGAAAAAGGCGGGTTTTACCCTAAAATTGAGAGCTTGTTGTGGGAAAATGAGGCTTTTCAGGTGAAAAAGGCGGGTTTTACCGTAAAATTGAGAGAGTGTTTCCGAAAAATGAGGCTTTTCAGGTGAAAAAGGTGGGTTTGGTGCAGAAAATTGAGAGCTCTGTGCAGAAAAATGAGGCTTCTTCACCCGAAAAAGGCATTTTGTGCCCGAAATTGAGAGCTTGGTGCAGAAAAATGAGGCTTTTCACCCCAAAAACGCGGGTTTAGCCCCCATGATAGGGTTTGTGCTGTAAAAAAGGAGAGGTAGGGCCCTGGAAACGAGGCACTGCTGCATAAAAGGGAGGTTGTTACCTGTAGAATCAAAACTTTGGATGCCAAAAATTAATCTTTGAGAGGAAAATGGGGGTTTGTGCCCTAAAATTGAGAGCTTGGAGTAGGAAAATGAGGCTTTTAATCTGAAAAAGGAGGTTTGTGCCCTAAAATTGAGATATTGGTGAAGAAAAATGAGGCTTTTCACCCAAAAATTGAGAGCTTGTCCATAACATTGAAATATTGGTGCAGAAAAATGAGGCTTTTCAGGTGAAAAAGGTGGGTTTGGTGCTAAAATTGAGAGCTTGGTGCAGAAAAATGAGGCTTTTCTGGTGAAAAGGGCATTTTGTGCCCTAAAATTGCGAGCTTGTAGGAAAATGAGGCTTTTTTACCCGAAAAAGGCAGGCTTTACCCTAAAATTGCGAGCTTGTTGTAGGAAAATGAGGCTTTTTTACCCGAAAAAGGCGGGTTTTACCCTAAAATTGAGAGCTTGTTGTGGGAAAATGAGGCTTTTCAGGTGAAAAAGGCGGGTTTTACCGTAAAATTGAGAGAGTGTTTCAGAAAAATGAGGCTTTTCAGGTGAAAAAGGTGGGTTTGGTGCAGAAAATTGAGAGCTCTGTGCAGAAAAATGAGGCTTTTTCACCCGAAAAAGGCATTTTGTGCCCGAAATTGAGAGCTTGGTGCAGAAAAATGAGGCTTTTCACCCCAAAAGCGTGGGTTTAGCCCCCATGATAGGGTTTGTGCTGTAAAAAAGGAGAGGTAGGGCCCTGGAAACGAGGCACTGCTGCATAAAAGGGAGGTTGTTACCTGTAGAATCAAAACTTTGGATGCCAAAAATTAATCTTTGAGAGGTAAAATGGGGGTTTGTGCCCTAAAATTGAGAGCTTGGAGTAGGAAAATGAGGCTTTTAATCTGAAAAAGGAGGTTTGTGCCCTAAAATTGAGATATTGGTGCAGAAAAATGAGGCTTTTAACCTGAAAAAGGAGGTTTGTGCCCTAAAATTGAGATATTGGTGAAGAAAAATGAGGCTTTTCACCCAAAAATTGAGAGCTTGTCCCTAAAATTGGGAGCTTGGAGTAGGAAAATGAGGCTTTTAATCTTAAAAAGGAGGTTTGTGCCATAAATTGAGATATTGGTGAAGAAAAATGAGGCTTTTAATCTGAAAATTGAGAGCTTGTCCCTAAAATTGAGAGCTTGGTGCAGAAAAATGAGGCTTTTCACCCAAAAAAGGAGAGCTTGTCCATAACATTGAAATATTGGTGCAGAAAAATGAGGCTTTTCAGGTGAAAAAGGTGGGTTTGGTGCTAAAATTGAGAGCTTGGTGCAGAAAAATGAGGCTTTTCTGGTGAAAAGGGCATTTTGTGCCCTAAAGTTGCGAGCTTGTTGTAGGAAAATGAGGCTTTTTTACCCGAAAAAGGCAGGTTTTACCCTAAAATTGCGAGCTTGTTGTAGGAAAATGAGGCTTTTTTACCCGAAAAAGGCGGGTTTTACCCTAAAATTGAGAGCTTGTTGTGGGAAAATGAGGCTTTTCAGGTGAAAAAGGCGGGTTTTACCGTAAAATTGAGAGAGTGTTTCAGAAAAATGAGGCTTTTCAGGTGAAAAAGGTGGGTTTGGTGCAGAAAATTGAGAGCTCTGTGCAGAAAAATGAGGCTTTTTCACCCGAAAAAGGCATTTTGTGCCCGAAATTGAGAGCTTGGTGCAGAAAAATGAGGCTTTTCACCCCAAAAACGCGGGTTTAGCCCCCATGACAGGGTTTGTGCTGTAAAAAAGGAGAGGTAGGGCCCTGGAAACGAGGCACTGCTGCATAAAAGGGAGGTTGTTACCTGTAGAATCAAAACTTTGGATGCCAAAAATTAATCTTTGAGAGGTAAAATGGGGGTTTGTGCCCTAAAATTGAGAGCTTGGAGTAGGAAAATGAGGCTTTTAATCTGAAAAAGGAGGTTTGTGCCCTAAAATTGAGATATTGGTGCAGAAAAATGAGGCTTTTCCACCCAAAAAAGGTGGGTTTTACCCTAAAATTGAGAGCTTGTTGCAGAAAAATGAGGCTTTTCAGCAGAAAAAGGTTGTTTCCGCCCTAAAATTGAGAGCTTGGTACAGAAAAATGAGGTTTTTCACCCCAAAAGCGTGGGTTTAGCCCCCATGATAGGGTTTGTGCTGTAAAAAAGGAGAGGTAGGGCCCTGGAAACGAGGCACTGCTGCATAAAAGGGAGGTTGTTACCTGTAGAATCAAAACTTTGGATGCCAAAAATTAATCTTTGAGAGGTAAAATGGGGGTTTGTGCCCTAAAATTGAGAGCTTGGAGTAGGAAAATGAGGCTTTTAATCTGAAAAAGGAGGTTTGTGCCCTAAAATTGAGATATTGGTGAAGAAAAATGAGGCTTTTCACCCAAAAATTGAGAGCTTGTCCATAACATTGAAATATTGGTGCAGAAAAATGAGGCTTTTCAGGTGAAAAAGGTGGGTTTGGTGCTAAAATTGAGAGCTTGGTGCAGAAAAATGAGGCTTTTCTGGTGAAAAGGGCATTTTGTGCCCTAAAATTGCGAGCTTGTAGGAAAATGAGGCTTTTTTACCCGAAAAAGGCAGGCTTTACCCTAAAATTGCGAGCTTGTTGTAGGAAAATGAGGCTTTTTTACCCGAAAAAGGCGGGTTTTACCCTAAAATTGAGAGCTTGTTGTGGGAAAATGAGGCTTTTCAGGTGAAAAAGGCGGGTTTTACCGTAAAATTGAGAGAGTGTTTCAGAAAAATGAGGCTTTTCAGGTGAAAAAGGTGGGTTTGGTGCAGAAAATTGAGAGCTCTGTGCAGAAAAATGAGGCTTTTTCACCCGAAAAAGGCATTTTGTGCCCGAAATTGAGAGCTTGGTGCAGAAAAATGAGGCTTTTCACCCCAAAAGCGTGGGTTTAGCCCCCATGATAGGGTTTGTGCTGTAAAAAAGGAGAGGTAGGGCCCTGGAAACGAGGCACTGCTGCATAAAAGGGAGGTTGTTACCTGTAGAATCAAAACTTTGGATGCCAAAAATTAATCTTTGAGAGGTAAAATGGGGGTTTGTGCCCTAAAATTGAGAGCTTGGAGTAGGAAAATGAGGCTTTTAATCTGAAAAAGGAGCTTTGTGCCCTAAAATTGAGATATTGGTGCAGAAAAATGAGGCTTTTAACCTGAAAAAGGAGGTTTGTGCCCTAAAATTGAGATATTGGTGCAGAAAAATGAGGTTTTTCACCCAAAAATTGAGAGCTTGTCCCTAAAATTGGGAGCTTGGAGTAGGAAAATGAGGCTTTTAATCTTAAAAAGGAGGTTTGTGCCATAAATTGAGATATTGGTGAAGAAAAATGAGGCTTTTAATCTGAAAATTGAGAGCTTGTCCCTAAAATTGAGAGCTTGGTGCAGAAAAATGAGGCTTTTCACCCAAAAAAGGAGAGCTTGTCCATAACATTGAAATATTGGTGCAGAAAAATGAGGCTTTTCAGGTGAAAAAGGTGGGTTTGGTGCTAAAATTGAGAGCTTGGTGCAGAAAAATGAGGCTTTTCTGGTGAAAAGGGCATTTTGTGCCCTAAAATTGCGAGCTTGTTGTAGGAAAATGAGGCTTTTTTACCCGAAAAAGGCAGGTTTTACCCTAAAATTGCGAGCTTGTTGTAGGAAAATGAGGCTTTTTTACCCGAAAAAGGCGGGTTTTACCCTAAAATTGAGAGCTTGTTGTGGGAAAATGAGGCTTTTCAGGTGAAAAAGGCGGGTTTTACCGTAAAATTGAGAGAGTGTTTCAGAAAAATGAGGCTTTTCAGGTGAAAAAGGTGGGTTTGGTGCAGAAAATTGAGAGCTCTGTGCAGAAAAATGAGGCTTTTTCACCCGAAAAAGGCATTTTGTGCCCGAAATTGAGAGCTTGGTGCAGAAAAATGAGGCTTTTCACCCCAAAAACGCGGGTTTAGCCCCCATGATAGGGTTTGTGCTGTAAAAAAGGAGAGGTAGGGCCCTGGAAACGAGGCACTGCTGCATAAAAGGGAGGTTGTTACCTGTAGAATCAAAACTTTGGATGCCAAAAATTAATCTTTGAGAGGTAAAATGGGGGTTTGTGCCCTAAAATTGAGAGCTTGGAGTAGGAAAATGAGGCTTTTAATCTGAAAAAGGAGGTTTGTGCCCTAAAATTGAGATATTGGTGCAGAAAAATGAGGCTTTTCCACCCAAAAAAGGTGGGTTTTACCCTAAAATTGAGAGCTTGTTGCAGAAAAATGAGGCTTTTCAGCAGAAAAAGGTTGTTTCCGCCCTAAAATTGAGAGCTTGGTACAGAAAAATGAGGTTTTTCACCCCAAAAGCGTGGGTTTAGCCCCCATGATAGGGTTTGTGCTGTAAAAAAGGAGAGGTAGGGCCCTGGAAACGAGGCACTGCTGCATAAAAGGGAGGTTGTTACCTGTAGAATCAAAACTTTGGATGCCAAAAATTAATCTTTGAGAGGAAAATGGGGGTTTGTGCCCTAAAATTGAGAGCTTGGAGTAGGAAAATGAGGCTTTTAATCTGAAAAAGGAGGTTTGTGCCCTAAAATTGAGATATTGGTGAAGAAAAATGAGGCTTTTCACCCAAAAATTGAGAGCTTGTCCATAACATTGAAATATTGGTGCAGAAAAATGAGGCTTTTCAGGTGAAAAAGGTGGGTTTGGTGCTAAAATTGAGAGCTTGGTGCAGAAAAATGAGGCTTTTCTGGTGAAAAGGGCATTTTGTGCCCTAAAATTGCGAGCTTGTAGGAAAATGAGGCTTTTTTACCCGAAAAAGGCAGGCTTTACCCTAAAATTGCGAGCTTGTTGTAGGAAAATGAGGCTTTTTTACCCGAAAAAGGCGGGTTTTACCCTAAAATTGAGAGCTTGTTGTGGGAAAATGAGGCTTTTCAGGTGAAAAAGGCGGGTTTTACCGTAAAATTGAGAGAGTGTTTCAGAAAAATGAGGCTTTTCAGGTGAAAAAGGTGGGTTTGGTGCAGAAAATTGAGAGCTCTGTGCAGAAAAATGAGGCTTTTTCACCCGAAAAAGGCATTTTGTGCCCGAAATTGAGAGCTTGGTGCAGAAAAATGAGGCTTTTCACCCCAAAAGCGTGGGTTTAGCCCCCATGATAGGGTTTGTGCTGTAAAAAAGGAGAGGTAGGGCCCTGGAAACGAGGCACTGCTGCATAAAAGGGAGGTTGTTACCTGTAGAATCAAAACTTTGGATGCCAAAAATTAATCTTTGAGAGGTAAAATGGGGGTTTGTGCCCTAAAATTGAGAGCTTGGAGTAGGAAAATGAGGCTTTTAATCTGAAAAAGGAGCTTTGTGCCCTAAAATTGAGATATTGGTGCAGAAAAATGAGGCTTTTAACCTGAAAAAGGAGGTTTGTGCCCTAAAATTGAGATATTGGTGCAGAAAAATGAGGTTTTTCACCCAAAAATTGAGAGCTTGTCCCTAAAATTGGGAGCTTGGAGTAGGAAAATGAGGCTTTTAATCTTAAAAAGGAGGTTTGTGCCATAAATTGAGATATTGGTGAAGAAAAATGAGGCTTTTAATCTGAAAATTGAGAGCTTGTCCCTAAAATTGAGAGCTTGGTGCAGAAAAATGAGGCTTTTCACCCAAAAAAGGAGAGCTTGTCCATAACATTGAAATATTGGTGCAGAAAAATGAGGCTTTTCAGGTGAAAAAGGTGGGTTTGGTGCTAAAATTGAGAGCTTGGTGCAGAAAAATGAGGCTTTTCTGGTGAAAAGGGCATTTTGTGCCCTAAAATTGCGAGCTTGTTGTAGGAAAATGAGGCTTTTTTACCCGAAAAAGGCAGGTTTTACCCTAAAATTGCGAGCTTGTTGTAGGAAAATGAGGCTTTTTTACCCGAAAAAGGCGGGTTTTACCCTAAAATTGAGAGCTTGTTGTGGGAAAATGAGGCTTTTCAGGTGAAAAAGGCGGGTTTTACCGTAAAATTGAGAGAGTGTTTCAGAAAAATGAGGCTTTTCAGGTGAAAAAGGTGGGTTTGGTGCAGAAAATTGAGAGCTCTGTGCAGAAAAATGAGGCTTTTTCACCCGAAAAAGGCATTTTGTGCCCGAAATTGAGAGCTTGGTGCAGAAAAATGAGGCTTTTCACCCCAAAAACGCGGGTTTAGCCCCCATGATAGGGTTTGTGCTGTAAAAAAGGAGAGGTAGGGCCCTGGAAACGAGGCACTGCTGCATAAAAGGGAGGTTGTTACCTGTAGAATCAAAACTTTGGATGCCAAAAATTAATCTTTGAGAGGTAAAATGGGGGTTTGTGCCCTAAAATTGAGAGCTTGGAGTAGGAAAATGAGGCTTTTAATCTGAAAAAGGAGGTTTGTGCCCTAAAATTGAGATATTGGTGCAGAAAAATGAGGCTTTTCCACCCAAAAAAGGTGGGTTTTACCCTAAAATTGAGAGCTTGTTGCAGAAAAATGAGGCTTTTCAGCAGAAAAAGGTTGTTTCCGCCCTAAAATTGAGAGCTTGGTACAGAAAAATGAGGTTTTTCACCCCAAAAGCGTGGGTTTAGCCCCCATGATAGGGTTTGTGCTGTAAAAAAGGAGAGGTAGGGCCCTGGAAACGAGGCACTGCTGCATAAAAGGGAGGTTGTTACCTGTAGAATCAAAACTTTGGATGCCAAAAATTAATCTTTGAGAGGAAAATGGGGGTTTGTGCCCTAAAATTGAGAGCTTGGAGTAGGAAAATGAGGCTTTTAATCTGAAAAAGGAGGTTTGTGCCCTAAAATTGAGATATTGGTGAAGAAAAATGAGGCTTTTCACCCAAAAATTGAGAGCTTGTCCATAACATTGAAATATTGGTGCAGAAAAATGAGGCTTTTCAGGTGAAAAAGGTGGGTTTGGTGCTAAAATTGAGAGCTTGGTGCAGAAAAATGAGGCTTTTCTGGTGAAAAGGGCATTTTGTGCCCTAAAATTGCGAGCTTGTAGGAAAATGAGGCTTTTTTACCCGAAAAAGGCAGGCTTTACCCTAAAATTGCGAGCTTGTTGTAGGAAAATGAGGCTTTTTTACCCGAAAAAGGCGGGTTTTACCCTAAAATTGAGAGCTTGTTGTGGGAAAATGAGGCTTTTCAGGTGAAAAAGGCGGGTTTTACCGTAAAATTGAGAGAGTGTTTCAGAAAAATGAGGCTTTTCAGGTGAAAAAGGTGGGTTTGGTGCAGAAAATTGAGAGCTCTGTGCAGAAAAATGAGGCTTTTTCACCCGAAAAAGGCATTTTGTGCCCGAAATTGAGAGCTTGGTGCAGAAAAATGAGGCTTTTCACCCCAAAAGCGTGGGTTTAGCCCCCATGATAGGGTTTGTGCTGTAAAAAAGGAGAGGTAGGGCCCTGGAAACGAGGCACTGCTGCATAAAAGGGAGGTTGTTACCTGTAGAATCAAAACTTTGGATGCCAAAAATTAATCTTTGAGAGGTAAAATGGGGGTTTGTGCCCTAAAATTGAGAGCTTGGAGTAGGAAAATGAGGCTTTTAATCTGAAAAAGGAGGTTTGTGCCCTAAAATTGAGATATTGGTGCAGAAAAATGAGGCTTTTAACCTGAAAAAGGAGGTTTGTGCCCTAAAATTGAGATATTGGTGCAGAAAAATGAGGTTTTTCACCCAAAAATTGAGAGCTTGTCCCTAAAATTGGGAGCTTGGAGTAGGAAAATGAGGCTTTTAATCTTAAAAAGGAGGTTTGTGCCATAAATTGAGATATTGGTGAAGAAAAATGAGGCTTTTAATCTGAAAATTGAGAGCTTGTCCCTAAAATTGAGAGCTTGGTGCAGAAAAATGAGGCTTTTCACCCAAAAAAGGAGAGCTTGTCCATAACATTGAAATATTGGTGCAGAAAAATGAGGCTTTTCAGGTGAAAAAGGTGGGTTTGGTGCTAAAATTGAGAGCTTGGTGCAGAAAAATGAGGCTTTTCTGGTGAAAAGGGCATTTTGTGCCCTAAAATTGCGAGCTTGTTGTAGGAAAATGAGGCTTTTTTACCCGAAAAAGGCAGGTTTTACCCTAAAATTGCGAGCTTGTTGTAGGAAAATGAGGCTTTTTTACCCGAAAAAGGCGGGTTTTACCCTAAAATTGAGAGCTTGTTGTGGGAAAATGAGGCTTTTCAGGTGAAAAAGGCGGGTTTTACCGTAAAATTGAGAGAGTGTTTCAGAAAAATGAGGCTTTTCAGGTGAAAAAGGTGGGTTTGGTGCAGAAAATTGAGAGCTCTGTGCAGAAAAATGAGGCTTTTTCACCCGAAAAAGGCATTTTGTGCCCGAAATTGAGAGCTTGGTGCAGAAAAATGAGGCTTTTCACCCCAAAAACGCGGGTTTAGCCCCCATGACAGGGTTTGTGCTGTAAAAAAGGAGAGGTAGGGCCCTGGAAACGAGGCACTGCTGCATAAAAGGGAGGTTGTTACCTGTAGAATCAAAACTTTGGATGCCAAAAATTAATCTTTGAGAGGTAAAATGGGGGTTTGTGCCCTAAAATTGAGAGCTTGGAGTAGGAAAATGAGGCTTTTAATCTGAAAAAGGAGGTTTGTGCCCTAAAATTGAGATATTGGTGAAGAAAAATGAGGCTTTTCACCCAAAAATTGAGAGCTTGTCCCTAAAATTGAGAGCTTGGAGTAGGAAAATGAGGCTTTTAATCTGAAAAAGGAGGTTTGTGCCCTAAAATTGAGATATTGGTGCAGAAAAATGAGGCTTTTAACCTGAAAAAGGAGGTTTGTGCCCTAAAATTGAGATATTGGTGCAGAAAAATGAGGCTTTTAACCTGAAAAAGGAGGTTTGTGCCCTAAAATTGAGATATTGGTGAAGAAAAATGAGGCTTTTCACCCAAAAATTTAGAGCTTGTCCCTAAAATTGGGAGCTTGGAGTAGGAAAATGAGGCTTTTAATCTTAAAAAGGAGGTTTGTGCCATAAATTGAGATATTGGTGAAGAAAAATGAGGCTTTTAATCTGAAAATTGAGAGCTTGTCCCTAAAATTGAGAGCTTGGTGCAGAAAAATGAGGCTTTTCACCCAAAAAAGGAGAGCTTGTCCATAACATTGAAATATTGGTGCAGAAAAATGAGGCTTTTCAGGTGAAAAAGGTGGGTTTGGTGCTAAAATTGAGAGCTTGGTGCAGAAAAATGAGGCTTTTCTGGTGAAAAGGGCATTTTGTGCCCTAAAATTGCGAGCTTGTTGTAGGAAAATGAGGCTTTTTTACCCGAAAAAGGCAGGTTTTACCCTAAAATTGAGAGCTTGTTGTAGGAAAATGAGGCTTTTTTACCCGAAAAAGGCGGGTTTTACCCTAAAATTGAGAGCTTGTTGTAGGAAAATGAGGCTTTTCAGGTGAAAAAGGCGGGTTTTACCGTAAAATTGAGAGAGTGTTTCCGAAAAATGAGGCTTTTCAGGTGAAAAAGGTGGGTTTGGTGCAGAAAATTGAGAGCTCTGTGCAGAAAAATGAGGCTTTTTCACCCGAAAAAGGCATTTTGTGCCCGAAATTGAGAGCTTGGTGCAGAAAAATGAGGCTTTTCACCCCAAAAACGCGGGTTTAGCCCCCATGATAGGGTTTGTGCTGTAAAAAAGGAGAGGTAGGGCCCTGGAAACGAGGCACTGCTGCATAAAAGGGAGGTTGTTACCTGTAGAATCAAAAGCTTGGATGCCAAAAATTAATCTTTGAGAGGTAAAATGGGGGTTTGTGCCCTAAAATTGAGAGCTTGGAGTAGGAAAATGAGGCTTTTAATCTGAAAAAGGAGGTTTGTGCCCTAAAATTGAGATATTGGTGCAGAAAAATGAGGCTTTTCCACCCAAAAAAGGTGGGTTTTACCCTAAAATTGAGAGCTTGTTGCAGAAAAATGAGGCTTTTCAGCAGAAAAAGGTTGTTTCCGCCCTAAAATTGAGAGCTTGGTACAGAAAAATGAGGTTTTTCACCCCAAAAGCGTGGGTTTAGCCCCCATGATAGGGTTTGTGCTGTAAAAAAGGAGAGGTAGGGCCCTGGAAACGAGGCACTGCTGCATAAAAGGGAGGTTGTTACCTGTAGAATCAAAACTTTGGATGCCAAAAATTAATCTTTGAGAGGAAAATGGGGGTTTGTGCCCTAAAATTGAGAGCTTGGAGTAGGAAAATGAGGCTTTTAATCTGAAAAAGGAGGTTTGTGCCCTAAAATTGAGATATTGGTGAAGAAAAATGAGGCTTTTCACCCAAAAATTGAGAGCTTGTCCATAACATTGAAATATTGGTGCAGAAAAATGAGGCTTTTCAGGTGAAAAAGGTGGGTTTGGTGCAGAAAATTGAGAGCTCTGTGCAGAAAAATGAGGCTTTTTCACCCGAAAAAGGCATTTTGTGCCCGAAATTGAGAGCTTGGTGCAGAAAAATGAGGCTTTTCACCCCAAAAGCGTGGGTTTAGCCCCCATGATAGGGTTTGTGCTGTAAAAAAGGAGAGGTAGGGCCCTGGAAACGAGGCACTGCTGCATAAAAGGGAGGTTGTTACCTGTAGAATCAAAACTTTGGATGCCAAAAATTAATCTTTGAGAGGTAAAATGGGGGTTTGTGCCCTAAAATTGAGAGCTTGGAGTAGGAAAATGAGGCTTTTAATCTGAAAAAGGAGGTTTGTGCCCTAAAATTGAGATATTGGTGCAGAAAAATGAGGCTTTTAACCTGAAAAAGGAGGTTTGTGCCCTAAAATTGAGATATTGGTGAAGAAAAATGAGGCTTTTCACCCAAAAATTGAGAGCTTGTCCCTAAAATTGGGAGCTTGGAGTAGGAAAATGAGGCTTTTAATCTTAAAAAGGAGGTTTGTGCCATAAATTGAGATATTGGTGCAGAAAAATGAGGCTTTTAATCTGAAAATTGAGAGCTTGTCCCTAAAATTGAGAGCTTGGTGCAGAAAAATGAGGCTTTTCACCCAAAAAAGGAGAGCTTGTCCATAACATTGAAATATTGGTGCAGAAAAATGAGGCTTTTCAGGTGAAAAAGGTGGGTTTGGTGCTAAAATTGAGAGCTTGGTGCAGAAAAATGAGGCTTTTCTGGTGAAAAGGGCATTTTGTGCCCTAAAGTTGCGAGCTTGTTGTAGGAAAATGAGGCTTTTTTACCCGAAAAAGGCAGGTTTTACCCTAAAATTGAGAGCTTGTTGTAGGAAAATGAGGCTTTTTTACCCGAAAAAGGCGGGTTTTACCCTAAAATTGAGAGCTTGTTGTGGGAAAATGAGGCTTTTCAGGTGAAAAAGGCGGGTTTTACCGTAAAATTGAGAGAGTGTTTCAGAAAAATGAGGCTTTTCAGGTGAAAAAGGTGGGTTTGGTGCAGAAAATTGAGAGCTCTGTGCAGAAAAATGAGGCTTTTTCACCCGAAAAAGGCATTTTGTGCCCGAAATTGAGAGCTTGGTGCAGAAAAATGAGGCTTTTCACCCCAAAAACGCGGGTTTAGCCCCCATGACAGGGTTTGTGCTGTAAAAAAGGAGAGGTAGGGCCCTGGAAACGAGGCACTGCTGCATAAAAGGGAGGTTGTTACCTGTAGAATCAAAACTTTGGATGCCAAAAATTAATCTTTGAGAGGTAAAATGGGGGTTTGTGCCCTAAAATTGAGAGCTTGGAGTAGGAAAATGAGGCTTTTAATCTGAAAAAGGAGCTTTGTGCCCTAAAATTGAGATATTGGTGCAGAAAAATGAGGCTTTTCCACCCAAAAAAGGTGGGTTTTACCCTAAAATTGAGAGCTTGTTGCAGAAAAATGAGGCTTTTCAGCAGAAAAAGGTTGTTTCCGCCCTAAAATTGAGAGCTTGGTACAGAAAAATGAGGTTTTTCACCCCAAAAGCGTGGGTTTAGCCCCCATGATAGGGTTTGTGCTGTAAAAAAGGAGAGGTAGGGCCCTGGAAACGAGGCACTGCTGCATAAAAGGGAGGTTGTTACCTGTAGAATCAAAACTTTGGATGCCAAAAATTAATCTTTGAGAGGTAAAATGGGGGTTTGTGCCCTAAAATTGAGAGCTTGGAGTAGGAAAATGAGGCTTTTAATCTGAAAAAGGAGGTTTGTGCCCTAAAATTGAGATATTGGTGAAGAAAAATGAGGCTTTTCACCCAAAAATTGAGAGCTTGTCCATAACATTGAAATATTGGTGCAGAAAAATGAGGCTTTTCAGGTGAAAAAGGTGGGTTTGGTGCTAAAATTGAGAGCTTGGTGCAGAAAAATGAGGCTTTTCTGGTGAAAAGGGCATTTTGTGCCCTAAAATTGCGAGCTTGTAGGAAAATGAGGCTTTTTTACCCGAAAAAGGCAGGCTTTACCCTAAAATTGCGAGCTTGTTGTAGGAAAATGAGGCTTTTTTACCCGAAAAAGGCGGGTTTTACCCTAAAATTGAGAGCTTGTTGTGGGAAAATGAGGCTTTTCAGGTGAAAAAGGCGGGTTTTACCGTAAAATTGAGAGAGTGTTTCAGAAAAATGAGGCTTTTCAGGTGAAAAAGGTGGGTTTGGTGCAGAAAATTGAGAGCTCTGTGCAGAAAAATGAGGCTTTTTCACCCGAAAAAGGCATTTTGTGCCCGAAATTGAGAGCTTGGTGCAGAAAAATGAGGCTTTTCACCCCAAAAGCGTGGGTTTAGCCCCCATGATAGGGTTTGTGCTGTAAAAAAGGAGAGGTAGGGCCCTGGAAACGAGGCACTGCTGCATAAAAGGGAGGTTGTTACCTGTAGAATCAAAACTTTGGATGCCAAAAATTAATCTTTGAGAGGTAAAATGGGGGTTTGTGCCCTAAAATTGAGAGCTTGGAGTAGGAAAATGAGGCTTTTAATCTGAAAAAGGAGCTTTGTGCCCTAAAATTGAGATATTGGTGCAGAAAAATGAGGCTTTTAACCTGAAAAAGGAGGTTTGTGCCCTAAAATTGAGATATTGGTGCAGAAAAATGAGGTTTTTCACCCAAAAATTGAGAGCTTGTCCCTAAAATTGGGAGCTTGGAGTAGGAAAATGAGGCTTTTAATCTTAAAAAGGAGGTTTGTGCCATAAATTGAGATATTGGTGAAGAAAAATGAGGCTTTTAATCTGAAAATTGAGAGCTTGTCCCTAAAATTGAGAGCTTGGTGCAGAAAAATGAGGCTTTTCACCCAAAAAAGGAGAGCTTGTCCATAACATTGAAATATTGGTGCAGAAAAATGAGGCTTTTCAGGTGAAAAAGGTGGGTTTGGTGCTAAAATTGAGAGCTTGGTGCAGAAAAATGAGGCTTTTCTGGTGAAAAGGGCATTTTGTGCCCTAAAATTGCGAGCTTGTTGTAGGAAAATGAGGCTTTTTTACCCGAAAAAGGCAGGTTTTACCCTAAAATTGCGAGCTTGTTGTAGGAAAATGAGGCTTTTTTACCCGAAAAAGGCGGGTTTTACCCTAAAATTGAGAGCTTGTTGTGGGAAAATGAGGCTTTTCAGGTGAAAAAGGCGGGTTTTACCGTAAAATTGAGAGAGTGTTTCAGAAAAATGAGGCTTTTCAGGTGAAAAAGGTGGGTTTGGTGCAGAAAATTGAGAGCTCTGTGCAGAAAAATGAGGCTTTTTCACCCGAAAAAGGCATTTTGTGCCCGAAATTGAGAGCTTGGTGCAGAAAAATGAGGCTTTTCACCCCAAAAACGCGGGTTTAGCCCCCATGATAGGGTTTGTGCTGTAAAAAAGGAGAGGTAGGGCCCTGGAAACGAGGCACTGCTGCATAAAAGGGAGGTTGTTACCTGTAGAATCAAAACTTTGGATGCCAAAAATTAATCTTTGAGAGGTAAAATGGGGGTTTGTGCCCTAAAATTGAGAGCTTGGAGTAGGAAAATGAGGCTTTTAATCTGAAAAAGGAGGTTTGTGCCCTAAAATTGAGATATTGGTGCAGAAAAATGAGGCTTTTCCACCCAAAAAAGGTGGGTTTTACCCTAAAATTGAGAGCTTGTTGCAGAAAAATGAGGCTTTTCAGCAGAAAAAGGTTGTTTCCGCCCTAAAATTGAGAGCTTGGTACAGAAAAATGAGGTTTTTCACCCCAAAAGCGTGGGTTTAGCCCCCATGATAGGGTTTGTGCTGTAAAAAAGGAGAGGTAGGGCCCTGGAAACGAGGCACTGCTGCATAAAAGGGAGGTTGTTACCTGTAGAATCAAAACTTTGGATGCCAAAAATTAATCTTTGAGAGGAAAATGGGGGTTTGTGCCCTAAAATTGAGAGCTTGGAGTAGGAAAATGAGGCTTTTAATCTGAAAAAGGAGGTTTGTGCCCTAAAATTGAGATATTGGTGAAGAAAAATGAGGCTTTTCACCCAAAAATTGAGAGCTTGTCCATAACATTGAAATATTGGTGCAGAAAAATGAGGCTTTTCAGGTGAAAAAGGTGGGTTTGGTGCTAAAATTGAGAGCTTGGTGCAGAAAAATGAGGCTTTTCTGGTGAAAAGGGCATTTTGTGCCCTAAAATTGCGAGCTTGTAGGAAAATGAGGCTTTTTTACCCGAAAAAGGCAGGCTTTACCCTAAAATTGCGAGCTTGTTGTAGGAAAATGAGGCTTTTTTACCCGAAAAAGGCGGGTTTTACCCTAAAATTGAGAGCTTGTTGTGGGAAAATGAGGCTTTTCAGGTGAAAAAGGCGGGTTTTACCGTAAAATTGAGAGAGTGTTTCAGAAAAATGAGGCTTTTCAGGTGAAAAAGGTGGGTTTGGTGCAGAAAATTGAGAGCTCTGTGCAGAAAAATGAGGCTTTTTCACCCGAAAAAGGCATTTTGTGCCCGAAATTGAGAGCTTGGTGCAGAAAAATGAGGCTTTTCACCCCAAAAGCGTGGGTTTAGCCCCCATGATAGGGTTTGTGCTGTAAAAAAGGAGAGGTAGGGCCCTGGAAACGAGGCACTGCTGCATAAAAGGGAGGTTGTTACCTGTAGAATCAAAAGCTTGGATGCCAAAAATTAATCTTTGAGAGGTAAAATGGGGGTTTGTGCCCTAAAATTGAGAGCTTGGAGTAGGAAAATGAGGCTTTTAATCTGAAAAAGGAGGTTTGTGCCCTAAAATTGAGATATTGGTGCAGAAAAATGAGGCTTTTAACCTGAAAAAGGAGGTTTGTGCCCTAAAATTGAGATATTGGTGAAGAAAAATGAGGCTTTTCACCCAAAAATTGAGAGCTTGTCCCTAAAATTGGGAGCTTGGAGTAGGAAAATGAGGCTTTTAATCTTAAAAAGGAGGTTTGTGCCATAAATTGAGATATTGGTGAAGAAAAATGAGGCTTTTAATCTGAAAATTGAGAGCTTGTCCCTAAAATTGAGAGCTTGGTGCAGAAAAATGAGGCTTTTCACCCAAAAAAGGAGAGCTTGTCCATAACATTGAAATATTGGTGCAGAAAAATGAGGCTTTTCAGGTGAAAAAGGTGGGTTTGGTGCTAAAATTGAGAGCTTGGTGCAGAAAAATGAGGCTTTTCTGGTGAAAAGGGCATTTTGTGCCCTAAAATTGCGAGCTTGTTGTAGGAAAATGAGGCTTTTTTACCCGAAAAAGGCAGGTTTTACCCTAAAATTGCGAGCTTGTTGTAGGAAAATGAGGCTTTTTTACCCGAAAAAGGCGGGTTTTACCCTAAAATTGAGAGCTTGTTGTGGGAAAATGAGGCTTTTCAGGTGAAAAAGGCGGGTTTTACCGTAAAATTGAGAGAGTGTTTCAGAAAAATGAGGCTTTTCAGGTGAAAAAGGTGGGTTTGGTGCAGAAAATTGAGAGCTCTGTGCAGAAAAATGAGGCTTTTTCACCCGAAAAAGGCATTTTGTGCCCGAAATTGAGAGCTTGGTGCAGAAAAATGAGGCTTTTCACCCCAAAAACGCGGGTTTAGCCCCCATGACAGGGTTTGTGCTGTAAAAAAGGAGAGGTAGGGCCCTGGAAACGAGGCACTGCTGCATAAAAGGGAGGTTGTTACCTGTAGAATCAAAACTTTGGATGCCAAAAATTAATCTTTGAGAGGTAAAATGGGGGTTTGTGCCCTAAAATTGAGAGCTTGGAGTAGGAAAATGAGGCTTTTAATCTGAAAAAGGAGCTTTGTGCCCTAAAATTGAGATATTGGTGCAGAAAAATGAGGCTTTTCCACCCAAAAAAGGTGGGTTTTACCCTAAAATTGAGAGCTTGTTGCAGAAAAATGAGGCTTTTCAGCAGAAAAAGGTTGTTTCCGCCCTAAAATTGAGAGCTTGGTACAGAAAAATGAGGTTTTTCACCCCAAAAGCGTGGGTTTAGCCCCCATGATAGGGTTTGTGCTGTAAAAAAGGAGAGGTAGGGCCCTGGAAACGAGGCACTGCTGCATAAAAGGGAGGTTGTTACCTGTAGAATCAAAACTTTGGATGCCAAAAATTAATCTTTGAGAGGTAAAATGGGGGTTTGTGCCCTAAAATTGAGAGCTTGGAGTAGGAAAATGAGGCTTTTAATCTGAAAAAGGAGGTTTGTGCCCTAAAATTGAGATATTGGTGAAGAAAAATGAGGCTTTTCACCCAAAAATTGAGAGCTTGTCCATAACATTGAAATATTGGTGCAGAAAAATGAGGCTTTTCAGGTGAAAAAGGTGGGTTTGGTGCTAAAATTGAGAGCTTGGTGCAGAAAAATGAGGCTTTTCTGGTGAAAAGGGCATTTTGTGCCCTAAAATTGCGAGCTTGTAGGAAAATGAGGCTTTTTTACCCGAAAAAGGCAGGCTTTACCCTAAAATTGCGAGCTTGTTGTAGGAAAATGAGGCTTTTTTACCCGAAAAAGGCGGGTTTTACCCTAAAATTGAGAGCTTGTTGTGGGAAAATGAGGCTTTTCAGGTGAAAAAGGCGGGTTTTACCGTAAAATTGAGAGAGTGTTTCAGAAAAATGAGGCTTTTCAGGTGAAAAAGGTGGGTTTGGTGCAGAAAATTGAGAGCTCTGTGCAGAAAAATGAGGCTTTTTCACCCGAAAAAGGCATTTTGTGCCCGAAATTGAGAGCTTGGTGCAGAAAAATGAGGCTTTTCACCCCAAAAGCGTGGGTTTAGCCCCCATGATAGGGTTTGTGCTGTAAAAAAGGAGAGGTAGGGCCCTGGAAACGAGGCACTGCTGCATAAAAGGGAGGTTGTTACCTGTAGAATCAAAACTTTGGATGCCAAAAATTAATCTTTGAGAGGTAAAATGGGGGTTTGTGCCCTAAAATTGAGAGCTTGGAGTAGGAAAATGAGGCTTTTAATCTGAAAAAGGAGGTTTGTGCCCTAAAATTGAGATATTGGTGCAGAAAAATGAGGCTTTTAACCTGAAAAAGGAGGTTTGTGCCCTAAAATTGAGATATTGGTGCAGAAAAATGAGGTTTTTCACCCAAAAATTGAGAGCTTGTCCCTAAAATTGGGAGCTTGGAGTAGGAAAATGAGGCTTTTAATCTTAAAAAGGAGGTTTGTGCCATAAATTGAGATATTGGTGAAGAAAAATGAGGCTTTTAATCTGAAAATTGAGAGCTTGTCCCTAAAATTGAGAGCTTGGTGCAGAAAAATGAGGCTTTTCACCCAAAAAAGGAGAGCTTGTCCATAACATTGAAATATTGGTGCAGAAAAATGAGGCTTTTCAGGTGAAAAAGGTGGGTTTGGTGCTAAAATTGAGAGCTTGGTGCAGAAAAATGAGGCTTTTCTGGTGAAAAGGGCATTTTGTGCCCTAAAATTGCGAGCTTGTTGTAGGAAAATGAGGCTTTTTTACCCGAAAAAGGCAGGTTTTACCCTAAAATTGCGAGCTTGTTGTAGGAAAATGAGGCTTTTTTACCCGAAAAAGGTGGGTTTTACCCTAAAATTGAGAGCTTGTTGTGGGAAAATGAGGCTTTTCAGGTGAAAAAGGCGGGTTTTACCGTAAAATTGAGAGAGTGTTTCCGAAAAATGAGGCTTTTCAGGTGAAAAAGGTGGGTTTGGTGCAGAAAATTGAGAGCTCTGTGCAGAAAAATGAGGCTTCTTCACCCGAAAAAGGCATTTTGTGCCCGAAATTGAGAGCTTGGTGCAGAAAAATGAGGCTTTTCACCCCAAAAACGCGGGTTTAGCCCCCATGATAGGGTTTGTGCTGTAAAAAAGGAGAGGTAGGGCCCTGGAAACGAGGCACTGCTGCATAAAAGGGAGGTTGTTACCTGTAGAATCAAAACTTTGGATGCCAAAAATTAATCTTTGAGAGGAAAATGGGGGTTTGTGCCCTAAAATTGAGAGCTTGGAGTAGGAAAATGAGGCTTTTAATCTGAAAAAGGAGGTTTGTGCCCTAAAATTGAGATATTGGTGAAGAAAAATGAGGCTTTTCACCCAAAAAAGGAGAGCTTGTCCATAACATTGAAATATTGGTGCAGAAAAATGAGGCTTTTCAGGTGAAAAAGGTGGGTTTGGTGCTAAAATTGAGAGCTTGGTGCAGAAAAATGAGGCTTTTCTGGTGAAAAGGGCATTTTGTGCCCTAAAATTGCGAGCTTGTAGGAAAATGAGGCTTTTTTACCCGAAAAAGGCAGGCTTTACCCTAAAATTGCGAGCTTGTTGTAGGAAAATGAGGCTTTTTTACCCGAAAAAGGCGGGTTTTACCCTAAAATTGAGAGCTTGTTGTGGGAAAATGAGGCTTTTCAGGTGAAAAAGGCGGGTTTTACCGTAAAATTGAGAGAGTGTTTCAGAAAAATGAGGCTTTTCAGGTGAAAAAGGTGGGTTTGGTGCAGAAAATTGAGAGCTCTCTGCAGAAAAATGAGGCTTTTTCACCCGAAAAAGGCATTTTGTGCCCGAAATTGAGAGCTTGGTGCAGAAAAATGAGGCTTTTCACCCCAAAAACGCGGGTTTAGCCCCCATGATAGGGTTTGTGCTGTAAAAAAGGAGAGGTAGGGCCCTGGAAACGAGGCACTGCTGCATAAAAGGGAGGTTGTTACCTGTAGAATCAAAACTTTGGATGCCAAAAATTAATCTTTGAGAGGTAAAATGGGGGTTTGTGCCCTAAAATTGAGAGCTTGGAGTAGGAAAATGAGGCTTTTAATCTGAAAAAGGAGCTTTGTGCCCTAAAATTGAGATATTGGTGCAGAAAAATGAGGCTTTTCCACCCAAAAAAGGTGGGTTTTACCCTAAAATTGAGAGCTTGTTGCAGAAAAATGAGGCTTTTCAGCAGAAAAAGGTTGTTTCCGCCCTAAAATTGAGAGCTTGGTACAGAAAAATGAGGTTTTTCACCCCAAAAGCGTGGGTTTAGCCCCCATGATAGGGTTTGTGCTGTAAAAAAGGAGAGGTAGGGCCCTGGAAACGAGTCACTGCTGCATAAAAGGGAGGTTGTTACCTGTAGAATCAAAACTTTGGATGCCAAAAATTAATCTTTGAGAGGTAAAATGGGGGTTTGTGCCCTAAAATTGAGAGCTTGGAGTAGGAAAATGAGGCTTTTAATCTGAAAAAGGAGGTTTGTGCCCTAAAATTGAGATATTGGTGCAGAAAAATGAGGCTTTTCCACCCAAAAAAGGTGGGTTTTACCCTAAAATTGAGAGCTTGTTGCAGAAAAATGAGGCTTTTCAGCAGAAAAAGGTTGTTTCCGCCCTAAAATTGAGAGCTTGGTACAGAAAAATGAGGTTTTTCACCCCAAAAGCGTGGGTTTAGCCCCCATGATAGGGTTTGTGCTGTAAAAAAGGAGAGGTAGGGCCCTGGAAACGAGGCACTGCTGCATAAAAGGGAGGTTGTTACCTGTAGAATCAAAACTTTGGATGCCAAAAATTAATCTTTGAGAGGAAAATGGGGGTTTGTGCCCTAAAATTGAGAGCTTGGAGTAGGAAAATGAGGCT
Source organism: Strix uralensis (assembly GCF_047716275.1). Classification (NCBI taxonomy): domain Eukaryota; kingdom Metazoa; phylum Chordata; class Aves; order Strigiformes; family Strigidae; genus Strix; species Strix uralensis. Next base: position 9,724,639 of record NC_133972.1, read on the forward strand.
TTTAATCTGAAAAAGGAGGTTTGTGCCCTAAAATTGAGATATTGGTGAAGAAAAATGAGGCTTTTCACCCAAAAATTGAGAGCTTGTCCCTAAAATTGAGATATTGGTGAAGAAAAATGAGGCTTTTCACCCAAAAATTGAGAGCTTGTCCCTAAAATTGAGATATTGGTGAAGAAAAATGAGGCTTTTCACCCAAAAATTGAGAGCTTGTCCCTAAAATTGAGAGCTTGGAGTAGGAAAATGAGGCTTTTAATCTGAAAAAGGAGGTTTGTGCCCTAAAATTGAGATATTGGTGAAGAAAAATGAGGCTTTTCACCCAAAAATTGAGAGCTTGTCCCTAAAATTGGGAGCTTGGAGTAGGAAAATGAGGCTTTTAATCTTAAAAAGGAGGTTTGTGCCATAAATTGAGATATTGGTGAAGAAAAATGAGGCTTTTAATCTGAAAATTGAGAGCTTGTCCCTAAAATTGAGAGCTTGGTGCAGAAAAATGAGGCTTTTCACCCAAAAAAGGAGAGCTTGTCCATAACATTGAAATATTGGTGCAGAAAAATGAGGCTTTTCAGGTGAAAAAGGTGGGTTTGGTGCTAAAATTGAGAGCTTGGTGCAGAAAAATGAGGCTTTTCTGGTGAAAAGGGCATTTTGTGCCCTAAAATTGCGAGCTTGTAGGAAAATGAGGCTTTTTTACCCGAAAAAGGCAGGTTTTACCCTAAAATTGAGAGCTTGTTGTAGGAAAATGAGGCTTTTTTACCCGAAAAAGGCGGGTTTTACCCTAAAATTGAGAGCTTGTTGTGGGAAAATGAGGCTTTTCAGGTGAAAAAGGCGGGTTTTACCGTAAAATTGAGAGAGTGTTTCAGAAAAATGAGGCTTTTCAGGTGAAAAAGGTGGGTTTGGTGCAGAAAATTGAGAGCTCTGTGCAGAAAAATGAGGCTTTTTCACCCGAAAAAGGCATTTTGTGCCCGAAATTGAGAGCTTGGTGCAGAAAAATGAGGCTTTTCACCCCAAAAACGCGGGTTTAGCCCCCATGATAGGGTTTGTGCTGTAAAAAAGGAGAGGTAGGGCCCTGGAAACGAGGCACTGCTGCATAAAAGGGAGGTTGTTACCTGTAGAATCAAAAGCTTGGATGCCAAAAATTAATCTTTGAGAGGTAAAATGGGGGTTTGTGCCCTAAAATTGAGAGCTTGGAGTAGGAAAATGAGGCTTTTAATCTGAAAAAGGAGCTTTGTGCCCTAAAATTGAGATATTGGTGCAGAAAAATGAGGCTTTTCCACCCAAAAAAGGTGGGTTTTACCCTAAAATTGAGAGCTTGTTGCAGAAAAATGAGGCTTTTCAGCAGAAAAAGGTTGTTTCCGCCCTAAAATTGAGAGCTTGGTACAGAAAAATGAGGTTTTTCACCCCAAAAGCGTGGGTTTAGCCCCCATGATAGGGTTTGTGCTGTAAAAAAGGAGAGGTAGGGCCCTGGAAACGAGGCACTGCTGCATAAAAGGGAGGTTGTTACCTGTAGAATCAAAACTTTGGATGCCAAAAATTAATCTTTGAGAGGTAAAATGGGGGTTTGTGCCCTAAAATTGAGAGCTTGGAGTAGGAAAATGAGGCTTTTAATCTGAAAAAGGAGGTTTGTGCCCTAAAATTGAGATATTGGTGCAGAAAAATGAGGCTTTTCCACCCAAAAAAGGTGGGTTTTACCCTAAAATTGAGAGCTTGTTGCAGAAAAATGAGGCTTTTCAGCAGAAAAAGGTTGTTTCCGCCCTAAAATTGAGAGCTTGGTACAGAAAAATGAGGTTTTTCACCCCAAAAGCGTGGGTTTAGCCCCCATGATAGGGTTTGTGCTGTAAAAAAGGAGAGGTAGGGCCCTGGAAACGAGGCACTGCTGCATAAAAGGGAGGTTGTTACCTGTAGAATCAAAACTTTGGATGCCAAAAATTAATCTTTGAGAGGAAAATGGGGGTTTGTGCCCTAAAATTGAGAGCTTGGAGTAGGAAAATGAGGCTTTTAATCTGAAAAAGGAGGTTTGTGCCCTAAAATTGAGATATTGGTGAAGAAAAATGAGGCTTTTCACCCAAAAATTGAGAGCTTGTCCCTAAAATTGAGATATTGGTGAAGAAAAATGAGGCTTTTCACCCAAAAATTGAGAGCTTGTCCCTAAAATTGAGATATTGGTGAAGAAAAATGAGGCTTTTCACCCAAAAATTGAGAGCTTGTCCCTAAAATTGAGAGCTTGGAGTAGGAAAATGAGGCTTTTAATCTGAAAAAGGAGGTTTGTGCCCTAAAATTGAGATATTGGTGAAGAAAAATGAGGCTTTTCACCCAAAAATTGAGAGCTTGTCCCTAAAATTGGGAGCTTGGAGTAGGAAAATGAGGCTTTTAATCTTAAAAAGGAGGTTTGTGCCATAAATTGAGATATTGGTGAAGAAAAATGAGGCTTTTAATCTGAAAATTGAGAGCTTGTCCCTAAAATTGAGAGCTTGGTGCAGAAAAATGAGGCTTTTCACCCAAAAAAGGAGAGCTTGTCCATAACATTGAAATATTGGTGCAGAAAAATGAGGCTTTTCAGGTGAAAAAGGTGGGTTTGGTGCTAAAATTGAGAGCTTGGTGCAGAAAAATGAGGCTTTTCTGGTGAAAAGGGCATTTTGTGCCCTAAAATTGCGAGCTTGTAGGAAAATGAGGCTTTTTTACCCGAAAAAGGCAGGTTTTACCCTAAAATTGAGAGCTTGTTGTAGGAAAATGAGGCTTTTTTACCCGAAAAAGGCGGGTTTTACCCTAAAATTGAGAGCTTGTTGTGGGAAAATGAGGCTTTTCAGGTGAAAAAGGCGGGTTTTACCGTAAAATTGAGAGAGTGTTTCAGAAAAATGAGGCTTTTCAGGTGAAAAAGGTGGGTTTGGTGCAGAAAATTGAGAGCTCTGTGCAGAAAAATGAGGCTTTTTCACCCGAAAAAGGCATTTTGTGCCCGAAATTGAGAGCTTGGTGCAGAAAAATGAGGCTTTTCACCCCAAAAACGCGGGTTTAGCCCCCATGATAGGGTTTGTGCTGTAAAAAAGGAGAGGTAGGGCCCTGGAAACGAGGCACTGCTGCATAAAAGGGAGGTTGTTACCTGTAGAATCAAAAGCTTGGATGCCAAAAATTAATCTTTGAGAGGTAAAATGGGGGTTTGTGCCCTAAAATTGAGAGCTTGGAGTAGGAAAATGAGGCTTTTAATCTGAAAAAGGAGCTTTGTGCCCTAAAATTGAGATATTGGTGCAGAAAAATGAGGCTTTTCCACCCAAAAAAGGTGGGTTTTACCCTAAAATTGAGAGCTTGTTGCAGAAAAATGAGGCTTTTCAGCAGAAAAAGGTTGTTTCCGCCCTAAAATTGAGAGCTTGGTACAGAAAAATGAGGTTTTTCACCCCAAAAGCGTGGGTTTAGCCCCCATGATAGGGTTTGTGCTGTAAAAAAGGAGAGGTAGGGCCCTGGAAACGAGGCACTGCTGCATAAAAGGGAGGTTGTTACCTGTAGAATCAAAACTTTGGATGCCAAAAATTAATCTTTGAGAGGTAAAATGGGGGTTTGTGCCCTAAAATTGAGAGCTTGGAGTAGGAAAATGAGGCTTTTAATCTGAAAAAGGAGGTTTGTGCCCTAAAATTGAGATATTGGTGCAGAAAAATGAGGCTTTTCCACCCAAAAAAGGTGGGTTTTACCCTAAAATTGAGAGCTTGTTGCAGAAAAATGAGGCTTTTCAGCAGAAAAAGGTTGTTTCCGCCCTAAAATTGAGAGCTTGGTACAGAAGAATGAGGTTTTTCACCCCAAAAGCGTGGGTTTAGCCCCCATGATAGGGTTTGTGCTGTAAAAAAGGAGAGGTAGGGCCCTGGAAACGAGGCACTGCTGCATAAAAGGGAGGTTGTTACCTGTAGAATCAAAACTTTGGATGCCAAAAATTAATCTTTGAGAGGAAAATGGGGGTTTGTGCCCTAAAATTGAGAGCTTGGAGTAGGAAAATGAGGCTTTTAATCTGAAAAAGGAGGTTTGTGCCCTAAAATTGAGATATTGGTGAAGAAAAATGAGGCTTTTCACCCAAAAATTGAGAGCTTGTCCATAACATTGAAATATTGGTGCAGAAAAATGAGGCTTTTCAGGTGAAAAAGGTGGGTTTGGTGCTAAAATTGAGAGCTTGGTGCAGAAAAATGAGGCTTTTCTGGTGAAAAGGGCATTTTGTGCCCTAAAATTGCGAGCTTGTAGAAAATGAGGCTTTTTTACCCGAAAAAGGCAGGTTTTACCCTAAAATTGAGAGCTTGTTGTGGGAAAATGAGGCTTTTCAGGTGAAAAAGGCGGGTTTGGTGCAGAAAATTGAGAGCTCTGTGCAGAAAAATGAGGCTTTTTCACCCGAAAAAGGCATTTTGTGCCCGAAATTGAGAGCTTGGTACAGAAAAATGAGGTTTTTCACCCCAAAAACGCGGGTTTAGCCCCCATGATAGGGTTTGTGCTGTAAAAAAGGAGAGGTAGGGCCCTGGAAACGAGGCACTGCTGCATAAAAGGGAGGTTGTTACCTGTAGAATCAAAAGCTTGGATGCCAAAAATTAATCTTTGAGAGGTAAAATGGGGGTTTGTGCCCTAAAATTGAGAGCTTGGAGTAGGAAAATGAGGCTTTTAACCTGAAAAAGGAGGTTTGTGCCCTAAAATTGAGATATTGGTGAAGAAAAATGAGGCTTTTCACCCAAAAATTGAGAGCTTGTCCCTAAAATTGGGAGCTTGGAGTAGGAAAATGAGGCTTTTAATCTTAAAAAGGAGGTTTGTGCCATAAATTGAGATATTGGTGAAGAAAAATGAGGCTTTTAATCTGAAAATTGAGAGCTTGTCCCTAAAATTGAGAGCTTGGTGCAGAAAAATGAGGCTTTTCACCCAAAAAAGGAGAGCTTGTCCATAACATTGAAATATTGGTGCAGAAAAATGAGGCTTTTCAGGTGAAAAAGGTGGGTTTGGTGCTAAAATTGAGAGCTTGGTGCAGAAAAATGAGGCTTTTCTGGTGAAAAGGGCATTTTGTGCCCTAAAATTGCGAGCTTGTTGTAGGAAAATGAGGCTTTTTTACCCGAAAAAGGCAGGTTTTACCCTAAAATTGCGAGCTTGTTGTAGGAAAATGAGGCTTTTTTACCCGAAAAAGGCGGGTTTTACCCTAAAATTGAGAGCTTGTTGTGGGAAAATGAGGCTTTTCAGGTGAAAAAGGCGGGTTTTACCGTAAAATTGAGAGAGTGTTTCCGAAAAATGAGGCTTTTCAGGTGAAAAAGGTGGGTTTGGTGCAGAAAATTGAGAGCTCTGTGCAGAAAAATGAGGCTTCTTCACCCGAAAAAGGCATTTTGTGCCCGAAATTGAGAGCTTGGTGCAGAAAAATGAGGCTTTTCACCCCAAAAACGCGGGTTTAGCCCCCATGATAGGGTTTGTGCTGTAAAAAAGGAGAGGTAGGGCCCTGGAAACGAGGCACTGCTGCATAAAAGGGAGGTTGTTACCTGTAGAATCAAAACTTTGGATGCCAAAAATTAATCTTTGAGAGGAAAATGGGGGTTTGTGCCCTAAAATTGAGAGCTTGGAGTAGGAAAATGAGGCTTTTAATCTGAAAAAGGAGGTTTGTGCCCTAAAATTGAGATATTGGTGAAGAAAAATGAGGCTTTTCACCCAAAAAAGGAGAGCTTGTCCATAACATTGAAATATTGGTGCAGAAAAATGAGGCTTTTCAGGTGAAAAAGGTGGGTTTGGTGCTAAAATTGAGAGCTTGGTGCAGAAAAATGAGGCTTTTCTGGTGAAAAGGGCATTTTGTGCCCTAAAATTGCGAGCTTGTAGAAAATGAGGCTTTTTTACCCGAAAAAGGCAGGCTTTACCCTAAAATTGCGAGCTTGTTGTATGAAAATGAGGCTTTTTTACCCGAAAAAGGCGGGTTTTACCCTAAAATTGAGAGCTTGTTGTGGGAAAATGAGGCTTTTCAGGTGAAAAAGGCGGGTTTTACCGTAAAATTGAGAGAGTGTTTCAGAAAAATGAGGCTTTTCAGGTGAAAAAGGTGGGTTTGGTGCAGAAAATTGAGAGCTCTGTGCAGAAAAATGAGGCTTTTTCACCCGAAAAAGGCATTTTGTGCCCGAAATTGAGAGCTTGGTGCAGAAAAATGAGGCTTTTCACCCCAAAAACGCGGGTTTAGCCCCCATGATAGGGTTTGTGCTGTAAAAAAGGAGAGGTAGGGCCCTGGAAACGAGGCACTGCTGCATAAAAGGGAGGTTGTTACCTGTAGAATCAAAACTTTGGATGCCAAAAATTAATCTTTGAGAGGTAAAATGGGGGTTTGTGCCCTAAAATTGAGAGCTTGGAGTAGGAAAATGAGGCTTTTAATCTGAAAAAGGAGCTTTGTGCCCTAAAATTGAGATATTGGTGCAGAAAAATGAGGCTTTTCCACCCAAAAAAGGTGGGTTTTACCCTAAAATTGAGAGCTTGTTGCAGAAAAATGAGGCTTTTCAGCAGAAAAAGGTTGTTTCCGCCCTAAAATTGAGAGCTTGGTACAGAAGAATGAGGTTTTTCACCCCAAAAGCGTGGGTTTAGCCCCCATGATAGGGTTTGTGCTGTAAAAAAGGAGAGGTAGGGCCCTGGAAACGAGGCACTGCTGCATAAAAGGGAGGTTGTTACCTGTAGAATCAAAACTTTGGATGCCAAAAATTAATCTTTGAGAGGAAAATGGGGGTTTGTGCCCTAAAATTGAGAGCTTGGAGTAGGAAAATGAGGCTTTTAATCTGAAAAAGGAGGTTTGTGCCCTAAAATTGAGATATTGGTGAAGAAAAATGAGGCTTTTCACCCAAAAATTGAGAGCTTGTCCATAACATTGAAATATTGGTGCAGAAAAATGAGGCTTTTCAGGTGAAAAAGGTGGGTTTGGTGCTAAAATTGAGAGCTTGGTGCAGAAAAATGAGGCTTTTCTGGTGAAAAGGGCATTTTGTGCCCTAAAATTGCGAGCTTGTAGAAAATGAGGCTTTTTTACCCGAAAAAGGCAGGTTTTACCCTAAAATTGAGAGCTTGTTGTGGGAAAATGAGGCTTTTCAGGTGAAAAAGGCGGGTTTGGTGCAGAAAATTGAGAGCTCTGTGCAGAAAAATGAGGCTTTTTCACCCGAAAAAGGCATTTTGTGCCCGAAATTGAGAGCTTGGTACAGAAAAATGAGGTTTTTCACCCCAAAAACGCGGGTTTAGCCCCCATGATAGGGTTTGTGCTGTAAAAAAGGAGAGGTAGGGCCCTGGAAACGAGGCACTGCTGCATAAAAGGGAGGTTGTTACCTGTAGAATCAAAAGCTTGGATGCCAAAAATTAATCTTTGAGAGGTAAAATGGGGGTTTGTGCCCTAAAATTGAGAGCTTGGAGTAGGAAAATGAGGCTTTTAACCTGAAAAAGGAGGTTTGTGCCCTAAAATTGAGATATTGGTGAAGAAAAATGAGGCTTTTCACCCAAAAATTGAGAGCTTGTCCCTAAAATTGGGAGCTTGGAGTAGGAAAATGAGGCTTTTAATCTTAAAAAGGAGGTTTGTGCCATAAATTGAGATATTGGTGAAGAAAAATGAGGCTTTTAATCTGAAAATTGAGAGCTTGTCCCTAAAATTGAGAGCTTGGTGCAGAAAAATGAGGCTTTTCACCCAAAAAAGGAGAGCTTGTCCATAACATTGAAATATTGGTGCAGAAAAATGAGGCTTTTCAGGTGAAAAAGGTGGGTTTGGTGCTAAAATTGAGAGCTTGGTGCAGAAAAATGAGGCTTTTCTGGTGAAAAGGGCATTTTGTGCCCTAAAATTGCGAGCTTGTTGTAGGAAAATGAGGCTTTTTTACCCGAAAAAGGCAGGTTTTACCCTAAAATTGCGAGCTTGTTGTAGGAAAATGAGGCTTTTTTACCCGAAAAAGGCGGGTTTTACCCTAAAATTGAGAGCTTGTTGTGGGAAAATGAGGCTTTTCAGGTGAAAAAGGCGGGTTTTACCGTAAAATTGAGAGAGTGTTTCCGAAAAATGAGGCTTTTCAGGTGAAAAAGGTGGGTTTGGTGCAGAAAATTGAGAGCTCTGTGCAGAAAAATGAGGCTTCTTCACCCGAAAAAGGCATTTTGTGCCCGAAATTGAGAGCTTGGTGCAGAAAAATGAGGCTTTTCACCCCAAAAACGCGGGTTTAGCCCCCATGATAGGGTTTGTGCTGTAAAAAAGGAGAGGTAGGGCCCTGGAAACGAGGCACTGCTGCATAAAAGGGAGGTTGTTACCTGTAGAATCAAAACTTTGGATGCCAAAAATTAATCTTTGAGAGGAAAATGGGGGTTTGTGCCCTAAAATTGAGAGCTTGGAGTAGGAAAATGAGGCTTTTAATCTGAAAAAGGAGGTTTGTGCCCTAAAATTGAGATATTGGTGAAGAAAAATGAGGCTTTTCACCCAAAAAAGGAGAGCTTGTCCATAACATTGAAATATTGGTGCAGAAAAATGAGGCTTTTCAGGTGAAAAAGGTGGGTTTGGTGCTAAAATTGAGAGCTTGGTGCAGAAAAATGAGGCTTTTCTGGTGAAAAGGGCATTTTGTGCCCTAAAATTGCGAGCTTGTAGAAAATGAGGCTTTTTTACCCGAAAAAGGCAGGCTTTACCCTAAAATTGCGAGCTTGTTGTAGGAAAATGAGGCTTTTTTACCCGAAAAAGGCGGGTTTTACCCTAAAATTGAGAGCTTGTTGTGGGAAAATGAGGCTTTTCAGGTGAAAAAGGCGGGTTTTACCGTAAAATTGAGAGAGTGTTTCAGAAAAATGAGGCTTTTCAGGTGAAAAAGGTGGGTTTGGTGCAGAAAATTGAGAGCTCTGTGCAGAAAAATGAGGCTTTTTCACCCGAAAAAGGCATTTTGTGCCCGAAATTGAGAGCTTGGTGCAGAAAAATGAGGCTTTTCACCCCAAAAACGCGGGTTTAGCCCCCATGATAGGGTTTGTGCTGTAAAAAAGGAGAGGTAGGGCCCTGGAAACGAGGCACTGCTGCATAAAAGGGAGGTTGTTACCTGTAGAATCAAAACTTTGGATGCCAAAAATTAATCTTTGAGAGGTAAAATGGGGGTTTGTGCCCTAAAATTGAGAGCTTGGAGTAGGAAAATGAGGCTTTTAATCTGAAAAAGGAGCTTTGTGCCCTAAAATTGAGATATTGGTGCAGAAAAATGAGGCTTTTCCACCCAAAAAAGGTGGGTTTTACCCTAAAATTGAGAGCTTGTTGCAGAAAAATGAGGCTTTTCAGCAGAAAAAGGTTGTTTCCGCCCTAAAATTGAGAGCTTGGTACAGAAAAATGAGGTTTTTCACCCCAAAAGCGTGGGTTTAGCCCCCATGATAGGGTTTGTGCTGTAAAAAAGGAGAGGTAGGGCCCTGGAAACGAGGCACTGCTGCATAAAAGGGAGGTTGTTACCTGTAGAATCAAAACTTTGGATGCCAAAAATTAATCTTTGAGAGGTAAAATGGGGGTTTGTGCCCTAAAATTGAGAGCTTGGAGTAGGAAAATGAGGCTTTTAATCTGAAAAAGGAGGTTTGTGCCCTAAAATTGAGATATTGGTGCAGAAAAATGAGGCTTTTCCACCCAAAAAAGGTGGGTTTTACCCTAAAATTGAGAGCTTGTTGCAGAAAAATGAGGCTTTTCAGCAGAAAAAGGTTGTTTCCGCCCTAAAATTGAGAGCTTGGTACAGAAAAATGAGGTTTTTCACCCCAAAAGCGTGGGTTTAGCCCCCATGATAGGGTTTGTGCTGTAAAAAAGGAGAGGTAGGGCCCTGGAAACGAGGCACTGCTGCATAAAAGGGAGGTTGTTACCTGTAGAATCAAAACTTTGGATGCCAAAAATTAATCTTTGAGAGGAAAATGGGGGTTTGTGCCCTAAAATTGAGAGCTTGGAGTAGGAAAATGAGGCTTTTAATCTGAAAAAGGAGGTTTGTGCCCTAAAATTGAGATATTGGTGAAGAAAAATGAGGCTTTTCACCCAAAAATTGAGAGCTTGTCCCTAAAATTGAGATATTGGTGAAGAAAAATGAGGCTTTTCACCCAAAAATTGAGAGCTTGTCCCTAAAATTGAGATATTGGTGAAGAAAAATGAGGCTTTTCACCCAAAAATTGAGAGCTTGTCCCTAAAATTGAGAGCTTGGAGTAGGAAAATGAGGCTTTTAATCTGAAAAAGGAGGTTTGTGCCCTAAAATTGAGATATTGGTGAAGAAAAATGAGGCTTTTCACCCAAAAATTGAGAGCTTGTCCCTAAAATTGGGAGCTTGGAGTAGGAAAATGAGGCTTTTAATCTTAAAAAGGAGGTTTGTGCCATAAATTGAGATATTGGTGAAGAAAAATGAGGCTTTTAATCTGAAAATTGAGAGCTTGTCCCTAAAATTGAGAGCTTGGTGCAGAAAAATGAGGCTTTTCACCCAAAAAAGGAGAGCTTGTCCATAACATTGAAATATTGGTGCAGAAAAATGAGGCTTTTCAGGTGAAAAAGGTGGGTTTGGTGCTAAAATTGAGAGCTTGGTGCAGAAAAATGAGGCTTTTCTGGTGAAAAGGGCATTTTGTGCCCTAAAATTGCGAGCTTGTAGGAAAATGAGGCTTTTTTACCCGAAAAAGGCAGGTTTTACCCTAAAATTGAGAGCTTGTTGTAGGAAAATGAGGCTTTTTTACCCGAAAAAGGCGGGTTTTACCCTAAAATTGAGAGCTTGTTGTGGGAAAATGAGGCTTTTCAGGTGAAAAAGGCGGGTTTTACCGTAAAATTGAGAGAGTGTTTCAGAAAAATGAGGCTTTTCAGGTGAAAAAGGTGGGTTTGGTGCAGAAAATTGAGAGCTCTGTGCAGAAAAATGAGGCTTTTTCACCCGAAAAAGGCATTTTGTGCCCGAAATTGAGAGCTTGGTGCAGAAAAATGAGGCTTTTCACCCCAAAAACGCGGGTTTAGCCCCCATGATAGGGTTTGTGCTGTAAAAAAGGAGAGGTAGGGCCCTGGAAACGAGGCACTGCTGCATAAAAGGGAGGTTGTTACCTGTAGAATCAAAAGCTTGGATGCCAAAAATTAATCTTTGAGAGGTAAAATGGGGGTTTGTGCCCTAAAATTGAGAGCTTGGAGTAGGAAAATGAGGCTTTTAATCTGAAAAAGGAGCTTTGTGCCCTAAAATTGAGATATTGGTGCAGAAAAATGAGGCTTTTCCACCCAAAAAAGGTGGGTTTTACCCTAAAATTGAGAGCTTGTTGCAGAAAAATGAGGCTTTTCAGCAGAAAAAGGTTGTTTCCGCCCTAAAATTGAGAGCTTGGTACAGAAAAATGAGGTTTTTCACCCCAAAAGCGTGGGTTTAGCCCCCATGATAGGGTTTGTGCTGTAAAAAAGGAGAGGTAGGGCCCTGGAAACGAGGCACTGCTGCATAAAAGGGAGGTTGTTACCTGTAGAATCAAAACTTTGGATGCCAAAAATTAATCTTTGAGAGGTAAAATGGGGGTTTGTGCCCTAAAATTGAGAGCTTGGAGTAGGAAAATGAGGCTTTTAATCTGAAAAAGGAGGTTTGTGCCCTAAAATTGAGATATTGGTGCAGAAAAATGAGGCTTTTCCACCCAAAAAAGGTGGGTTTTACCCTAAAATTGAGAGCTTGTTGCAGAAAAATGAGGCTTTTCAGCAGAAAAAGGTTGTTTCCGCCCTAAAATTGAGAGCTTGGTACAGAAGAATGAGGTTTTTCACCCCAAAAGCGTGGGTTTAGCCCCCATGATAGGGTTTGTGCTGTAAAAAAGGAGAGGTAGGGCCCTGGAAACGAGGCACTGCTGCATAAAAGGGAGGTTGTTACCTGTAGAATCAAAACTTTGGATGCCAAAAATTAATCTTTGAGAGGAAAATGGGGGTTTGTGCCCTAAAATTGAGAGCTTGGAGTAGGAAAATGAGGCTTTTAATCTGAAAAAGGAGGTTTGTGCCCTAAAATTGAGATATTGGTGAAGAAAAATGAGGCTTTTCACCCAAAAATTGAGAGCTTGTCCATAACATTGAAATATTGGTGCAGAAAAATGAGGCTTTTCAGGTGAAAAAGGTGGGTTTGGTGCTAAAATTGAGAGCTTGGTGCAGAAAAATGAGGCTTTTCTGGTGAAAAGGGCATTTTGTGCCCTAAAATTGCGAGCTTGTAGAAAATGAGGCTTTTTTACCCGAAAAAGGCAGGTTTTACCCTAAAATTGAGAGCTTGTTGTGGGAAAATGAGGCTTTTCAGGTGAAAAAGGCGGGTTTGGTGCAGAAAATTGAGAGCTCTGTGCAGAAAAATGAGGCTTTTTCACCCGAAAAAGGCATTTTGTGCCCGAAATTGAGAGCTTGGTACAGAAAAATGAGGTTTTTCACCCCAAAAACGCGGGTTTAGCCCCCATGATAGGGTTTGTGCTGTAAAAAAGGAGAGGTAGGGCCCTGGAAACGAGGCACTGCTGCATAAAAGGGAGGTTGTTACCTGTAGAATCAAAACTTTGGATGCCAAAAATTAATCTTTGAGAGGTAAAATGGGGGTTTGTGCCCTAAAATTGAGAGCTTGGAGTAGGAAAATGAGGCTTTTAATCTGAAAAAGGAGGTTTGTGCCCTAAAATTGAGATATTGGTGAAGAAAAATGAGGCTTTTCACCCAAAAATTGAGAGCTTGTCCCTAAAATTGAGATATTGGTGAAGAAAAATGAGGCTTTTCACCCAAAAATTGAGAGCTTGTCCCTAAAATTGAGATATTGGTGAAGAAAAATGAGGCTTTTCACCCAAAAATTGAGAGCTTGTCCCTAAAATTGAGAGCTTGGAGTAGGAAAATGAGGCTTTTAATCTGAAAAAGGAGGTTTGTGCCCTAAAATTGAGATATTGGTGAAGAAAAATGAGGCTTTTCACCCAAAAATTGAGAGCTTGTCCCTAAAATTGGGAGCTTGGAGTAGGAAAATGAGGCTTTTAATCTTAAAAAGGAGGTTTGTGCCATAAATTGAGATATTGGTGAAGAAAAATGAGGCTTTTAATCTGAAAAAGGAGGTTTGTGCCCTAAAATTGAGAGCTTGGTGAAGAAAAATGAGGCTTTTCACCCAAAAATTGAGAGCTTGTCCCTAAAATTGAGAGCTTGGAGTAGGAAAATGAGGCTTTTAATCTGAAAAAGGAGGTTTGTGCCCTAAAATTGAGATATTGGTGAAGAAAAATGAGGCTTTTCACCCAAAAATTGAGAGCTTGTCCCTAAAATTGGGAGCTTGGAGTAGGAAAATGAGGCTTTTAATCTTAAAAAGGAGGTTTGTGCCATAAATTGAGATATTGGTGAAGAAAAATGAGGCTTTTAATCTGAAAAAGGAGGTTTGTGCCCTAAAATTGAGAGCTTGGTGAAGAAAAATGAGGCTTTTCACCCAAAAATTGAGAGCTTGTCCCTAAAATTGAGAGCTTGGAGTAGGAAAATGAGGCTTTTAATCTGAAAAAGGAGGTTTGTGCCCTAAAATTGAGATATTGGTGAAGAAAAATGAGGCTTTTCACCCAAAAATTGAGAGCTTGTCCCTAAAATTGGGAGCTTGGAGTAGGAAAATGAGGCTTTTAATCTTAAAAAGGAGGTTTGTGCCATAAATTGAGATATTGGTGCAGAAAAATGAGGCTTTTCACCCAAAAATTGAGAGCTTGTCCCTAAAATTGAGAGCTTGGTGCAGAAAAATGAGGCTTTTCACCCAAAAAAGGAGAGCTTGTCCATAACATTGAAATATTGGTGCAGAAAAATGAGGCTTTTCAGGTGAAAAAGGTGGGTTTGGTGCTAAAATTGAGAGCTTGGTGCAGAAAAATGAGGCTTTTCTGGTAAAAAGGGCATTTTGTGCCCTAAAATTGAGAGCTTGTTGTAGGAAAATGAGGCTTTTTTACCCGAAAAAGGCGGGTTTTACCCTAAAATTGAGAGCTTGTTGTGGGAAAATGAGGCTTTTCAGGTGAAAAAGGTGGGTTTGGTGCAGAAAATTGAGAGCTCTGTGCAGAAAAATGAGGCTTTTTCACCCGAAAAAGGCATTTTGTGCCCGAAATTGAGAGCTTGGTGCAGAAAAATGAGGCTTTTCACCCCAAAAACGCGGGTTTAGCCCCCATGATAGGGTTTGTGCTGTAAAAAAGGAGAGGTAGGGCCCTGGAAACGAGGCACTGCTGCATAAAAGGGAGGTTGTTACCTGTAGAATCAAAACTTTGGATGCCAAAAATTAATCTTTGAGAGGTAAAATGGGGGTTTGTGCCCTAAAATTGAGAGCTTGGAGTAGGAAAATGAGGCTTTTAATCTGAAAAAGGAGGTTTGTGCCCTAAAATTGAGATATTGGTGAAGAAAAATGAGGCTTTTCACCCAAAAAAGGAGAGCTTGTCCATAACATTGAAATATTGGTGCAGAAAAATGAGGCTTTTCAGGTGAAAAAGGTGGGTTTGGTGCTAAAATTGAGAGCTTGGTGCAGAAAAATGAGGCTTTTCTGGTGAAAAGGGCATTTTGTGCCCTAAAATTGCGAGCTTGTAGGAAAATGAGGCTTTTTTACCCGAAAAAGGCAGGCTTTACCCTAAAATTGCGAGCTTGTTGTAGGAAAATGAGGCTTTTTTACCCGAAAAAGGCGGGTTTTACCCTAAAATTGAGAGCTTGTTGTGGGAAAATGAGGCTTTTCAGGTGAAAAAGGCGGGTTTTACCGTAAAATTGAGAGAGTGTTTCAGAAAAATGAGGTTTTTCAGGTGAAAAAGGTGGGTTTGGTGCAGAAAATTGAGAGCTCTGTGCAGAAAAATGAGGCTTTTTCACCCGAAAAAGGCATTTTGTGCCCGAAATTGAGAGCTTGGTGCAGAAAAATGAGGCTTTTCACCCCAAAAACGCGGGTTTAGCCCCCATGATAGGGTTTGTGCTGTAAAAAAGGAGAGGTAGGGCCCTGGAAACGAGGCACTGCTGCATAAAAGGGAGGTTGTTACCTGTAGAATCAAAACTTTGGATGCCAAAAATTAATCTTTGAGAGGTAAAATGGGGGTTTGTGCCCTAAAATTGAGAGCTTGGAGTAGGAAAATGAGGCTTTTAATCTGAAAAAGGAGCTTTGTGCCCTAAAATTGAGATATTGGTGCAGAAAAATGAGGCTTTTCCACCCAAAAAAGGTGGGTTTTACCCTAAAATTGAGAGCTTGTTGCAGAAAAATGAGGCTTTTCAGCAGAAAAAGGTTGTTTCCGCCCTAAAATTGAGAGCTTGGTACAGAAAAATGAGGTTTTTCACCCCAAAAGCGTGGGTTTAGCCCCCATGATAGGGTTTGTGCTGTAAAAAAGGAGAGGTAGGGCCCTGGAAACGAGGCACTGCTGCATAAAAGGGAGGTTGTTACCTGTAGAATCAAAACTTTGGATGCCAAAAATTAATCTTTGAGAGGTAAAATGGGGGTTTGTGCCCTAAAATTGAGAGCTTGGAGTAGGAAAATGAGGCTTTTAACCTGAAAAAGGAGGTTTGTGCCCTAAAATTGAGATATTGGTGAAGAAAAATGAGGCTTTTCACCCAAAAATTGAGAGCTTGTCCCTAAAATTGGGAGCTTGGAGTAGGAAAATGAGGCTTTTAATCTTAAAAAGGAGGTTTGTGCCATAAATTGAGATATTGGTGAAGAAAAATGAGGCTTTTAATCTGAAAATTGAGAGCTTGTCCCTAAAATTGAGAGCTTGGTGCAGAAAAATGAGGCTTTTCACCCAAAAAAGGAGAGCTTGTCCATAACATTGAAATATTGGTGCAGAAAAATGAGGCTTTTCAGGTGAAAAAGGTGGGTTTGGTGCTAAAATTGAGAGCTTGGTGCAGAAAAATGAGGCTTTTCTGGTAAAAAGGGCATTTTGTGCCCTAAAATTGCGAGCTTGTTGTAGGAAAATGAGGCTTTTTTACCCGAAAAAGGCAGGTTTTACCCTAAAATTGAGAGCTTGTTGTAGGAAAATGAGGCTTTTTTACCCGAAAAAGGCGGGTTTTACCCTAAAATTGAGAGCTTGTTGTAGGAAAATGAGGCTTTTCAGGTGAAAAAGGCGGGTTTTACCGTAAAATTGAGAGAGTGTTTCTGAAAAATGAGGCTTTTCAGGTGAAAAAGGTGGGTTTGGTGCAGAAAATTGAGAGCTCTGTGCAGAAAAATGAGGCTTTTTCACTCGAAAAAGGCATTTTGTGCCCGAAATTGAGAGCTTGGTGCAGAAAAATGAGGCTTTTCACCCCAAAAACGCGGGTTTAGCCCCCATGATAGGGTTTGTGCTGTAAAAAAGGAGAGGTAGGGCCCTGGAAACGAGGCACTGCTGCATAAAAGGGAGGTTGTTACCTGTAGAATCAAAACTTTGGATGCCAAAAATTAATCTTTGAGAGGTAAAATGGGGGTTTGTGCCCTAAAATTGAGAGCTTGGAGTAGGAAAATGAGGCTTTTAATCTGAAAAAGGAGCTTTGTGCCCTAAAATTGAGATATTGGTGCAGAAAAATGAGGCTTTTCCACCCAAAAAAGGTGGGTTTTACCCTAAAATTGAGAGCTTGTTGCAGAAAAATGAGGCTTTTCAGCAGAAAAAGGTTGTTTCCGCCCTAAAATTGAGAGCTTGGTACAGAAAAATGAGGTTTTTCACCCCAAAAGCGTGGGTTTAGCCCCCATGATAGGGTTTGTGCTGTAAAAAAGGAGAGGTAGGGCCCTGGAAACGAGGCACTGCTGCATAAAAGGGAGGTTGTTACCTGTAGAATCAAAACTTTGGATGCCAAAAATTAATCTTTGAGAGGTAAAATGGGGGTTTGTGCCCTAAAATTGAGAGCTTGGAGTAGGAAAATGAGGCTTTTAATCTGAAAAAGGAGGTTTGTGCCCTAAAATTGAGATATTGGTGCAGAAAAATGAGGCTTTTCCACCCAAAAAAGGTGGGTTTTACCCTAAAATTGAGAGCTTGTTGCAGAAAAATGAGGCTTTTCAGCAGAAAAAGGTTGTTTCTGCCCTAAAATTGAGAGCTTGGTACAGAAAAATGAGGTTTTTCACCCCAAAAGCGTGGGTTTAGCCCCCATGATAGGGTTTGTGCTGTAAAAAAGGAGAGGTAGGGCCCTGGAAACGAGGCACTGCTGCATAAAAGGGAGGTTGTTACCTGTAGAATCAAAACTTTGGATGCCAAAAATTAATCTTTGAGAGGAAAATGGGGGTTTGTGCCCTAAAATTGAGAGCTTGGAGTAGGAAAATGAGGCTTTTAATCTGAAAAAGGAGGTTTGTGCCCTAAAATTGAGATATTGGTGAAGAAAAATGAGGCTTTTCACCCAAAAATTGAGAGCTTGTCCCTAAAATTGAGATATTGGTGAAGAAAAATGAGGCTTTTCACCCAAAAATTGAGAGCTTGTCCCTAAAATTGAGATATTGGTGAAGAAAAATGAGGCTTTTCACCCAAAAATTGAGAGCTTGTCCCTAAAATTGAGAGCTTGGAGTAGGAAAATGAGGCTTTTAATCTGAAAAAGGAGGTTTGTGCCCTAAAATTGAGATATTGGTGAAGAAAAATGAGGCTTTTCACCCAAAAATTGAGAGCTTGTCCATAACATTGAAATATTGGTGCAGAAAAATGAGGCTTTTCAGGTGAAAAAGGTGGGTTTGGTGCTAAAATTGAGAGCTTGGTGCAGAAAAATGAGGCTTTTCTGGTGAAAAGGGCATTTTGTGCCCTAAAATTGCGAGCTTGTAGGAAAATGAGGCTTTTTTACCCGAAAAAGGCAGGCTTTACCCTAAAATTGCGAGCTTGTTGTAGGAAAATGAGGCTTTTTTACCCGAAAAAGGCGGGTTTTACCCTAAAATTGAGAGCTTGTTGTGGGAAAATGAGGCTTTTCAGGTGAAAAAGGCGGGTTTTACCGTAAAATTGAGAGAGTGTTTCAGAAAAATGAGGTTTTTCAGGTGAAAAAGGTGGGTTTGGTGCAGAAAATTGAGAGCTCTGTGCAGAAAAATGAGGCTTTTTCACCCAAAAAAGGCATTTTGTGCCCGAAATTGAGAGCTTGGTGCAGAAAAATGAGGCTTTTCACCCCAAAAACGCGGGTTTAGCCCCCATGATAGGGTTTGTGCTGTAAAAAAGGAGAGGTAGGGCCCTGGAAACGAGGCACTGCTGCATAAAAGGGAGGTTGTTACCTGTAGAATCAAAACTTTGGATGCCAAAAATTAATCTTTGAGAGGTAAAATGGGGGTTTGTGCCCTAAAATTGAGAGCTTGGAGTAGGAAAATGAGGCTTTTAATCTGAAAAAGGAGCTTTGTGCCCTAAAATTGAGATATTGGTGCAGAAAAATGAGGCTTTTCCACCCAAAAAAGGTGGGTTTTACCCTAAAATTGAGAGCTTGTTGCAGAAAAATGAGGCTTTTCAGCAGAAAAAGGTTGTTTCCGCCCTAAAATTGAGAGCTTGGTACAGAAGAATGAGGTTTTTCACCCCAAAAGCGTGGGTTTAGCCCCCATGATAGGGTTTGTGCTGTAAAAAAGGAGAGGTAGGGCCCTGGAAACGAGGCACTGCTGCATAAAAGGGAGGTTGTTACCTGTAGAATCAAAACTTTGGATGCCAAAAATTAATCTTTGAGAGGTAAAATGGGGGTTTGTGCCCTAAAATTGAGAGCTTGGAGTAGGAAAATGAGGCTTTTAATCTGAAAAAGGAGGTTTGTGCCCTAAAATTGAGATATTGGTGCAGAAAAATGAGGCTTTTCCACCCAAAAAAGGTGGGTTTTACCCTAAAATTGAGAGCTTGTTGCAGAAAAATGAGGCTTTTCAGCAGAAAAAGGTTGTTTCCGCCCTAAAATTGAGAGCTTGGTACAGAAAAATGAGGTTTTTCACCCCAAAAGCGTGGGTTTAGCCCCCATGATAGGGTTTGTGCTGTAAAAAAGGAGAGGTAGGGCCCTGGAAACGAGGCACTGCTGCATAAAAGGGAGGTTGTTACCTGTAGAATCAAAACTTTGGATGCCAAAAATTAATCTTTGAGAGGAAAATGGGGGTTTGTGCCCTAAAATTGAGAGCTTGGAGTAGGAAAATGAGGCTTTTAATCTGAAAAAGGAGGTTTGTGCCCTAAAATTGAGATATTGGTGAAGAAAAATGAGGCTTTTCACCCAAAAATTGAGAGCTTGTCCATAACATTGAAATATTGGTGCAGAAAAATGAGGCTTTTCAGGTGAAAAAGGTGGGTTTGGTGCTAAAATTGAGAGCTTGGTGCAGAAAAATGAGGCTTTTCTGGTGAAAAGGGCATTTTGTGCCCTAAAATTGCGAGCTTGTAGAAAATGAGGCTTTTTTACCCGAAAAAGGCGGGTTTTACCCTAAAATTGAGAGCTTGTTGTGGGAAAATGAGGCTTTTCAGGTGAAAAAGGCGGGTTTGGTGCAGAAAATTGAGAGCTCTGTGCAGAAAAATGAGGCTTTTTCACCCGAAAAAGGCATTTTGTGCCCGAAATTGAGAGCTTGGTGCAGAAAAATGAGGTTTTTCACCCCAAAAACGCGGGTTTAGCCCCCATGATAGGGTTTGTGCTGTAAAAAAGGAGAGGTAGGGCCCTGGAAACGAGGCACTGCTGCATAAAAGGGAGGTTGTTACCTGTAGAATCAAAACTTTGGATGCCAAAAATTAATCTTTGAGAGGTAAAATGGGGGTTTGTGCCCTAAAATTGAGAGCTTGGAGTAGGAAAATGAGGCTTTTAATCTGAAAAAGGAGGTTTGTGCCCTAAAATTGAGATATTGGTGCAGAAAAATGAGGCTTTTCCACCCAAAAAAGGTGGGTTTTACCCTAAAATTGAGAGCTTGTTGCAGAAAAATGAGGCTTTTCAGCAGAAAAAGGTTGTTTCCGCCCTAAAATTGAGAGCTTGGTACAGAAAAATGAGGTTTTTCACCCCAAAAGCGTGGGTTTAGCCCCCATGATAGGGTTTGTGCTGTAAAAAAGGAGAGGTAGGGCCCTGGAAACGAGGCACTGCTGCATAAAAGGGAGGTTGTTACCTGTAGAATCAAAACTTTGGATGCCAAAAATTAATCTTTGAGAGGAAAATGGGGGTTTGTGCCCTAAAATTGAGAGCTTGGAGTAGGAAAATGAGGCTTTTAATCTGAAAAAGGAGGTTTGTGCCCTAAAATTGAGATATTGGTGAAGAAAAATGAGGCTTTTCACCCAAAAATTGAGAGCTTGTCCCTAAAATTGAGATATTGGTGAAGAAAAATGAGGCTTTTCACCCAAAAATTGAGAGCTTGTCCCTAAAATTGAGATATTGGTGAAGAAAAATGAGGCTTTTCACCCAAAAATTGAGAGCTTGTCCCTAAAATTGAGAGCTTGGAGTAGGAAAATGAGGCTTTTAATCTGAAAAAGGAGGTTTGTGCCCTAAAATTGAGATATTGGTGAAGAAAAATGAGGCTTTTCACCCAAAAATTGAGAGCTTGTCCCTAAAATTGGGAGCTTGGAGTAGGAAAATGAGGCTTTTAATCTTAAAAAGGAGGTTTGTGCCATAAATTGAGATATTGGTGAAGAAAAATGAGGCTTTTAATCTGAAAAAGGAGGTTTGTGCCCTAAAATTGAGAGCTTGGTGAAGAAAAATGAGGCTTTTCACCCAAAAATTGAGAGCTTGTCCCTAAAATTGAGAGCTTGGAGTAGGAAAATGAGGCTTTTAATCTGAAAAAGGAGGTTTGTGCCCTAAAATTGAGATATTGGTGAAGAAAAATGAGGCTTTTCACCCAAAAATTGAGAGCTTGTCCCTAAAATTGGGAGCTTGGAGTAGGAAAATGAGGCTTTTAATCTGAAAAAGGAGGTTTGTGCCATAAATTGAGATATTGGTGAAGAAAAATGAGGCTTTTCACCCAAAAATTGAGAGCTTGTCCCTAAAATTGAGAGCTTGGTGCAGAAAAATGAGGCTTTTCACCCAAAAAAGGAGAGCTTGTCCATAACATTGAAATATTGGTGCAGAAAAATGAGGCTTTTCAGGTGAAAAAGGTGGGTTTGGTGCTAAAATTGAGAGCTTGGTGCAGAAAAATGAGGCTTTTCTGGTAAAAAGGGCATTTTGTGCCCTAAAATTGCGAGCTTGTTGTAGGAAAATGAGGCTTTTTTACCCGAAAAAGGCAGGTTTTACCCTAAAATTGAGAGCTTGTTGTAGGAAAATGAGGCTTTTTTACCCGAAAAAGGCGGGTTTTACCCTAAAATTGAGAGCTTGTTGTGGGAAAATGAGGCTTTTCAGGTGAAAAAGGTGGGTTTGGTGCAGAAAATTGAGAGCTCTGTGCAGAAAAATGAGGCTTTTTCACCCGAAAAAGGCATTTTGTGCCCGAAATTGAGAGCTTGGTGCAGAAAAATGAGGCTTTTCACCCCAAAAACGCGGGTTTAGCCCCCATGATAGGGTTTGTGCTGTAAAAAAGGAGAGGTAGGGCCCTGGAAACGAGGCACTGCTGCATAAAAGGGAGGTTGTTACCTGTAGAATCAAAAGCTTGGATGCCAAAAATTAATCTTTGAGAGGTAAAATGGGGGTTTGTGCCCTAAAATTGAGAGCTTGGAGTAGGAAAATGAGGCTTTTAATCTGAAAAAGGAGGTTTGTGCCCTAAAATTGAGATATTGGTGAAGAAAAATGAGGCTTTTCACCCAAAAATTGAGAGCTTGTCCCTAAAATTGAGAGCTTGGAGTAGGAAAATGAGGCTTTTAATCTGAAAAAGGAGGTTTGTGCCCTAAAATTGAGATATTGGTGAAGAAAAATGAGGTTTTTCACCCCAAAAGCATGGGTTTAGCCCCCATGATAGGGTTTGTGCTGTAAAAAAGGAGAGGTAGGGCCCTGGAAACGAGGCACTGCTGCATAAAAGGGAGGTTGTTACCTGTAGAATCAAAACTTTGGATGCCAAAAATTAATCTTTGAGAGGTAAAATGGGGGTTTGTGCCCTAAAATTGAGAGCTTGGAGTAGGAAAATGAGGCTTTTAATCTGAAAAAGGAGGTTTGTGCCCTAAAATTGAGATATTGGTGAAGAAAAATGAGGCTTTTCACCCAAAAAAGGAGAGCTTGTCCATAACATTGAAATATTGGTGCAGAAAAATGAGGCTTTTCAGGTGAAAAAGGTGGGTTTGGTGCTAAAATTGAGAGCTTGGTGCAGAAAAATGAGGCTTTTCTGGTGAAAAGGGCATTTTGTGCCCTAAAATTGCGAGCTTGTAGGAAAATGAGGCTTTTTTACCCGAAAAAGGCAGGCTTTACCCTAAAATTGCGAGCTTGTTGTAGGAAAATGAGGCTTTTTTACCCGAAAAAGGCGGGTTTTACCCTAAAATTGAGAGCTTGTTGTGGGAAAATGAGGCTTTTCAGGTGAAAAAGGCGGGTTTTACCGTAAAATTGAGAGAGTGTTTCAGAAAAATGAGGCTTTTCAGGTGAAAAAGGTGGGTTTGGTGCAGAAAATTGAGAGCTCTGTGCAGAAAAATGAGGCTTTTTCACCCGAAAAAGGCATTTTGTGCCCGAAATTGAGAGCTTGGTGCAGAAAAATGAGGCTTTTCACCCCAAAAACGCGGGTTTAGCCCCCATGATAGGGTTTGTGCTGTAAAAAAGGAGAGGTAGGGCCCTGGAAACGAGGCACTGCTGCATAAAAGGGAGGTTGTTACCTGTAGAATCAAAACTTTGGATGCCAAAAATTAATCTTTGAGAGGAAAATGGGGGTTTGTGCCCTAAAATTGAGAGCTTGGAGTAGGAAAATGAGGCTTTTAATCTGAAAAAGGAGGTTTGTGCCCTAAAATTGAGATATTGGTGAAGAAAAATGAGGCTTTTCACCCAAAAAAGGAGAGCTTGTCCATAACATTGAAATATTGGTGCAGAAAAATGAGGCTTTTCAGGTGAAAAAGGTGGGTTTGGTGCTAAAATTGAGAGCTTGGTGCAGAAAAATGAGGCTTTTCTGGTGAAAAGGGCATTTTGTGCCCTAAAATTGCGAGCTTGTAGAAAATGAGGCTTTTTACCCGAAAAAGGCGGGTTTTACCCTAAAATTGAGAGCTTGTTGTGGGAAAATGAGGCTTTTCAGGTGAAAAAGGCGGGTTTGGTGCAGAAAATTGAGAGCTCTGTGCAGAAAAATGAGGCTTTTTCACCCGAAAAAGGCATTTTGTGCCCGAAATTGAGAGCTTGGTGCAGAAAAATGAGGTTTTTCACCCCAAAAACGCGGGTTTAGCCCCCATGATAGGGTTTGTGCTGTAAAAAAGGAGAGGTAGGGCCCTGGAAACGAGGCACTGCTGCATAAAAGGGAGGTTGTTACCTGTAGAATCAAAACTTTGGATGCCAAAAATTAATCTTTGAGAGGTAAAATGGGGGTTTGTGCCCTAAAATTGAGAGCTTGGAGTAGGAAAATGAGGCTTTTAATCTGAAAAAGGAGCTTTGTGCCCTAAAATTGAGATATTGGTGCAGAAAAATGAGGCTTTTCCACCCAAAAAAGGTGGGTTTTACCCTAAAATTGAGAGCTTGTTGCAGAAAAATGAGGCTTTTCAGCAGAAAAAGGTTGTTTCCGCCCTAAAATTGAGAGCTTGGTACAGAAAAATGAGGTTTTTCACCCCAAAAGCGTGGGTTTAGCCCCCATGATAGGGTTTGTGCTGTAAAAAAGGAGAGGTAGGGCCCTGGAAACGAGGCACTGCTGCATAAAAGGGAGGTTGTTACCTGTAGAATCAAAACTTTGGATGCCAAAAATTAATCTTTGAGAGGAAAATGGGGGTTTGTGCCCTAAAATTGAGAGCTTGGAGTAGGAAAATGAGGCTTTTAATCTGAAAAAGGAGGTTTGTGCCCTAAAATTGAGATATTGGTGAAGAAAAATGAGGCTTTTCACCCAAAAATTGAGAGCTTGTCCCTAAAATTGAGATATTGGTGAAGAAAAATGAGGCTTTTCACCCAAAAATTGAGAGCTTGTCCCTAAAATTGAGATATTGGTGAAGAAAAATGAGGCTTTTCACCCAAAAATTGAGAGCTTGTCCCTAAAATTGAGAGCTTGGAGTAGGAAAATGAGGCTTTTAATCTGAAAAAGGAGGTTTGTGCCCTAAAATTGAGATATTGGTGAAGAAAAATGAGGCTTTTCACCCAAAAATTGAGAGCTTGTCCCTAAAATTGGGAGCTTGGAGTAGGAAAATGAGGCTTTTAATCTTAAAAAGGAGGTTTGTGCCATAAATTGAGATATTGGTGAAAAAAAATGAGGCTTTTAATCTGAAAAAGGAGGTTTGTGCCCTAAAATTGAGATATTGGTGAAGAAAAATGAGGCTTTTCACCCAAAAAAGGAGAGCTTGTCCATAACATTGAAATATTGGTGCAGAAAAATGAGGCTTTTCAGGTGAAAAAGGTGGGTTTGGTGCTAAAATTGAGAGCTTGGTGCAGAAAAATGAGGCTTTTCTGGTAAAAAGGGCATTTTGTGCCCTAAAATTGCGAGCTTGTTGTAGGAAAATGAGGCTTTTTTACCCGAAAAAGGCAGGTTTTACCCTAAAATTGAGAGCTTGTTGTAGGAAAATGAGGCTTTTTTACCCGAAAAAGGCGGGTTTTACCCTAAAATTGAGAGCTTGTTGTGGGAAAATGAGGCTTTTCAGGTGAAAAAGGTGGGTTTTACCGTAAAATTGAGAGAGTGATTCAGAAAAATGAGGCTTTTCAGGTGAAAAAGGTGGGTTTGGTGCAGAAAATTGAGAGCTCTGTGCAGAAAAATGAGGCTTTTTCACCCGAAAAAGGCATTTTGTGCCCGAAATTGAGAGCTTGGTGCAGAAAAATGAGGCTTTTCACCCCAAAAACGCGGGTTTAGCCCCCATGATAGGGTTTGTGCTGTAAAAAAGGAGAGGTAGGGCCCTGGAAACGAGGCACTGCTGCATAAAAGGGAGGTTGTTACCTGTAGAATCAAAACTTTGGATGCCAAAAATTAATCTTTGAGAGGAAAATGGGGGTTTGTGCCCTAAAATTGAGAGCTTGGAGTAGGAAAATGAGGCTTTTAATCTGAAAAAGGAGGTTTGTGCCCTAAAATTGAGATATTGGTGAAGAAAAATGAGGCTTTTCACCCAAAAAAGGAGAGCTTGTCCATAACATTGAAATATTGGTGCAGAAAAATGAGGCTTTTCAGGTGAAAAAGGTGGGTTTGGTGCTAAAATTGAGAGCTTGGTGCAGAAAAATGAGGCTTTTCTGGTGAAAAGGGCATTTTGTGCCCTAAAATTGCGAGCTTGTAGGAAAATGAGGCTTTTTTACCCGAAAAAGGCAGGCTTTACCCTAAAATTGCGAGCTTGTTGTAGGAAAATGAGGCTTTTTTACCCGAAAAAGGCGGGTTTTACCCTAAAATTGAGAGCTTGTTGTGGGAAAATGAGGCTTTTCAGGTGAAAAAGGCGGGTTTTACCGTAAAATTGAGAGAGTGTTTCAGAAAAATGAGGCTTTTCAGGTGAAAAAGGTGGGTTTGGTGCAGAAAATTGAGAGCTCTGTGCAGAAAAATGAGGCTTTTTCACCCGAAAAAGGCATTTTGTGCCCGAAATTGAGAGCTTGGTGCAGAAAAATGAGGCTTTTCACCCCAAAAACGCGGGTTTAGCCCCCATGATAGGGTTTGTGCTGTAAAAAAGGAGAGGTAGGGCCCTGGAAACGAGGCACTGCTGCATAAAAGGGAGGTTGTTACCTATACAATCAAAACTTTGGATGCAAAAATTAATCTTTGAGAGGTAAAATGGGGGTTTGTGCCCTAAAATTGAGAGCTTGGAGTAGGAAAATGAGGCTTTTAATCTGAAAAAGGAGCTTTGTGCCCTAAAATTGAGATATTGGTGCAGAAAAATGAGGCTTTTCCACCCAAAAAAGGTGGGTTTTACCCTAAAATTGAGAGCTTGTTGCAGAAAAATGAGGCTTTTCAGCAGAAAAAGGTTGTTTCCGCCCTAAAATTGAGAGCTTGGTACAGAAAAATGAGGTTTTTCACCCCAAAAGCGTGGGTTTAGCCCCCATGATAGGGTTTGTGCTGTAAAAAAGGAGAGGTAGGGCCCTGGAAACGAGGCACTGCTGCATAAAAGGGAGGTTGTTACCTGTAGAATCAAAACTTTGGATGCCAAAAATTAATCTTTGAGAGGTAAAATGGGGGTTTGTGCCCTAAAATTGAGAGCTTGGAGTAGGAAAATGAGGCTTTTAATCTGAAAAAGGAGGTTTGTGCCCTAAAATTGAGATATTGGTGAAGAAAAATGAGGCTTTTCACCCAAAAATTGAGAGCTTGTCCCTAAAATTGGGAGCTTGGAGTAGGAAAATGAGGCTTTTAATCTTAAAAAGGAGGTTTGTGCCATAAATTGAGATATTGGTGAAGAAAAATGAGGCTTTTAATCTGAAAATTGAGAGCTTGTCCCTAAAATTGAGAGCTTGGTGCAGAAAAATGAGGCTTTTCACCCAAAAAAGGAGAGCTTGTCCATAACATTGAAATATTGGTGCAGAAAAATGAGGCTTTTCAGGTGAAAAAGGTGGGTTTGGTGCTAAAATTGAGAGCTTGGTGCAGAAAAATGAGGCTTTTCTGGTGAAAAGGGCATTTTGTGCCCTAAAATTGCGAGCTTGTTGTAGGAAAATGAGGCTTTTTTACCCGAAAAAGGCAGGCTTTACCCTAAAATTGCGAGCTTGTTGTAGGAAAATGAGGCTTTTTTACCCGAAAAAGGCGGGTTTTACCCTAAAATTGAGAGCTTGTTGTAGGAAAATGAGGCTTTTCAGGTGAAAAAGGCGGGTTTTACCGTAAAATTGAGAGAGTGTTTCCGAAAAATGAGGCTTTTCAGGTGAAAAAGGTGGGTTTGGTGCAGAAAATTGAGAGCTCTGTGCAGAAAAATGAGGCTTTTTCACCCGAAAAAGGCATTTTGTGCCCGAAATTGAGAGCTTGGTGCAGAAAAATGAGGCTTTTCACCCCAAAAACGCGGGTTTAGCCCCCATGATAGGGTTTGTGCTGTAAAAAAGGAGAGGTAGGGCCCTGGAAACGAGGCACTGCTGCATAAAAGGGAGGTTGTTACCTGTAGAATCAAAACTTTGGATGCCAAAAATTAATCTTTGAGAGGTAAAATGGGGGTTTGTGCCCTAAAATTGAGAGCTTGGAGTAGGAAAATGAGGCTTTTAATCTGAAAAAGGAGCTTTGTGCCCTAAAATTGAGATATTGGTGAAGAAAAATGATTCTTTTCACCCGCAGAAATGCGGTTTCTGCCCTAAAATGGAGAGCTTGTTGCAGAAAAATGAGGCTTTTCATCTGAAAAATGCAGGTTTGGCCCTAAAATTGCGCTATTGGTGCATAAAAATGAGGCTTTTCACCCAAAAAAGGGAGCTTGTCCATAACATTGAAATATTGGTGCAGAAAAATGAGGCTTTTTAGGTGAAAAAGGTGGGTTTGGTGCTAAAATTGAGAGCTTGTTGCAGAAAAATGAGGCTTTACGTGTGAAAAAGACGGTTTGTGCCCTAAAATTGAGAGCTTGGAGTAGGAAAATGAGGCTTTTAATCTGAAAAAGGAGGTTTGTGCCCTAAAATTGAAATATTGGTGCAGAAAAATGAGGCTTTTCCACCCAAAAAAGGTGGGTTTTACCCTAAAATTGAGAGCTTGTTGCAGAAAAATGAGGCTTTTCAGCAGAAAAAGGTTGTTTCCGCCCTAAAATTGAGAGCTTGGTACAGAAAAATGAGGTTTTTCACCCCAAAAGCGTGGGTTTAGCCCCCATGATAGGGTTTGTGCTGTAAAAAAGGAGAGGTAGGGCCCTGGAAACGAGGCACTGCTGCATAAAAGGGAGGTTGTTACCTATACAATCAAAACTTTGGATGCAAAAATTAATCTTTGAGAGGTAAAATGGGGGTTTGTGCCCTAAAATTGAGATCTTGGAGTAGGAAAATGAGGCTTTTAATCTGAAAAAGGAGGTTTGTGCCCTAAAATTGACATATTGGTGAAGAAAAATGAGGCTTTTGACCCAAAAATTGAGAGCTTGTCCCTAAAATTGAGAGCTTGGAGTAGGAAAATGAGGCTTTTAATCTGAAAAAGGAGGTTTGTGCCCTAAAATTGAGATATTGGTGCAGAAAAATGAGGCTTTTAACCTGAAAAAGGAGGTTTGTGCCCTAAAATTGAGATATTGGTGCAGAAAAATGAGGTTTTTCACCCAAAAATTGAGAGCTTGTCCCTAAAATTGGGAGCTTGGAGTAGGAAAATGAGGCTTTTAATCTTAAAAAGGAGGTTTGTGCCATAAATTGAGATATTGGTGAAGAAAAATGAGGCTTTTAATCTGAAAATTGAGAGCTTGTCCCTAAAATTGAGAGCTTGGTGCAGAAAAATGAGGCTTTTCACCCAAAAAAGGAGAGCTTGTCCATAACATTGAAATATTGGTGCAGAAAAATGAGGCTTTTCAGGTGAAAAAGGTGGGTTTGGTGCTAAAATTGAGAGCTTGGTGCAGAAAAATGAGGCTTTTCTGGTGAAAAGGGCATTTTGTGCCCTAAAATTGCGAGCTTGTTGTAGGAAAATGAGGCTTTTTTACCCGAAAAAGGCAGGTTTTACCCTAAAATTGAGAGCTTGTTGTAGGAAAATGAGGCTTTTTTACCCGAAAAAGGCGGGTTTTACCCTAAAATTGAGAGCTTGTTGTAGGAAAATGAGGCTTTTCAGGTGAAAAAGGCGGGTTTTACCGTAAAATTGAGAGAGTGTTTCCGAAAAATGAGGCTTTTCAGGTGAAAAAGGTGGGTTTGGTGCAGAAAATTGAGAGCTCTGTGCAGAAAAATGAGGCTTTTTCACCCGAAAAAGGCATTTTGTGCCCGAAATTGAGAGCTTGGTGCAGAAAAATGAGGCTTTTCACCCCAAAAACGCGGGTTTAGCCCCCATGATAGGGTTTGTGCTGTAAAAAAGGAGAGGTAGGGCCCTGGAAACGAGGCACTGCTGCATAAAAGGGAGGTTGTTACCTGTAGAATCAAAAGCTTGGATGCCAAAAATTAATCTTTGAGAGGTAAAATGGGGGTTTGTGCCCTAAAATTGAGAGCTTGGAGTAGGAAAATGAGGCTTTTAATCTGAAAAAGGAGGTTTGTGCCCT
The DNA here is from genome assembly GCF_047716275.1 of Strix uralensis. Taxonomy (NCBI): domain Eukaryota; kingdom Metazoa; phylum Chordata; class Aves; order Strigiformes; family Strigidae; genus Strix; species Strix uralensis. Next base: position 9,753,469 of record NC_133972.1, read on the forward strand.
AAAATTGAGATATTGGTGCAGAAAAATGAGGCTTTTCCACCCAAAAAAGGTGGGTTTTACCCTAAAATTGAGAGCTTGTTGCAGAAAAATGAGGCTTTTCAGCAGAAAAAGGTTGTTTCCGCCCTAAAATTGAGAGCTTGGTACAGAAAAATGAGGTTTTTCACCCCAAAAGCGTGGGTTTAGCCCCCATGATAGGGTTTGTGCTGTAAAAAAGGAGAGGTAGGGCCCTGGAAACGAGGCACTGCTGCATAAAAGGGAGGTTGTTACCTGTAGAATCAAAACTTTGGATGCCAAAAATTAATCTTTGAGAGGAAAATGGGGGTTTGTGCCCTAAAATTGAGAGCTTGGAGTAGGAAAATGAGGCTTTTAATCTGAAAAAGGAGGTTTGTGCCCTAAAATTGAGATATTGGTGAAGAAAAATGAGGCTTTTCACCCAAAAAAGGAGAGCTTGTCCATAACATTGAAATATTGGTGCAGAAAAATGAGGCTTTTCAGGTGAAAAAGGTGGGTTTGGTGCTAAAATTGAGAGCTTGGTGCAGAAAAATGAGGCTTTTCTGGTGAAAAGGGCATTTTGTGCCCTAAAGTTGCGAGCTTGTTGTAGGAAAATGAGGCTTTTTTACCCGAAAAAGGCAGGTTTTACCCTAAAATTGAGAGCTTGTTGTAGGAAAATGAGGCTTTTTTACCCGAAAAAGGCGGGTTTTACCCTAAAATTGAGAGCTTGTTGTGGGAAAATGAGGCTTTTCAGGTGAAAAAGGCGGGTTTTACCGTAAAATTGAGAGAGTGTTTCCGAAAAATGAGGCTTTTCAGGTGAAAAAGGTGGGTTTGGTGCAGAAAATTGAGAGCTCTGTGCAGAAAAATGAGGCTTTTTCACCTGAAAAAGGCATTTTGTGCCCGAAATTGAGAGCTTGGTGCAGAAAAATGAGGCTTTTCACCCCAAAAACGCGGGTTTAGCCCCCATGATAGGGTTTGTGCTGTAAAAAAGGAGAGGTAGGGCCCTGGAAACGAGGCACTGCTGCATAAAAGGGAGGTTGTTACCTGTAGAATCAAAACTTTGGATGCCAAAAATTAATCTTTGAGAGGTAAAATGGGGGTTTGTGCCCTAAAATTGAGAGCTTGGAGTAGGAAAATGAGGCTTTTAATCTGAAAAAGGAGCTTTGTGCCCTAAAATTGAGATATTGGTGAAGAAAAATGATTCTTTTCACCCGCAGAAATGCGGTTTCTGCCCTAAAATGGAGAGCTTGGTACAGAAAAATGAGGCTTTTCATCTGAAAAATGCAGGTTTGGCCCTAAAATTGCGCTATTGGTGCATAAAAATGAGGCTTTTCACCCAAAAAAGGGAGCTTGTCCATAACATTGAAATATTGGTGCAGAAAAATGAGGCTTTTTAGGTGAAAAAGGTGGGTTTGGTGCTAAAATTGAGAGCTTGTTGCAGAAAAATGAGGCTTTACGTGTGAAAAAGACGGTTTGTGCCCTAAAATTGAGAGCTTGGAGTAGGAAAATGAGGCTTTTAATCTGAAAAAGGAGGTTTGTGCCCTAAAATTGAGATATTGGTGCAGAAAAATGAGGCTTTTCCACCCAAAAAAGGTGGGTTTTACCCTAAAATTGAGAGCTTGTTGCAGAAAAATGAGGCTTTTCAGCAGAAAAAGGTTGTTTCCGCCCTAAAATTGAGAGCTTGGTACAGAAAAATGAGGTTTTTCACCCCAAAAGCGTGGGTTTAGCCCCCATGATAGGGTTTGTGCTGTAAAAAAGGAGAGGTAGGGCCCTGGAAACGAGGCACTGCTGCATAAAAGGGAGGTTGTTACCTATACAATCAAAACTTTGGATGCAAAAATTAATCTTTGAGAGGAAAATGGGGGTTTGTGCCCTAAAATTGAGATATTGGTGCAGAAAAATGAGGCTTTTAACCTGAAAAAGGAGGTTTGTGCCCTAAAATTGAGATATTGGTGCAGAAAAATGAGGCTTTTAACCTGAAAAAGGAGGTTTGTGCCCTAAAATTGAGATATTGGTGAAGAAAAATGAGGCTTTTCACCCAAAAATTGAGAGCTTGTCCCTAAAATTGGGAGCTTGGAGTAGGAAAATGAGGCTTTTAATCTGAAAAAGGAGGTTTGTGCCATAAATTGAGATATTGGTGAAGAAAAATGAGGCTTTTAATCTGAAAATTGAGAGCTTGTCCCTAAAATTGAGAGCTTGGTGCAGAAAAATGAGGCTTTTCACCCAAAAAAGGAGAGCTTGTCCATAACATTGAAATATTGGTGCAGAAAAATGAGGCTTTTCAGGTGAAAAGGTGGGTTTGGTGCTAAAATTGAGAGCTTGGTGCAGAAAAATGAGGCTTTTCTGGTGAAAAGGGCATTTTGTGCCCTAAAATTGCGAGCTTGTTGTAGGAAAATGAGGCTTTTTTACCCGAAAAAGGCAGGTTTTACCCTAAAATTGAGAGCTTGTTGTAGGAAAATGAGGCTTTTTTACCCGAAAAAGGCGGGTTTTACCCTAAAATTGAGAGCTTGTTGTAGGAAAATGAGGCTTTTCAGGTGAAAAAGGCGGGTTTTACCGTAAAATTGAGAGAGTGTTTCCGAAAAATGAGGCTTTTCAGGTGAAAAAGGTGGGTTTGGTGCAGAAAATTGAGAGCTCTGTGCAGAAAAATGAGGCTTTTTCACCCGAAAAAGGCATTTTGTGCCCGAAATTGAGAGCTTGGTGCAGAAAAATGAGGCTTTTCACCCCAAAAACGCGGGTTTAGCCCCCATGATAGGGTTTGTGCTGTAAAAAAGGAGAGGTAGGGCCCTGGAAACGAGGCACTGCTGCATAAAAGGGAGGTTGTTACCTGTAGAATCAAAACTTTGGATGCCAAAAATTAATCTTTGAGAGGTAAAATGGGGGTTTGTGCCCTAAAATTGAGAGCTTGGAGTAGGAAAATGAGGCTTTTAATCTGAAAAAGGAGGTTTGTGCCCTAAAATTGAGATATTGGTGCAGAAAAATGAGGCTTTTCCACCCAAAAAAGGTGGGTTTTACCCTAAAATTGAGAGCTTGTTGCAGAAAAATGAGGCTTTTCAGCAGAAAAAGGTTGTTTCCGCCCTAAAATTGAGAGCTTGGTACAGAAAAATGAGGTTTTTCACCCCAAAAGCGTGGGTTTAGCCCCCATGATAGGGTTTGTGCTGTAAAAAAGGAGAGGTAGGGCCCTGGAAACGAGGCACTGCTGCATAAAAGGGAGGTTGTTACCTGTAGAATCAAAACTTTGGATGCCAAAAATTAATCTTTGAGAGGTAAAATGGGGGTTTGTGCCCTAAAATTGAGAGCTTGGAGTAGGAAAATGAGGCTTTTAATCTGAAAAAGGAGGTTTGTGCCCTAAAATTGAGATATTGGTGAAGAAAAATGAGGCTTTTCACCCAAAAATTGAGAGCTTGTCCCTAAAATTGAGAGCTTGGAGTAGGAAAATGAGGCTTTTAATCTGAAAAAGGAGGTTTGTGCCCTAAAATTGAGATATTGGTGCAGAAAAATGAGGCTTTTAACCTGAAAAAGGAGGTTTGTGCCCTAAAATTGAGATATTGGTGCAGAAAAATGAGGCTTTTAACCTGAAAAAGGAGGTTTGTGCCCTAAAATTGAGATATTGGTGAAGAAAAATGAGGCTTTTCACCCAAAAATTGAGAGCTTGTCCCTAAAATTGAGATATTGGTGAAGAAAAATGAGGCTTTTCACCCAAAAATTGAGAGCTTGTCCCTAAAATTGAGATATTGGTGAAGAAAAATGAGGCTTTTCACCCAAAAATTGAGAGCTTGTCCCTAAAATTGAGAGCTTGGAGTAGGAAAATGAGGCTTTTAATCTGAAAAAGGAGGTTTGTGCCCTAAAATTGAGATATTGGTGAAGAAAAATGAGGCTTTTCACCCAAAAATTGAGAGCTTGTCCATAACATTGAAATATTGGTGCAGAAAAATGAGGCTTTTCAGGTGAAAAAGGTGGGTTTGGTGCTAAAATTGAGAGCTTGGTGCAGAAAAATGAGGCTTTTCTGGTGAAAAGGGCATTTTGTGCCCTAAAATTGCGAGCTTGTAGGAAAATGAGGCTTTTTTACCCGAAAAAGGCAGGCTTTACCCTAAAATTGCGAGCTTGTTGTAGGAAAATGAGGCTTTTTTACCCGAAAAAGGCGGGTTTTACCCTAAAATTGAGAGCTTGTTGTGGGAAAATGAGGCTTTTCAGGTGAAAAAGGCGGGTTTTACCGTAAAATTGAGAGAGTGTTTCAGAAAAATGAGGTTTTTCAGGTGAAAAAGGTGGGTTTGGTGCAGAAAATTGAGAGCTCTGTGCAGAAAAATGAGGCTTTTTCACCCAAAAAAGGCATTTTGTGCCCGAAATTGAGAGCTTGGTGCAGAAAAATGAGGCTTTTCACCCCAAAAACGCGGGTTTAGCCCCCATGATAGGGTTTGTGCTGTAAAAAAGGAGAGGTAGGGCCCTGGAAACGAGGCACTGCTGCATAAAAGGGAGGTTGTTACCTGTAGAATCAAAACTTTGGATGCCAAAAATTAATCTTTGAGAGGTAAAATGGGGGTTTGTGCCCTAAAATTGAGAGCTTGGAGTAGGAAAATGAGGCTTTTAATCTGAAAAAGGAGCTTTGTGCCCTAAAATTGAGATATTGGTGCAGAAAAATGAGGCTTTTCCACCCAAAAAAGGTGGGTTTTACCCTAAAATTGAGAGCTTGTTGCAGAAAAATGAGGCTTTTCAGCAGAAAAAGGTTGTTTCCGCCCTAAAATTGAGAGCTTGGTACAGAAAAATGAGGTTTTTCACCCCAAAAGCGTGGGTTTAGCCCCCATGATAGGGTTTGTGCTGTAAAAAAGGAGAGGTAGGGCCCTGGAAACGAGGCACTGCTGCATAAAAGGGAGGTTGTTACCTGTAGAATCAAAACTTTGGATGCCAAAAATTAATCTTTGAGAGGTAAAATGGGGGTTTGTGCCCTAAAATTGAGAGCTTGGAGTAGGAAAATGAGGCTTTTAACCTGAAAAAGGAGGTTTGTGCCCTAAAATTGAGATATTGGTGAAGAAAAATGAGGCTTTTCACCCAAAAATTGAGAGCTTGTCCCTAAAATTGGGAGCTTGGAGTAGGAAAATGAGGCTTTTAATCTTAAAAAGGAGGTTTGTGCCATAAATTGAGATATTGGTGAAGAAAAATGAGGCTTTTAATCTGAAAATTGAGAGCTTGTCCCTAAAATTGAGAGCTTGGTGCAGAAAAATGAGGCTTTTCACCCAAAAAAGGAGAGCTTGTCCATAACATTGAAATATTGGTGCAGAAAAATGAGGCTTTTCAGGTGAAAAAGGTGGGTTTGGTGCTAAAATTGAGAGCTTGGTGCAGAAAAATGAGGCTTTTCTGGTAAAAAGGGCATTTTGTGCCCTAAAATTGCGAGCTTGTTGTAGGAAAATGAGGCTTTTTTACCCGAAAAAGGCAGGTTTTACCCTAAAATTGAGAGCTTGTTGTAGGAAAATGAGGCTTTTTTACCCGAAAAAGGCGGGTTTTACCCTAAAATTGAGAGCTTGTTGTAGGAAAATGAGGCTTTTCAGGTGAAAAAGGCGGGTTTTACCGTAAAATTGAGAGAGTGTTTCCGAAAAATGAGGCTTTTCAGGTGAAAAAGGTGGGTTTGGTGCAGAAAATTGAGAGCTCTGTGCAGAAAAATGAGGCTTTTTCACTCGAAAAAGGCATTTTGTGCCCGAAATTGAGAGCTTGGTGCAGAAAAATGAGGCTTTTCACCCCAAAAACGCGGGTTTAGCCCCCATGATAGGGTTTGTGCTGTAAAAAAGGAGAGGTAGGGCCCTGGAAACGAGGCACTGCTGCATAAAAGGGAGGTTGTTACCTGTAGAATCAAAACTTTGGATGCCAAAAATTAATCTTTGAGAGGTAAAATGGGGGTTTGTGCCCTAAAATTGAGAGCTTGGAGTAGGAAAATGAGGCTTTTAATCTGAAAAAGGAGCTTTGTGCCCTAAAATTGAGATATTGGTGCAGAAAAATGAGGCTTTTCCACCCAAAAAAGGTGGGTTTTACCCTAAAATTGAGAGCTTGTTGCAGAAAAATGAGGCTTTTCAGCAGAAAAAGGTTGTTTCCGCCCTAAAATTGAGAGCTTGGTACAGAAAAATGAGGTTTTTCACCCCAAAAGCGTGGGTTTAGCCCCCATGATAGGGTTTGTGCTGTAAAAAAGGAGAGGTAGGGCCCTGGAAACGAGGCACTGCTGCATAAAAGGGAGGTTGTTACCTGTAGAATCAAAACTTTGGATGCCAAAAATTAATCTTTGAGAGGTAAAATGGGGGTTTGTGCCCTAAAATTGAGAGCTTGGAGTAGGAAAATGAGGCTTTTAATCTGAAAAAGGAGGTTTGTGCCCTAAAATTGAGATATTGGTGCAGAAAAATGAGGCTTTTCCACCCAAAAAAGGTGGGTTTTACCCTAAAATTGAGAGCTTGTTGCAGAAAAATGAGGCTTTTCAGCAGAAAAAGGTTGTTTCCGCCCTAAAATTGAGAGCTTGGTACAGAAAAATGAGGTTTTTCACCCCAAAAGCGTGGGTTTAGCCCCCATGATAGGGTTTGTGCTGTAAAAAAGGAGAGGTAGGGCCCTGGAAACGAGGCACTGCTGCATAAAAGGGAGGTTGTTACCTGTAGAATCAAAACTTTGGATGCCAAAAATTAATCTTTGAGAGGAAAATGGGGGTTTGTGCCCTAAAATTGAGAGCTTGGAGTAGGAAAATGAGGCTTTTAATCTGAAAAAGGAGGTTTGTGCCCTAAAATTGAGATATTGGTGAAGAAAAATGAGGCTTTTCACCCAAAAATTGAGAGCTTGTCCATAACATTGAAATATTGGTGCAGAAAAATGAGGCTTTTCAGGTGAAAAAGGTGGGTTTGGTGCTAAAATTGAGAGCTTGGTGCAGAAAAATGAGGCTTTTCTGGTGAAAAGGGCATTTTGTGCCCTAAAATTGCGAGCTTGTAGAAAATGAGGCTTTTTTACCCGAAAAAGGCGGGTTTTACCCTAAAATTGAGAGCTTGTTGTGGGAAAATGAGGCTTTTCAGGTGAAAAAGGCGGGTTTGGTGCAGAAAATTGAGAGCTCTGTGCAGAAAAATGAGGCTTTTTCACCCGAAAAAGGCATTTTGTGCCCGAAATTGAGAGCTTGGTGCAGAAAAATGAGGTTTTTCACCCCAAAAACGCGGGTTTAGCCCCCATGATAGGGTTTGTGCTGTAAAAAAGGAGAGGTAGGGCCCTGGAAACGAGGCACTGCTGCATAAAAGGGAGGTTGTTACCTGTAGAATCAAAACTTTGGATGCCAAAAATTAATCTTTGAGAGGTAAAATGGGGGTTTGTGCCCTAAAATTGAGAGCTTGGAGTAGGAAAATGAGGCTTTTAATCTGAAAAAGGAGGTTTGTGCCCTAAAATTGAGATATTGGTGCAGAAAAATGAGGCTTTTCCACCCAAAAAAGGTGGGTTTTACCCTAAAATTGAGAGCTTGTTGCAGAAAAATGAGGCTTTTCAGCAGAAAAAGGTTGTTTCCGCCCTAAAATTGAGAGCTTGGTACAGAAAAATGAGGTTTTTCACCCCAAAAGCGTGGGTTTAGCCCCCATGATAGGGTTTGTGCTGTAAAAAAGGAGAGGTAGGGCCCTGGAAACGAGGCACTGCTGCATAAAAGGGAGGTTGTTACCTGTAGAATCAAAACTTTGGATGCCAAAAATTAATCTTTGAGAGGAAAATGGGGGTTTGTGCCCTAAAATTGAGAGCTTGGAGTAGGAAAATGAGGCTTTTAATCTGAAAAAGGAGGTTTGTGCCCTAAAATTGAGATATTGGTGAAGAAAAATGAGGCTTTTCACCCAAAAATTGAGAGCTTGTCCCTAAAATTGAGATATTGGTGAAGAAAAATGAGGCTTTTCACCCAAAAATTGAGAGCTTGTCCCTAAAATTGAGATATTGGTGAAGAAAAATGAGGCTTTTCACCCAAAAATTGAGAGCTTGTCCCTAAAATTGAGAGCTTGGAGTAGGAAAATGAGGCTTTTAATCTGAAAAAGGAGGTTTGTGCCCTAAAATTGAGATATTGGTGAAGAAAAATGAGGCTTTTCACCCAAAAATTGAGAGCTTGTCCCTAAAATTGGGAGCTTGGAGTAGGAAAATGAGGCTTTTAATCTTAAAAAGGAGGTTTGTGCCATAAATTGAGATATTGGTGAAGAAAAATGAGGCTTTTAATCTGAAAAAGGAGGTTTGTGCCCTAAAATTGAGAGCTTGGTGAAGAAAAATGAGGCTTTTCACCCAAAAATTGAGAGCTTGTCCCTAAAATTGAGAGCTTGGAGTAGGAAAATGAGGCTTTTAATCTGAAAAAGGAGGTTTGTGCCCTAAAATTGAGATATTGGTGAAGAAAAATGAGGCTTTTCACCCAAAAATTGAGAGCTTGTCCCTAAAATTGGGAGCTTGGAGTAGGAAAATGAGGCTTTTAATCTTAAAAAGGAGGTTTGTGCCATAAATTGAGATATTGGTGAAGAAAAATGAGGCTTTTAATCTGAAAAAGGAGGTTTGTGCCCTAAAATTGAGATATTGGTGAAGAAAAATGAGGCTTTTCACCCAAAAATTGAGAGCTTGTCCCTAAAATTGGGAGCTTGGAGTAGGAAAATGAGGCTTTTAATCTGAAAAAGGAGGTTTGTGCCATAAATTGAGATATTGGTGCAGAAAAATGAGGCTTTTCACCCAAAAATTGAGAGCTTGTCCCTAAAATTGAGAGCTTGGTGCAGAAAAATGAGGCTTTTCACCCAAAAAAGGAGAGCTTGTCCATAACATTGAAATATTGGTGCAGAAAAATGAGGCTTTTCAGGTGAAAAAGGTGGGTTTGGTGCTAAAATTGAGAGCTTGGTGCAGAAAAATGAGGCTTTTCTGGTAAAAAGGGCATTTTGTGCCCTAAAATTGCGAGCTTGTTGTAGGAAAATGAGGCTTTTTTACCCGAAAAAGGCAGGTTTTACCCTAAAATTGAGAGCTTGTTGTAGGAAAATGAGGCTTTTTTACCCGAAAAAGGCGGGTTTTACCCTAAAATTGAGAGCTTGTTGTGGGAAAATGAGGCTTTTCAGGTGAAAAAGGTGGGTTTGGTGCAGAAAATTGAGAGCTCTGTGCAGAAAAATGAGGCTTTTTCACCCGAAAAAGGCATTTTGTGCCCGAAATTGAGAGCTTGGTGCAGAAAAATGAGGCTTTTCACCCCAAAAACGCGGGTTTAGCCCCCATGATAGGGTTTGTGCTGTAAAAAAGGAGAGGTAGGGCCCTGGAAACGAGGCACTGCTGCATAAAAGGGAGGTTGTTACCTGTAGAATCAAAAGCTTGGATGCCAAAAATTAATCTTTGAGAGGTAAAATGGGGGTTTGTGCCCTAAAATTGAGAGCTTGGAGTAGGAAAATGAGGCTTTTAATCTGAAAAAGGAGCTTTGTGCCCTAAAATTGAGATATTGGTGAAGAAAAATGAGGCTTTTCACCCAAAAATTGAGAGCTTGTCCCTAAAATTGAGAGCTTGGAGTAGGAAAATGAGGCTTTTAATCTGAAAAAGGAGGTTTGTGCCCTAAAATTGAGATATTGGTGAAGAAAAATGAGGTTTTTCACCCCAAAAGCATGGGTTTAGCCCCCATGATAGGGTTTGTGCTGTAAAAAAGGAGAGGTAGGGCCCTGGAAACGAGGCACTGCTGCATAAAAGGGAGGTTGTTACCTGTAGAATCAAAACTTTGGATGCCAAAAATTAATCTTTGAGAGGTAAAATGGGGGTTTGTGCCCTAAAATTGAGAGCTTGGAGTAGGAAAATGAGGCTTTTAATCTGAAAAAGGAGGTTTGTGCCCTAAAATTGAGATATTGGTGAAGAAAAATGAGGCTTTTCACCCAAAAAAGGAGAGCTTGTCCATAACATTGAAATATTGGTGCAGAAAAATGAGGCTTTTCAGGTGAAAAAGGTGGGTTTGGTGCTAAAATTGAGAGCTTGGTGCAGAAAAATGAGGCTTTTCTGGTGAAAAGGGCATTTTGTGCCCTAAAATTGCGAGCTTGTAGGAAAATGAGGCTTTTTTACCCGAAAAAGGCAGGCTTTACCCTAAAATTGCGAGCTTGTTGTAGGAAAATGAGGCTTTTTTACCCGAAAAAGGCGGGTTTTACCCTAAAATTGAGAGCTTGTTGTGGGAAAATGAGGCTTTTCAGGTGAAAAAGGCGGGTTTTACCGTAAAATTGAGAGAGTGTTTCAGAAAAATGAGGCTTTTCAGGTGAAAAAGGTGGGTTTGGTGCAGAAAATTGAGAGCTCTGTGCAGAAAAATGAGGCTTTTTCACCCGAAAAAGGCATTTTGTGCCCGAAATTGAGAGCTTGGTGCAGAAAAATGAGGCTTTTCACCCCAAAAACGCGGGTTTAGCCCCCATGATAGGGTTTGTGCTGTAAAAAAGGAGAGGTAGGGCCCTGGAAACGAGGCACTGCTGCATAAAAGGGAGGTTGTTACCTGTAGAATCAAAACTTTGGATGCCAAAAATTAATCTTTGAGAGGAAAATGGGGGTTTGTGCCCTAAAATTGAGAGCTTGGAGTAGGAAAATGAGGCTTTTAATCTGAAAAAGGAGGTTTGTGCCCTAAAATTGAGATATTGGTGAAGAAAAATGAGGCTTTTCACCCAAAAAAGGAGAGCTTGTCCATAACATTGAAATATTGGTGCAGAAAAATGAGGCTTTTCAGGTGAAAAAGGTGGGTTTGGTGCTAAAATTGAGAGCTTGGTGCAGAAAAATGAGGCTTTTCTGGTGAAAAGGGCATTTTGTGCCCTAAAATTGCGAGCTTGTAGAAAATGAGGCTTTTTACCCGAAAAAGGCGGGTTTTACCCTAAAATTGAGAGCTTGTTGTGGGAAAATGAGGCTTTTCAGGTGAAAAAGGCGGGTTTGGTGCAGAAAATTGAGAGCTCTGTGCAGAAAAATGAGGCTTTTTCACCCGAAAAAGGCATTTTGTGCCCGAAATTGAGAGCTTGGTGCAGAAAAATGAGGTTTTTCACCCCAAAAACGCGGGTTTAGCCCCCATGATAGGGTTTGTGCTGTAAAAAAGGAGAGGTAGGGCCCTGGAAACGAGGCACTGCTGCATAAAAGGGAGGTTGTTACCTGTAGAATCAAAACTTTGGATGCCAAAAATTAATCTTTGAGAGGTAAAATGGGGGTTTGTGCCCTAAAATTGAGAGCTTGGAGTAGGAAAATGAGGCTTTTAATCTGAAAAAGGAGCTTTGTGCCCTAAAATTGAGATATTGGTGCAGAAAAATGAGGCTTTTCCACCCAAAAAAGGTGGGTTTTACCCTAAAATTGAGAGCTTGTTGCAGAAAAATGAGGCTTTTCAGCAGAAAAAGGTTGTTTCCGCCCTAAAATTGAGAGCTTGGTACAGAAAAATGAGGTTTTTCACCCCAAAAGCGTGGGTTTAGCCCCCATGATAGGGTTTGTGCTGTAAAAAAGGAGAGGTAGGGCCCTGGAAACGAGGCACTGCTGCATAAAAGGGAGGTTGTTACCTGTAGAATCAAAACTTTGGATGCCAAAAATTAATCTTTGAGAGGAAAATGGGGGTTTGTGCCCTAAAATTGAGAGCTTGGAGTAGGAAAATGAGGCTTTTAATCTGAAAAAGGAGGTTTGTGCCCTAAAATTGAGATATTGGTGAAGAAAAATGAGGCTTTTCACCCAAAAATTGAGAGCTTGTCCCTAAAATTGAGATATTGGTGAAGAAAAATGAGGCTTTTCACCCAAAAATTGAGAGCTTGTCCCTAAAATTGAGATATTGGTGAAGAAAAATGAGGCTTTTCACCCAAAAATTGAGAGCTTGTCCCTAAAATTGAGAGCTTGGAGTAGGAAAATGAGGCTTTTAATCTGAAAAAGGAGGTTTGTGCCCTAAAATTGAGATATTGGTGAAGAAAAATGAGGCTTTTCACCCAAAAATTGAGAGCTTGTCCCTAAAATTGGGAGCTTGGAGTAGGAAAATGAGGCTTTTAATCTTAAAAAGGAGGTTTGTGCCATAAATTGAGATATTGGTGAAAAAAAATGAGGCTTTTAATCTGAAAAAGGAGGTTTGTGCCCTAAAATTGAGATATTGGTGAAGAAAAATGAGGCTTTTCACCCAAAAAAGGAGAGCTTGTCCATAACATTGAAATATTGGTGCAGAAAAATGAGGCTTTTCAGGTGAAAAAGGTGGGTTTGGTGCTAAAATTGAGAGCTTGGTGCAGAAAAATGAGGCTTTTCTGGTAAAAAGGGCATTTTGTGCCCTAAAATTGCGAGCTTGTTGTAGGAAAATGAGGCTTTTTTACCCGAAAAAGGCAGGTTTTACCCTAAAATTGAGAGCTTGTTGTAGGAAAATGAGGCTTTTTTACCCGAAAAAGGCGGGTTTTACCCTAAAATTGAGAGCTTGTTGTGGGAAAATGAGGCTTTTCAGGTGAAAAAGGTGGGTTTTACCGTAAAATTGAGAGAGTGATTCAGAAAAATGAGGCTTTTCAGGTGAAAAAGGTGGGTTTGGTGCAGAAAATTGAGAGCTCTGTGCAGAAAAATGAGGCTTTTTCACCCGAAAAAGGCATTTTGTGCCCGAAATTGAGAGCTTGGTGCAGAAAAATGAGGCTTTTCACCCCAAAAACGCGGGTTTAGCCCCCATGATAGGGTTTGTGCTGTAAAAAAGGAGAGGTAGGGCCCTGGAAACGAGGCACTGCTGCATAAAAGGGAGGTTGTTACCTGTAGAATCAAAACTTTGGATGCCAAAAATTAATCTTTGAGAGGAAAATGGGGGTTTGTGCCCTAAAATTGAGAGCTTGGAGTAGGAAAATGAGGCTTTTAATCTGAAAAAGGAGGTTTGTGCCCTAAAATTGAGATATTGGTGAAGAAAAATGAGGCTTTTCACCCAAAAAAGGAGAGCTTGTCCATAACATTGAAATATTGGTGCAGAAAAATGAGGCTTTTCAGGTGAAAAAGGTGGGTTTGGTGCTAAAATTGAGAGCTTGGTGCAGAAAAATGAGGCTTTTCTGGTGAAAAGGGCATTTTGTGCCCTAAAATTGCGAGCTTGTAGGAAAATGAGGCTTTTTTACCCGAAAAAGGCAGGCTTTACCCTAAAATTGCGAGCTTGTTGTAGGAAAATGAGGCTTTTTTACCCGAAAAAGGCGGGTTTTACCCTAAAATTGAGAGCTTGTTGTGGGAAAATGAGGCTTTTCAGGTGAAAAAGGCGGGTTTTACCGTAAAATTGAGAGAGTGTTTCAGAAAAATGAGGCTTTTCAGGTGAAAAAGGTGGGTTTGGTGCAGAAAATTGAGAGCTCTGTGCAGAAAAATGAGGCTTTTTCACCCGAAAAAGGCATTTTGTGCCCGAAATTGAGAGCTTGGTGCAGAAAAATGAGGCTTTTCACCCCAAAAACGCGGGTTTAGCCCCCATGATAGGGTTTGTGCTGTAAAAAAGGAGAGGTAGGGCCCTGGAAACGAGGCACTGCTGCATAAAAGGGAGGTTGTTACCTATACAATCAAAACTTTGGATGCAAAAATTAATCTTTGAGAGGTAAAATGGGGGTTTGTGCCCTAAAATTGAGAGCTTGGAGTAGGAAAATGAGGCTTTTAATCTGAAAAAGGAGCTTTGTGCCCTAAAATTGAGATATTGGTGCAGAAAAATGAGGCTTTTCCACCCAAAAAAGGTGGGTTTTACCCTAAAATTGAGAGCTTGTTGCAGAAAAATGAGGCTTTTCAGCAGAAAAAGGTTGTTTCCGCCCTAAAATTGAGAGCTTGGTACAGAAAAATGAGGTTTTTCACCCCAAAAGCGTGGGTTTAGCCCCCATGATAGGGTTTGTGCTGTAAAAAAGGAGAGGTAGGGCCCTGGAAACGAGGCACTGCTGCATAAAAGGGAGGTTGTTACCTGTAGAATCAAAACTTTGGATGCCAAAAATTAATCTTTGAGAGGTAAAATGGGGGTTTGTGCCCTAAAATTGAGAGCTTGGAGTAGGAAAATGAGGCTTTTAATCTGAAAAAGGAGGTTTGTGCCCTAAAATTGAGATATTGGTGAAGAAAAATGAGGCTTTTCACCCAAAAATTGAGAGCTTGTCCCTAAAATTGGGAGCTTGGAGTAGGAAAATGAGGCTTTTAATCTTAAAAAGGAGGTTTGTGCCATAAATTGAGATATTGGTGAAGAAAAATGAGGCTTTTAATCTGAAAATTGAGAGCTTGTCCCTAAAATTGAGAGCTTGGTGCAGAAAAATGAGGCTTTTCACCCAAAAAAGGAGAGCTTGTCCATAACATTGAAATATTGGTGCAGAAAAATGAGGCTTTTCAGGTGAAAAAGGTGGGTTTGGTGCTAAAATTGAGAGCTTGGTGCAGAAAAATGAGGCTTTTCTGGTGAAAAGGGCATTTTGTGCCCTAAAATTGCGAGCTTGTTGTAGGAAAATGAGGCTTTTTTACCCGAAAAAGGCAGGCTTTACCCTAAAATTGCGAGCTTGTTGTAGGAAAATGAGGCTTTTTTACCCGAAAAAGGCGGGTTTTACCCTAAAATTGAGAGCTTGTTGTAGGAAAATGAGGCTTTTCAGGTGAAAAAGGCGGGTTTTACCGTAAAATTGAGAGAGTGTTTCCGAAAAATGAGGCTTTTCAGGTGAAAAAGGTGGGTTTGGTGCAGAAAATTGAGAGCTCTGTGCAGAAAAATGAGGCTTTTTCACCCGAAAAAGGCATTTTGTGCCCGAAATTGAGAGCTTGGTGCAGAAAAATGAGGCTTTTCACCCCAAAAACGCGGGTTTAGCCCCCATGATAGGGTTTGTGCTGTAAAAAAGGAGAGGTAGGGCCCTGGAAACGAGGCACTGCTGCATAAAAGGGAGGTTGTTACCTGTAGAATCAAAACTTTGGATGCCAAAAATTAATCTTTGAGAGGTAAAATGGGGGTTTGTGCCCTAAAATTGAGAGCTTGGAGTAGGAAAATGAGGCTTTTAATCTGAAAAAGGAGCTTTGTGCCCTAAAATTGAGATATTGGTGAAGAAAAATGATTCTTTTCACCCGCAGAAATGCGGTTTCTGCCCTAAAATGGAGAGCTTGGTACAGAAAAATGAGGCTTTTCATCTGAAAAATGCAGGTTTGGCCCTAAAATTGCGCTATTGGTGCATAAAAATGAGGCTTTTCACCCAAAAAAGGGAGCTTGTCCATAACATTGAAATATTGGTGCAGAAAAATGAGGCTTTTTAGGTGAAAAAGGTGGGTTTGGTGCTAAAATTGAGAGCTTGTTGCAGAAAAATGAGGCTTTACGTGTGAAAAAGACGGTTTGTGCCCTAAAATTGAGAGCTTGGAGTAGGAAAATGAGGCTTTTAATCTGAAAAAGGAGGTTTGTGCCCTAAAATTGAAATATTGGTGCAGAAAAATGAGGCTTTTCCACCCAAAAAAGGTGGGTTTTACCCTAAAATTGAGAGCTTGTTGCAGAAAAATGAGGCTTTTCAGCAGAAAAAGGTTGTTTCCGCCCTAAAATTGAGAGCTTGGTACAGAAAAATGAGGTTTTTCACCCCAAAAGCGTGGGTTTAGCCCCCATGATAGGGTTTGTGCTGTAAAAAAGGAGAGGTAGGGCCCTGGAAACGAGGCACTGCTGCATAAAAGGGAGGTTGTTACCTATACAATCAAAACTTTGGATGCAAAAATTAATCTTTGAGAGGTAAAATGGGGGTTTGTGCCCTAAAATTGAGATCTTGGAGTAGGAAAATGAGGCTTTTAATCTGAAAAAGGAGGTTTGTGCCCTAAAATTGACATATTGGTGAAGAAAAATGAGGCTTTTGACCCAAAAATTGAGAGCTTGTCCCTAAAATTGAGAGCTTGGAGTAGGAAAATGAGGCTTTTAATCTGAAAAAGGAGGTTTGTGCCCTAAAATTGAGATATTGGTGCAGAAAAATGAGGCTTTTAACCTGAAAAAGGAGGTTTGTGCCCTAAAATTGAGATATTGGTGCAGAAAAATGAGGTTTTTCACCCAAAAATTGAGAGCTTGTCCCTAAAATTGGGAGCTTGGAGTAGGAAAATGAGGCTTTTAATCTTAAAAAGGAGGTTTGTGCCATAAATTGAGATATTGGTGAAGAAAAATGAGGCTTTTAATCTGAAAATTGAGAGCTTGTCCCTAAAATTGAGAGCTTGGTGCAGAAAAATGAGGCTTTTCACCCAAAAAAGGAGAGCTTGTCCATAACATTGAAATATTGGTGCAGAAAAATGAGGCTTTTCAGGTGAAAAAGGTGGGTTTGGTGCTAAAATTGAGAGCTTGGTGCAGAAAAATGAGGCTTTTCTGGTGAAAAGGGCATTTTGTGCCCTAAAATTGCGAGCTTGTTGTAGGAAAATGAGGCTTTTTTACCCGAAAAAGGCAGGTTTTACCCTAAAATTGAGAGCTTGTTGTAGGAAAATGAGGCTTTTTTACCCGAAAAAGGCGGGTTTTACCCTAAAATTGAGAGCTTGTTGTAGGAAAATGAGGCTTTTCAGGTGAAAAAGGCGGGTTTTACCGTAAAATTGAGAGAGTGTTTCCGAAAAATGAGGCTTTTCAGGTGAAAAAGGTGGGTTTGGTGCAGAAAATTGAGAGCTCTGTGCAGAAAAATGAGGCTTTTTCACCCGAAAAAGGCATTTTGTGCCCGAAATTGAGAGCTTGGTGCAGAAAAATGAGGCTTTTCACCCCAAAAACGCGGGTTTAGCCCCCATGATAGGGTTTGTGCTGTAAAAAAGGAGAGGTAGGGCCCTGGAAACGAGGCACTGCTGCATAAAAGGGAGGTTGTTACCTGTAGAATCAAAAGCTTGGATGCCAAAAATTAATCTTTGAGAGGTAAAATGGGGGTTTGTGCCCTAAAATTGAGAGCTTGGAGTAGGAAAATGAGGCTTTTAATCTGAAAAAGGAGGTTTGTGCCCTAAAATTGAGATATTGGTGAAGAAAAATGAGGCTTTTCCACCCAAAAAAGGTGGGTTTTACCCTAAAATTGAGAGCTTGTTGCAGAAAAATGAGGCTTTTCAGCAGAAAAAGGTTGTTTCCGCCCTAAAATTGAGAGCTTGGTACAGAAAAATGAGGTTTTTCACCCCAAAAGCGTGGGTTTAGCCCCCATGATAGGGTTTGTGCTGTAAAAAAGGAGAGGTAGGGCCCTGGAAACGAGGCACTGCTGCATAAAAGGGAGGTTGTTACCTGTAGAATCAAAACTTTGGATGCCAAAAATTAATCTTTGAGAGGAAAATGGGGGTTTGTGCCCTAAAATTGAGAGCTTGGAGTAGGAAAATGAGGCTTTTAATCTGAAAAAGGAGGTTTGTGCCCTAAAATTGAGATATTGGTGAAGAAAAATGAGGCTTTTCACCCAAAAAAGGAGAGCTTGTCCATAACATTGAAATATTGGTGCAGAAAAATGAGGCTTTTCAGGTGAAAAAGGTGGGTTTGGTGCTAAAATTGAGAGCTTGGTGCAGAAAAATGAGGCTTTTCTGGTGAAAAGGGCATTTTGTGCCCTAAAGTTGCGAGCTTGTTGTAGGAAAATGAGGCTTTTTTACCCGAAAAAGGCAGGTTTTACCCTAAAATTGAGAGCTTGTTGTAGGAAAATGAGGCTTTTTTACCCGAAAAAGGCGGGTTTTACCCTAAAATTGAGAGCTTGTTGTGGGAAAATGAGGCTTTTCAGGTGAAAAAGGCGGGTTTTACCGTAAAATTGAGAGAGTGTTTCCGAAAAATGAGGCTTTTCAGGTGAAAAAGGTGGGTTTGGTGCAGAAAATTGAGAGCTCTGTGCAGAAAAATGAGGCTTTTTCACCTGAAAAAGGCATTTTGTGCCCGAAATTGAGAGCTTGGTGCAGAAAAATGAGGCTTTTCACCCCAAAAACGCGGGTTTAGCCCCCATGATAGGGTTTGTGCTGTAAAAAAGGAGAGGTAGGGCCCTGGAAACGAGGCACTGCTGCATAAAAGGGAGGTTGTTACCTGTAGAATCAAAACTTTGGATGCCAAAAATTAATCTTTGAGAGGTAAAATGGGGGTTTGTGCCCTAAAATTGAGAGCTTGGAGTAGGAAAATGAGGCTTTTAATCTGAAAAAGGAGCTTTGTGCCCTAAAATTGAGATATTGGTGAAGAAAAATGATTCTTTTCACCCGCAGAAATGCGGTTTCTGCCCTAAAATGGAGAGCTTGGTACAGAAAAATGAGGCTTTTCATCTGAAAAATGCAGGTTTGGCCCTAAAATTGCGCTATTGGTGCAGAAAAATGAGACTTTTCACCCAAAAAAGGGAGCTTGTCCATAACATTGAAATATTGGTGCAGAAAAATGAGGCTTTTTAGGTGAAAAAGGTGGGTTTGGTGCTAAAATTGAGAGCTTGTTGCAGAAAAATGAGGCTTTACGTGTGAAAAAGACGGTTTGTGCCCTAAAATTGAGAGCTTGGAGTAGGAAAATGAGGCTTTTAATCTGAAAAAGGAGGTTTGTGCCCTAAAATTGAGATATTGGTGCAGAAAAATGAGGCTTTTCCACCCAAAAAAGGTGGGTTTTACCCTAAAATTGAGAGCTTGTTGCAGAAAAATGAGGCTTTTCAGCAGAAAAAGGTTGTTTCCGCCCTAAAATTGAGAGCTTGGTACAGAAAAATGAGGTTTTTCACCCCAAAAGCGTGGGTTTAGCCCCCATGATAGGGTTTGTGCTGTAAAAAAGGAGAGGTAGGGCCCTGGAAACGAGGCACTGCTGCATAAAAGGGAGGTTGTTACCTATACAATCAAAACTTTGGATGCAAAAATTAATCTTTGAGAGGAAAATGGGGGTTTGTGCCCTAAAATTGAGATATTGGTGCAGAAAAATGAGGCTTTTAACCTGAAAAAGGAGGTTTGTGCCCTAAAATTGAGATATTGGTGCAGAAAAATGAGGCTTTTAACCTGAAAAAGGAGGTTTGTGCCCTAAAATTGAGATATTGGTGAAGAAAAATGAGGCTTTTCACCCAAAAATTGAGAGCTTGTCCCTAAAATTGGGAGCTTGGAGTAGGAAAATGAGGCTTTTAATCTGAAAAAGGAGGTTTGTGCCATAAATTGAGATATTGGTGAAGAAAAATGAGGCTTTTAATCTGAAAATTGAGAGCTTGTCCCTAAAATTGAGAGCTTGGTGCAGAAAAATGAGGCTTTTCACCCAAAAAAGGAGAGCTTGTCCATAACATTGAAATATTGGTGCAGAAAAATGAGGCTTTTCAGGTGAAAAGGTGGGTTTGGTGCTAAAATTGAGAGCTTGGTGCAGAAAAATGAGGCTTTTCTGGTGAAAAGGGCATTTTGTGCCCTAAAATTGCGAGCTTGTTGTAGGAAAATGAGGCTTTTTTACCCGAAAAAGGCAGGTTTTACCCTAAAATTGAGAGCTTGTTGTAGGAAAATGAGGCTTTTTTACCCGAAAAAGGCGGGTTTTACCCTAAAATTGAGAGCTTGTTGTAGGAAAATGAGGCTTTTCAGGTGAAAAAGGCGGGTTTTACCGTAAAATTGAGAGAGTGTTTCCGAAAAATGAGGCTTTTCAGGTGAAAAAGGTGGGTTTGGTGCAGAAAATTGAGAGCTCTGTGCAGAAAAATGAGGCTTTTTCACCCGAAAAAGGCATTTTGTGCCCGAAATTGAGAGCTTGGTGCAGAAAAATGAGGCTTTTCACCCCAAAAACGCGGGTTTAGCCCCCATGATAGGGTTTGTGCTGTAAAAAAGGAGAGGTAGGGCCCTGGAAACGAGGCACTGCTGCATAAAAGG
Organism: Strix uralensis; assembly: GCF_047716275.1. Taxonomy (NCBI): domain Eukaryota; kingdom Metazoa; phylum Chordata; class Aves; order Strigiformes; family Strigidae; genus Strix; species Strix uralensis. Next base: position 9,773,092 of record NC_133972.1, read on the forward strand.
GAGGTTGTTACCTGTAGAATCAAAACTTTGGATGCCAAAAATTAATCTTTGAGAGGTAAAATGGGGGTTTGTGCCCTAAAATTGAGAGCTTGGAGTAGGAAAATGAGGCTTTTAATCTGAAAAAGGAGGTTTGTGCCCTAAAATTGAGATATTGGTGCAGAAAAATGAGGCTTTTCCACCCAAAAAAGGTGGGTTTTACCCTAAAATTGAGAGCTTGTTGCAGAAAAATGAGGCTTTTCAGCAGAAAAAGGTTGTTTCCGCCCTAAAATTGAGAGCTTGGTACAGAAAAATGAGGTTTTTCACCCCAAAAGCGTGGGTTTAGCCCCCATGATAGGGTTTGTGCTGTAAAAAAGGAGAGGTAGGGCCCTGGAAACGAGGCACTGCTGCATAAAAGGGAGGTTGTTACCTGTAGAATCAAAACTTTGGATGCCAAAAATTAATCTTTGAGAGGTAAAATGGGGGTTTGTGCCCTAAAATTGAGAGCTTGGAGTAGGAAAATGAGGCTTTTAATCTGAAAAAGGAGGTTTGTGCCCTAAAATTGAGATATTGGTGAAGAAAAATGAGGCTTTTCACCCAAAAATTGAGAGCTTGTCCCTAAAATTGAGAGCTTGGAGTAGGAAAATGAGGCTTTTAATCTGAAAAAGGAGGTTTGTGCCCTAAAATTGAGATATTGGTGCAGAAAAATGAGGCTTTTAACCTGAAAAAGGAGGTTTGTGCCCTAAAATTGAGATATTGGTGCAGAAAAATGAGGCTTTTAACCTGAAAAAGGAGGTTTGTGCCCTAAAATTGAGATATTGGTGAAGAAAAATGAGGCTTTTCACCCAAAAATTGAGAGCTTGTCCCTAAAATTGAGATATTGGTGAAGAAAAATGAGGCTTTTCACCCAAAAATTGAGAGCTTGTCCCTAAAATTGAGATATTGGTGAAGAAAAATGAGGCTTTTCACCCAAAAATTGAGAGCTTGTCCCTAAAATTGAGAGCTTGGAGTAGGAAAATGAGGCTTTTAATCTGAAAAAGGAGGTTTGTGCCCTAAAATTGAGATATTGGTGAAGAAAAATGAGGCTTTTCACCCAAAAATTGAGAGCTTGTCCATAACATTGAAATATTGGTGCAGAAAAATGAGGCTTTTCAGGTGAAAAAGGTGGGTTTGGTGCTAAAATTGAGAGCTTGGTGCAGAAAAATGAGGCTTTTCTGGTGAAAAGGGCATTTTGTGCCCTAAAATTGCGAGCTTGTAGGAAAATGAGGCTTTTTTACCCGAAAAAGGCAGGCTTTACCCTAAAATTGCGAGCTTGTTGTAGGAAAATGAGGCTTTTTTACCCGAAAAAGGCGGGTTTTACCCTAAAATTGAGAGCTTGTTGTGGGAAAATGAGGCTTTTCAGGTGAAAAAGGCGGGTTTTACCGTAAAATTGAGAGAGTGTTTCAGAAAAATGAGGTTTTTCAGGTGAAAAAGGTGGGTTTGGTGCAGAAAATTGAGAGCTCTGTGCAGAAAAATGAGGCTTTTTCACCCAAAAAAGGCATTTTGTGCCCGAAATTGAGAGCTTGGTGCAGAAAAATGAGGCTTTTCACCCCAAAAACGCGGGTTTAGCCCCCATGATAGGGTTTGTGCTGTAAAAAAGGAGAGGTAGGGCCCTGGAAACGAGGCACTGCTGCATAAAAGGGAGGTTGTTACCTGTAGAATCAAAACTTTGGATGCCAAAAATTAATCTTTGAGAGGTAAAATGGGGGTTTGTGCCCTAAAATTGAGAGCTTGGAGTAGGAAAATGAGGCTTTTAATCTGAAAAAGGAGCTTTGTGCCCTAAAATTGAGATATTGGTGCAGAAAAATGAGGCTTTTCCACCCAAAAAAGGTGGGTTTTACCCTAAAATTGAGAGCTTGTTGCAGAAAAATGAGGCTTTTCAGCAGAAAAAGGTTGTTTCCGCCCTAAAATTGAGAGCTTGGTACAGAAAAATGAGGTTTTTCACCCCAAAAGCGTGGGTTTAGCCCCCATGATAGGGTTTGTGCTGTAAAAAAGGAGAGGTAGGGCCCTGGAAACGAGGCACTGCTGCATAAAAGGGAGGTTGTTACCTGTAGAATCAAAACTTTGGATGCCAAAAATTAATCTTTGAGAGGTAAAATGGGGGTTTGTGCCCTAAAATTGAGAGCTTGGAGTAGGAAAATGAGGCTTTTAACCTGAAAAAGGAGGTTTGTGCCCTAAAATTGAGATATTGGTGAAGAAAAATGAGGCTTTTCACCCAAAAATTGAGAGCTTGTCCCTAAAATTGGGAGCTTGGAGTAGGAAAATGAGGCTTTTAATCTTAAAAAGGAGGTTTGTGCCATAAATTGAGATATTGGTGAAGAAAAATGAGGCTTTTAATCTGAAAATTGAGAGCTTGTCCCTAAAATTGAGAGCTTGGTGCAGAAAAATGAGGCTTTTCACCCAAAAAAGGAGAGCTTGTCCATAACATTGAAATATTGGTGCAGAAAAATGAGGCTTTTCAGGTGAAAAAGGTGGGTTTGGTGCTAAAATTGAGAGCTTGGTGCAGAAAAATGAGGCTTTTCTGGTAAAAAGGGCATTTTGTGCCCTAAAATTGCGAGCTTGTTGTAGGAAAATGAGGCTTTTTTACCCGAAAAAGGCAGGTTTTACCCTAAAATTGAGAGCTTGTTGTAGGAAAATGAGGCTTTTTTACCCGAAAAAGGCGGGTTTTACCCTAAAATTGAGAGCTTGTTGTAGGAAAATGAGGCTTTTCAGGTGAAAAAGGCGGGTTTTACCGTAAAATTGAGAGAGTGTTTCCGAAAAATGAGGCTTTTCAGGTGAAAAAGGTGGGTTTGGTGCAGAAAATTGAGAGCTCTGTGCAGAAAAATGAGGCTTTTTCACTCGAAAAAGGCATTTTGTGCCCGAAATTGAGAGCTTGGTGCAGAAAAATGAGGCTTTTCACCCCAAAAACGCGGGTTTAGCCCCCATGATAGGGTTTGTGCTGTAAAAAAGGAGAGGTAGGGCCCTGGAAACGAGGCACTGCTGCATAAAAGGGAGGTTGTTACCTGTAGAATCAAAACTTTGGATGCCAAAAATTAATCTTTGAGAGGTAAAATGGGGGTTTGTGCCCTAAAATTGAGAGCTTGGAGTAGGAAAATGAGGCTTTTAATCTGAAAAAGGAGCTTTGTGCCCTAAAATTGAGATATTGGTGCAGAAAAATGAGGCTTTTCCACCCAAAAAAGGTGGGTTTTACCCTAAAATTGAGAGCTTGTTGCAGAAAAATGAGGCTTTTCAGCAGAAAAAGGTTGTTTCCGCCCTAAAATTGAGAGCTTGGTACAGAAAAATGAGGTTTTTCACCCCAAAAGCGTGGGTTTAGCCCCCATGATAGGGTTTGTGCTGTAAAAAAGGAGAGGTAGGGCCCTGGAAACGAGGCACTGCTGCATAAAAGGGAGGTTGTTACCTGTAGAATCAAAACTTTGGATGCCAAAAATTAATCTTTGAGAGGTAAAATGGGGGTTTGTGCCCTAAAATTGAGAGCTTGGAGTAGGAAAATGAGGCTTTTAATCTGAAAAAGGAGGTTTGTGCCCTAAAATTGAGATATTGGTGCAGAAAAATGAGGCTTTTCCACCCAAAAAAGGTGGGTTTTACCCTAAAATTGAGAGCTTGTTGCAGAAAAATGAGGCTTTTCAGCAGAAAAAGGTTGTTTCCGCCCTAAAATTGAGAGCTTGGTACAGAAAAATGAGGTTTTTCACCCCAAAAGCGTGGGTTTAGCCCCCATGATAGGGTTTGTGCTGTAAAAAAGGAGAGGTAGGGCCCTGGAAACGAGGCACTGCTGCATAAAAGGGAGGTTGTTACCTGTAGAATCAAAACTTTGGATGCCAAAAATTAATCTTTGAGAGGAAAATGGGGGTTTGTGCCCTAAAATTGAGAGCTTGGAGTAGGAAAATGAGGCTTTTAATCTGAAAAAGGAGGTTTGTGCCCTAAAATTGAGATATTGGTGAAGAAAAATGAGGCTTTTCACCCAAAAATTGAGAGCTTGTCCATAACATTGAAATATTGGTGCAGAAAAATGAGGCTTTTCAGGTGAAAAAGGTGGGTTTGGTGCTAAAATTGAGAGCTTGGTGCAGAAAAATGAGGCTTTTCTGGTGAAAAGGGCATTTTGTGCCCTAAAATTGCGAGCTTGTAGAAAATGAGGCTTTTTTACCCGAAAAAGGCGGGTTTTACCCTAAAATTGAGAGCTTGTTGTGGGAAAATGAGGCTTTTCAGGTGAAAAAGGCGGGTTTGGTGCAGAAAATTGAGAGCTCTGTGCAGAAAAATGAGGCTTTTTCACCCGAAAAAGGCATTTTGTGCCCGAAATTGAGAGCTTGGTGCAGAAAAATGAGGTTTTTCACCCCAAAAACGCGGGTTTAGCCCCCATGATAGGGTTTGTGCTGTAAAAAAGGAGAGGTAGGGCCCTGGAAACGAGGCACTGCTGCATAAAAGGGAGGTTGTTACCTGTAGAATCAAAACTTTGGATGCCAAAAATTAATCTTTGAGAGGTAAAATGGGGGTTTGTGCCCTAAAATTGAGAGCTTGGAGTAGGAAAATGAGGCTTTTAATCTGAAAAAGGAGGTTTGTGCCCTAAAATTGAGATATTGGTGCAGAAAAATGAGGCTTTTCCACCCAAAAAAGGTGGGTTTTACCCTAAAATTGAGAGCTTGTTGCAGAAAAATGAGGCTTTTCAGCAGAAAAAGGTTGTTTCCGCCCTAAAATTGAGAGCTTGGTACAGAAAAATGAGGTTTTTCACCCCAAAAGCGTGGGTTTAGCCCCCATGATAGGGTTTGTGCTGTAAAAAAGGAGAGGTAGGGCCCTGGAAACGAGGCACTGCTGCATAAAAGGGAGGTTGTTACCTGTAGAATCAAAACTTTGGATGCCAAAAATTAATCTTTGAGAGGAAAATGGGGGTTTGTGCCCTAAAATTGAGAGCTTGGAGTAGGAAAATGAGGCTTTTAATCTGAAAAAGGAGGTTTGTGCCCTAAAATTGAGATATTGGTGAAGAAAAATGAGGCTTTTCACCCAAAAATTGAGAGCTTGTCCCTAAAATTGAGATATTGGTGAAGAAAAATGAGGCTTTTCACCCAAAAATTGAGAGCTTGTCCCTAAAATTGAGATATTGGTGAAGAAAAATGAGGCTTTTCACCCAAAAATTGAGAGCTTGTCCCTAAAATTGGGAGCTTGGAGTAGGAAAATGAGGCTTTTAATCTTAAAAAGGAGGTTTGTGCCATAAATTGAGATATTGGTGAAGAAAAATGAGGCTTTTAATCTGAAAAAGGAGGTTTGTGCCCTAAAATTGAGAGCTTGGTGAAGAAAAATGAGGCTTTTCACCCAAAAATTGAGAGCTTGTCCCTAAAATTGAGAGCTTGGAGTAGGAAAATGAGGCTTTTAATCTGAAAAAGGAGGTTTGTGCCCTAAAATTGAGATATTGGTGAAGAAAAATGAGGCTTTTCACCCAAAAATTGAGAGCTTGTCCCTAAAATTGGGAGCTTGGAGTAGGAAAATGAGGCTTTTAATCTTAAAAAGGAGGTTTGTGCCATAAATTGAGATATTGGTGAAGAAAAATGAGGCTTTTAATCTGAAAAAGGAGGTTTGTGCCCTAAAATTGAGATATTGGTGAAGAAAAATGAGGCTTTTCACCCAAAAATTGAGAGCTTGTCCCTAAAATTGGGAGCTTGGAGTAGGAAAATGAGGCTTTTAATCTTAAAAAGGAGGTTTGTGCCATAAATTGAGATATTGGTGAAGAAAAATGAGGCTTTTAATCTGAAAAAGGAGGTTTGTGCCCTAAAATTGAGATATTGGTGAAGAAAAATGAGGCTTTTCACCCAAAAATTGAGAGCTTGTCCCTAAAATTGGGAGCTTGGAGTAGGAAAATGAGGCTTTTAATCTGAAAAAGGAGGTTTGTGCCATAAATTGAGATATTGGTGCAGAAAAATGAGGCTTTTCACCCAAAAATTGAGAGCTTGTCCCTAAAATTGAGAGCTTGGTGCAGAAAAATGAGGCTTTTCACCCAAAAAAGGAGAGCTTGTCCATAACATTGAAATATTGGTGCAGAAAAATGAGGCTTTTCAGGTGAAAAAGGTGGGTTTGGTGCTAAAATTGAGAGCTTGGTGCAGAAAAATGAGGCTTTTCTGGTAAAAAGGGCATTTTGTGCCCTAAAATTGCGAGCTTGTTGTAGGAAAATGAGGCTTTTTTACCCAAAAAAGGCAGGTTTTACCCTAAAATTGAGAGCTTGTTGTAGGAAAATGAGGCTTTTTTACCCGAAAAAGGCGGGTTTTACCCTAAAATTGAGAGCTTGTTGTGGGAAAATGAGGCTTTTCAGGTGAAAAAGGTGGGTTTGGTGCAGAAAATTGAGAGCTCTGTGCAGAAAAATGAGGCTTTTTCACCCGAAAAAGGCATTTTGTGCCCGAAATTGAGAGCTTGGTGCAGAAAAATGAGGCTTTTCACCCCAAAAACGCGGGTTTAGCCCCCATGATAGGGTTTGTGCTGTAAAAAAGGAGAGGTAGGGCCCTGGAAACGAGGCACTGCTGCATAAAAGGGAGGTTGTTACCTGTAGAATCAAAAGCTTGGATGCCAAAAATTAATCTTTGAGAGGTAAAATGGGGGTTTGTGCCCTAAAATTGAGAGCTTGGAGTAGGAAAATGAGGCTTTTAATCTGAAAAAGGAGGTTTGTGCCCTAAAATTGAGATATTGGTGAAGAAAAATGAGGCTTTTCACCCAAAAATTGAGAGCTTGTCCCTAAAATTGAGAGCTTGGAGTAGGAAAATGAGGCTTTTAATCTGAAAAAGGAGGTTTGTGCCCTAAAATTGAGATATTGGTGAAGAAAAATGAGGTTTTTCACCCCAAAAGCATGGGTTTAGCCCCCATGATAGGGTTTGTGCTGTAAAAAAGGAGAGGTAGGGCCCTGGAAACGAGGCACTGCTGCATAAAAGGGAGGTTGTTACCTGTAGAATCAAAACTTTGGATGCCAAAAATTAATCTTTGAGAGGTAAAATGGGGGTTTGTGCCCTAAAATTGAGAGCTTGGAGTAGGAAAATGAGGCTTTTAATCTGAAAAAGGAGGTTTGTGCCCTAAAATTGAGATATTGGTGAAGAAAAATGAGGCTTTTCACCCAAAAAAGGAGAGCTTGTCCATAACATTGAAATATTGGTGCAGAAAAATGAGGCTTTTCAGGTGAAAAAGGTGGGTTTGGTGCTAAAATTGAGAGCTTGGTGCAGAAAAATGAGGCTTTTCTGGTGAAAAGGGCATTTTGTGCCCTAAAATTGCGAGCTTGTAGGAAAATGAGGCTTTTTTACCCGAAAAAGGCAGGCTTTACCCTAAAATTGCGAGCTTGTTGTAGGAAAATGAGGCTTTTTTACCCGAAAAAGGCGGGTTTTACCCTAAAATTGAGAGCTTGTTGTGGGAAAATGAGGCTTTTCAGGTGAAAAAGGCGGGTTTTACCGTAAAATTGAGAGAGTGTTTCAGAAAAATGAGGCTTTTCAGGTGAAAAAGGTGGGTTTGGTGCAGAAAATTGAGAGCTCTGTGCAGAAAAATGAGGCTTTTTCACCCGAAAAAGGCATTTTGTGCCCGAAATTGAGAGCTTGGTGCAGAAAAATGAGGCTTTTCACCCCAAAAACGCGGGTTTAGCCCCCATGATAGGGTTTGTGCTGTAAAAAAGGAGAGGTAGGGCCCTGGAAACGAGGCACTGCTGCATAAAAGGGAGGTTGTTACCTGTAGAATCAAAACTTTGGATGCCAAAAATTAATCTTTGAGAGGAAAATGGGGGTTTGTGCCCTAAAATTGAGAGCTTGGAGTAGGAAAATGAGGCTTTTAATCTGAAAAAGGAGGTTTGTGCCCTAAAATTGAGATATTGGTGAAGAAAAATGAGGCTTTTCACCCAAAAAAGGAGAGCTTGTCCATAACATTGAAATATTGGTGCAGAAAAATGAGGCTTTTCAGGTGAAAAAGGTGGGTTTGGTGCTAAAATTGAGAGCTTGGTGCAGAAAAATGAGGCTTTTCTGGTGAAAAGGGCATTTTGTGCCCTAAAATTGCGAGCTTGTAGAAAATGAGGCTTTTTACCCGAAAAAGGCGGGTTTTACCCTAAAATTGAGAGCTTGTTGTGGGAAAATGAGGCTTTTCAGGTGAAAAAGGCGGGTTTGGTGCAGAAAATTGAGAGCTCTGTGCAGAAAAATGAGGCTTTTTCACCCGAAAAAGGCATTTTGTGCCCGAAATTGAGAGCTTGGTGCAGAAAAATGAAGTTTTTCACCCCAAAAACGCGGGTTTAGCCCCCATGATAGGGTTTGTGCTGTAAAAAAGGAGAGGTAGGGCCCTGGAAACGAGGCACTGCTGCATAAAAGGGAGGTTGTTACCTGTAGAATCAAAACTTTGGATGCCAAAAATTAATCTTTGAGAGGTAAAATGGGGGTTTGTGCCCTAAAATTGAGAGCTTGGAGTAGGAAAATGAGGCTTTTAATCTGAAAAAGGAGCTTTGTGCCCTAAAATTGAGATATTGGTGCAGAAAAATGAGGCTTTTCCACCCAAAAAAGGTGGGTTTTACCCTAAAATTGAGAGCTTGTTGCAGAAAAATGAGGCTTTTCAGCAGAAAAAGGTTGTTTCCGCCCTAAAATTGAGAGCTTGGTACAGAAAAATGAGGTTTTTCACCCCAAAAGCGTGGGTTTAGCCCCCATGATAGGGTTTGTGCTGTAAAAAAGGAGAGGTAGGGCCCTGGAAACGAGGCACTGCTGCATAAAAGGGAGGTTGTTACCTGTAGAATCAAAACTTTGGATGCCAAAAATTAATCTTTGAGAGGAAAATGGGGGTTTGTGCCCTAAAATTGAGAGCTTGGAGTAGGAAAATGAGGCTTTTAATCTGAAAAAGGAGGTTTGTGCCCTAAAATTGAGATATTGGTGAAGAAAAATGAGGCTTTTCACCCAAAAATTGAGAGCTTGTCCCTAAAATTGAGATATTGGTGAAGAAAAATGAGGCTTTTCACCCAAAAATTGAGAGCTTGTCCCTAAAATTGAGATATTGGTGAAGAAAAATGAGGCTTTTCACCCAAAAATTGAGAGCTTGTCCCTAAAATTGAGAGCTTGGAGTAGGAAAATGAGGCTTTTAATCTGAAAAAGGAGGTTTGTGCCCTAAAATTGAGATATTGGTGAAGAAAAATGAGGCTTTTCACCCAAAAATTGAGAGCTTGTCCCTAAAATTGGGAGCTTGGAGTAGGAAAATGAGGCTTTTAATCTTAAAAAGGAGGTTTGTGCCATAAATTGAGATATTGGTGAAAAAAAATGAGGCTTTTAATCTGAAAAAGGAGGTTTGTGCCCTAAAATTGAGATATTGGTGAAGAAAAATGAGGCTTTTCACCCAAAAAAGGAGAGCTTGTCCATAACATTGAAATATTGGTGCAGAAAAATGAGGCTTTTCAGGTGAAAAAGGTGGGTTTGGTGCTAAAATTGAGAGCTTGGTGCAGAAAAATGAGGCTTTTCTGGTAAAAAGGGCATTTTGTGCCCTAAAATTGCGAGCTTGTTGTAGGAAAATGAGGCTTTTTTACCCGAAAAAGGCAGGTTTTACCCTAAAATTGAGAGCTTGTTGTAGGAAAATGAGGCTTTTTTACCCGAAAAAGGCGGGTTTTACCCTAAAATTGAGAGCTTGTTGTGGGAAAATGAGGCTTTTCAGGTGAAAAAGGTGGGTTTTACCGTAAAATTGAGAGAGTGATTCAGAAAAATGAGGCTTTTCAGGTGAAAAAGGTGGGTTTGGTGCAGAAAATTGAGAGCTCTGTGCAGAAAAATGAGGCTTTTTCACCCGAAAAAGGCATTTTGTGCCCGAAATTGAGAGCTTGGTGCAGAAAAATGAGGCTTTTCACCCCAAAAACGCGGGTTTAGCCCCCATGATAGGGTTTGTGCTGTAAAAAAGGAGAGGTAGGGCCCTGGAAACGAGGCACTGCTGCATAAAAGGGAGGTTGTTACCTGTAGAATCAAAACTTTGGATGCCAAAAATTAATCTTTGAGAGGAAAATGGGGGTTTGTGCCCTAAAATTGAGAGCTTGGAGTAGGAAAATGAGGCTTTTAATCTGAAAAAGGAGGTTTGTGCCCTAAAATTGAGATATTGGTGAAGAAAAATGAGGCTTTTCACCCAAAAAAGGAGAGCTTGTCCATAACATTGAAATATTGGTGCAGAAAAATGAGGCTTTTCAGGTGAAAAAGGTGGGTTTGGTGCTAAAATTGAGAGCTTGGTGCAGAAAAATGAGGCTTTTCTGGTGAAAAGGGCATTTTGTGCCCTAAAATTGCGAGCTTGTAGGAAAATGAGGCTTTTTTACCCGAAAAAGGCAGGCTTTACCCTAAAATTGCGAGCTTGTTGTAGGAAAATGAGGCTTTTTTACCCGAAAAAGGCGGGTTTTACCCTAAAATTGAGAGCTTGTTGTGGGAAAATGAGGCTTTTCAGGTGAAAAAGGCGGGTTTTACCGTAAAATTGAGAGAGTGTTTCAGAAAAATGAGGCTTTTCAGGTGAAAAAGGTGGGTTTGGTGCAGAAAATTGAGAGCTCTGTGCAGAAAAATGAGGCTTTTTCACCCGAAAAAGGCATTTTGTGCCCGAAATTGAGAGCTTGGTGCAGAAAAATGAGGCTTTTCACCCCAAAAACGCGGGTTTAGCCCCCATGATAGGGTTTGTGCTGTAAAAAAGGAGAGGTAGGGCCCTGGAAACGAGGCACTGCTGCATAAAAGGGAGGTTGTTACCTGTAGAATCAAAACTTTGGATGCCAAAAATTAATCTTTGAGAGGTAAAATGGGGGTTTGTGCCCTAAAATTGAGAGCTTGGAGTAGGAAAATGAGGCTTTTAATCTGAAAAAGGAGCTTTGTGCCCTAAAATTGAGATATTGGTGCAGAAAAATGAGGCTTTTCCACCCAAAAAAGGTGGGTTTTACCCTAAAATTGAGAGCTTGTTGCAGAAAAATGAGGCTTTTCAGCAGAAAAAGGTTGTTTCCGCCCTAAAATTGAGAGCTTGGTACAGAAAAATGAGGTTTTTCACCCCAAAAGCGTGGGTTTAGCCCCCATGATAGGGTTTGTGCTGTAAAAAAGGAGAGGTAGGGCCCTGGAAACGAGGCACTGCTGCATAAAAGGGAGGTTGTTACCTGTAGAATCAAAACTTTGGATGCCAAAAATTAATCTTTGAGAGGTAAAATGGGGGTTTGTGCCCTAAAATTGAGAGCTTGGAGTAGGAAAATGAGGCTTTTAATCTGAAAAAGGAGGTTTGTGCCCTAAAATTGAGATATTGGTGCAGAAAAATGAGGCTTTTCCACCCAAAAAAGGTGGGTTTTACCCTAAAATTGAGAGCTTGTTGCAGAAAAATGAGGCTTTTCAGCAGAAAAAGGTTGTTTCCGCCCTAAAATTGAGAGCTTGGTACAGAAAAATGAGGTTTTTCACCCCAAAAGCGTGGGTTTAGCCCCCATGATAGGGTTTGTGCTGTAAAAAAGGAGAGGTAGGGCCCTGGAAACGAGGCACTGCTGCATAAAAGGGAGGTTGTTACCTGTAGAATCAAAACTTTGGATGCCAAAAATTAATCTTTGAGAGGTAAAATGGGGGTTTGTGCCCTAAAATTGAGAGCTTGGAGTAGGAAAATGAGGCTTTTAATCTGAAAAAGGAGGTTTGTGCCCTAAAATTGAGATATTGGTGAAGAAAAATGAGGCTTTTCACCCAAAAATTGAGAGCTTGTCCCTAAAATTGGGAGCTTGGAGTAGGAAAATGAGGCTTTTAATCTTAAAAAGGAGGTTTGTGCCATAAATTGAGATATTGGTGAAGAAAAATGAGGCTTTTAATCTGAAAATTGAGAGCTTGTCCCTAAAATTGAGAGCTTGGTGCAGAAAAATGAGGCTTTTCACCCAAAAAAGGAGAGCTTGTCCATAACATTGAAATATTGGTGCAGAAAAATGAGGCTTTTCAGGTGAAAAAGGTGGGTTTGGTGCTAAAATTGAGAGCTTGGTGCAGAAAAATGAGGCTTTTCTGGTGAAAAGGGCATTTTGTGCCCTAAAATTGCGAGCTTGTTGTAGGAAAATGAGGCTTTTTTACCCGAAAAAGGCAGGCTTTACCCTAAAATTGCGAGCTTGTTGTAGGAAAATGAGGCTTTTTTACCCGAAAAAGGCGGGTTTTACCCTAAAATTGAGAGCTTGTTGTAGGAAAATGAGGCTTTTCAGGTGAAAAAGGCGGGTTTTACCGTAAAATTGAGAGAGTGTTTCCGAAAAATGAGGCTTTTCAGGTGAAAAAGGTGGGTTTGGTGCAGAAAATTGAGAGCTCTGTGCAGAAAAATGAGGCTTTTTCACCCGAAAAAGGCATTTTGTGCCCGAAATTGAGAGCTTGGTGCAGAAAAATGAGGCTTTTCACCCCAAAAACGCGGGTTTAGCCCCCATGATAGGGTTTGTGCTGTAAAAAAGGAGAGGTAGGGCCCTGGAAACGAGGCACTGCTGCATAAAAGGGAGGTTGTTACCTGTAGAATCAAAACTTTGGATGCCAAAAATTAATCTTTGAGAGGTAAAATGGGGGTTTGTGCCCTAAAATTGAGAGCTTGGAGTAGGAAAATGAGGCTTTTAATCTGAAAAAGGAGCTTTGTGCCCTAAAATTGAGATATTGGTGAAGAAAAATGATTCTTTTCACCCGCAGAAATGCGGTTTCTGCCCTAAAATGGAGAGCTTGGTACAGAAAAATGAGGCTTTTCATCTGAAAAATGCAGGTTTGGCCCTAAAATTGCGCTATTGGTGCATAAAAATGAGGCTTTTCACCCAAAAAAGGGAGCTTGTCCATAACATTGAAATATTGGTGCAGAAAAATGAGGCTTTTTAGGTGAAAAAGGTGGGTTTGGTGCTAAAATTGAGAGCTTGTTGCAGAAAAATGAGGCTTTACGTGTGAAAAAGACGGTTTGTGCCCTAAAATTGAGAGCTTGGAGTAGGAAAATGAGGCTTTTAATCTGAAAAAGGAGGTTTGTGCCCTAAAATTGAAATATTGGTGCAGAAAAATGAGGCTTTTCCACCCAAAAAAGGTGGGTTTTACCCTAAAATTGAGAGCTTGTTGCAGAAAAATGAGGCTTTTCAGCAGAAAAAGGTTGTTTCCGCCCTAAAATTGAGAGCTTGGTACAGAAAAATGAGGTTTTTCACCCCAAAAGCGTGGGTTTAGCCCCCATGATAGGGTTTGTGCTGTAAAAAAGGAGAGGTAGGGCCCTGGAAACGAGGCACTGCTGCATAAAAGGGAGGTTGTTACCTATACAATCAAAACTTTGGATGCAAAAATTAATCTTTGAGAGGTAAAATGGGGGTTTGTGCCCTAAAATTGAGATCTTGGAGTAGGAAAATGAGGCTTTTAATCTGAAAAAGGAGGTTTGTGCCCTAAAATTGACATATTGGTGAAGAAAAATGAGGCTTTTGACCCAAAAATTGAGAGCTTGTCCCTAAAATTGAGAGCTTGGAGTAGGAAAATGAGGCTTTTAATCTGAAAAAGGAGGTTTGTGCCCTAAAATTGAGATATTGGTGCAGAAAAATGAGGCTTTTAACCTGAAAAAGGAGGTTTGTGCCCTAAAATTGAGATATTGGTGCAGAAAAATGAGGTTTTTCACCCAAAAATTGAGAGCTTGTCCCTAAAATTGGGAGCTTGGAGTAGGAAAATGAGGCTTTTAATCTTAAAAAGGAGGTTTGTGCCATAAATTGAGATATTGGTGAAGAAAAATGAGGCTTTTAATCTGAAAATTGAGAGCTTGTCCCTAAAATTGAGAGCTTGGTGCAGAAAAATGAGGCTTTTCACCCAAAAAAGGAGAGCTTGTCCATAACATTGAAATATTGGTGCAGAAAAATGAGGCTTTTCAGGTGAAAAAGGTGGGTTTGGTGCTAAAATTGAGAGCTTGGTGCAGAAAAATGAGGCTTTTCTGGTGAAAAGGGCATTTTGTGCCCTAAAATTGCGAGCTTGTTGTAGGAAAATGAGGCTTTTTTACCCGAAAAAGGCAGGTTTTACCCTAAAATTGAGAGCTTGTTGTAGGAAAATGAGGCTTTTTTACCCGAAAAAGGCGGGTTTTACCCTAAAATTGAGAGCTTGTTGTAGGAAAATGAGGCTTTTCAGGTGAAAAAGGCGGGTTTTACCGTAAAATTGAGAGAGTGTTTCCGAAAAATGAGGCTTTTCAGGTGAAAAAGGTGGGTTTGGTGCAGAAAATTGAGAGCTCTGTGCAGAAAAATGAGGCTTTTTCACCCGAAAAAGGCATTTTGTGCCCGAAATTGAGAGCTTGGTGCAGAAAAATGAGGCTTTTCACCCCAAAAACGCGGGTTTAGCCCCCATGATAGGGTTTGTGCTGTAAAAAAGGAGAGGTAGGGCCCTGGAAACGAGGCACTGCTGCATAAAAGGGAGGTTGTTACCTGTAGAATCAAAAGCTTGGATGCCAAAAATTAATCTTTGAGAGGTAAAATGGGGGTTTGTGCCCTAAAATTGAGAGCTTGGAGTAGGAAAATGAGGCTTTTAATCTGAAAAAGGAGGTTTGTGCCCTAAAATTGAGATATTGGTGCAGAAAAATGAGGCTTTTCCACCCAAAAAAGGTGGGTTTTACCCTAAAATTGAGAGCTTGTTGCAGAAAAATGAGGCTTTTCAGCAGAAAAAGGTTGTTTCCGCCCTAAAATTGAGAGCTTGGTACAGAAAAATGAGGTTTTTCACCCCAAAAGCGTGGGTTTAGCCCCCATGATAGGGTTTGTGCTGTAAAAAAGGAGAGGTAGGGCCCTGGAAACGAGGCACTGCTGCATAAAAGGGAGGTTGTTACCTGTAGAATCAAAACTTTGGATGCCAAAAATTAATCTTTGAGAGGAAAATGGGGGTTTGTGCCCTAAAATTGAGAGCTTGGAGTAGGAAAATGAGGCTTTTAATCTGAAAAAGGAGGTTTGTGCCCTAAAATTGAGATATTGGTGAAGAAAAATGAGGCTTTTCACCCAAAAAAGGAGAGCTTGTCCATAACATTGAAATATTGGTGCAGAAAAATGAGGCTTTTCAGGTGAAAAAGGTGGGTTTGGTGCTAAAATTGAGAGCTTGGTGCAGAAAAATGAGGCTTTTCTGGTGAAAAGGGCATTTTGTGCCCTAAAGTTGCGAGCTTGTTGTAGGAAAATGAGGCTTTTTTACCCGAAAAAGGCAGGTTTTACCCTAAAATTGAGAGCTTGTTGTAGGAAAATGAGGCTTTTTTACCCGAAAAAGGCGGGTTTTACCCTAAAATTGAGAGCTTGTTGTGGGAAAATGAGGCTTTTCAGGTGAAAAAGGCGGGTTTTACCGTAAAATTGAGAGAGTGTTTCCGAAAAATGAGGCTTTTCAGGTGAAAAAGGTGGGTTTGGTGCAGAAAATTGAGAGCTCTGTGCAGAAAAATGAGGCTTTTTCACCTGAAAAAGGCATTTTGTGCCCGAAATTGAGAGCTTGGTGCAGAAAAATGAGGCTTTTCACCCCAAAAACGCGGGTTTAGCCCCCATGATAGGGTTTGTGCTGTAAAAAAGGAGAGGTAGGGCCCTGGAAACGAGGCACTGCTGCATAAAAGGGAGGTTGTTACCTGTAGAATCAAAACTTTGGATGCCAAAAATTAATCTTTGAGAGGTAAAATGGGGGTTTGTGCCCTAAAATTGAGAGCTTGGAGTAGGAAAATGAGGCTTTTAATCTGAAAAAGGAGCTTTGTGCCCTAAAATTGAGATATTGGTGAAGAAAAATGATTCTTTTCACCCGCAGAAATGCGGTTTCTGCCCTAAAATGGAGAGCTTGGTACAGAAAAATGAGGCTTTTCATCTGAAAAATGCAGGTTTGGCCCTAAAATTGCGCTATTGGTGCAGAAAAATGAGACTTTTCACCCAAAAAAGGGAGCTTGTCCATAACATTGAAATATTGGTGCAGAAAAATGAGGCTTTTTAGGTGAAAAAGGTGGGTTTGGTGCTAAAATTGAGAGCTTGTTGCAGAAAAATGAGGCTTTACGTGTGAAAAAGACGGTTTGTGCCCTAAAATTGAGAGCTTGGAGTAGGAAAATGAGGCTTTTAATCTGAAAAAGGAGGTTTGTGCCCTAAAATTGAAATATTGGTGCAGAAAAATGAGGCTTTTAACCTGAAAAAGGAGGTTTGTGCCCTAAAATTGAGATATTGGTGCAGAAAAATGAGGCTTTTAACCTGAAAAAGGAGGTTTGTGCCCTAAAATTGAGATATTGGTGAAGAAAAATGAGGCTTTTCACCCAAAAATTGAGAGCTTGTCCCTAAAATTGGGAGCTTGGAGTAGGAAAATGAGGCTTTTAATCTGAAAAAGGAGGTTTGTGCCATAAATTGAGATATTGGTGAAGAAAAATGAGGCTTTTAATCTGAAAATTGAGAGCTTGTCCCTAAAATTGAGAGCTTGGTGCAGAAAAATGAGGCTTTTCACCCAAAAAAGGAGAGCTTGTCCATAACATTGAAATATTGGTGCAGAAAAATGAGGCTTTTCAGGTGAAAAGGTGGGTTTGGTGCTAAAATTGAGAGCTTGGTGCAGAAAAATGAGGCTTTTCTGGTGAAAAGGGCATTTTGTGCCCTAAAATTGCGAGCTTGTTGTAGGAAAATGAGGCTTTTTTACCCGAAAAAGGCAGGTTTTACCCTAAAATTGAGAGCTTGTTGTAGGAAAATGAGGCTTTTTTACCCGAAAAAGGCGGGTTTTACCCTAAAATTGAGAGCTTGTTGTAGGAAAATGAGGCTTTTCAGGTGAAAAAGGCGGGTTTTACCGTAAAATTGAGAGAGTGTTTCCGAAAAATGAGGCTTTTCAGGTGAAAAAGGTGGGTTTGGTGCAGAAAATTGAGAGCTCTGTGCAGAAAAATGAGGCTTTTTCACCCGAAAAAGGCATTTTGTGCCCGAAATTGAGAGCTTGGTGCAGAAAAATGAGGCTTTTCACCCCAAAAACGCGGGTTTAGCCCCCATGATAGGGTTTGTGCTGTAAAAAAGGAGAGGTAGGGCCCTGGAAACGAGGCACTGCTGCATAAAAGGGAGGTTGTTACCTGTAGAATCAAAACTTTGGATGCCAAAAATTAATCTTTGAGAGGTAAAATGGGGGTTTGTGCCCTAAAATTGAGAGCTTGGAGTAGGAAAATGAGGCTTTTAATCTGAAAAAGGAGGTTTGTGCCCTAAAATTGAGATATTGGTGCAGAAAAATGAGGCTTTTCCACCCAAAAAAGGTGGGTTTTACCCTAAAATTGAGAGCTTGTTGCAGAAAAATGAGGCTTTTCAGCAGAAAAAGGTTGTTTCCGCCCTAAAATTGAGAGCTTGGTACAGAAAAATGAGGTTTTTCACCCCAAAAGCGTGGGTTTAGCCCCCATGATAGGGTTTGTGCTGTAAAAAAGGAGAGGTAGGGCCCTGGAAACGAGGCACTGCTGCATAAAAGGGAGGTTGTTACCTGTAGAATCAAAACTTTGGATGCCAAAAATTAATCTTTGAGAGGTAAAATGGGGGTTTGTGCCCTAAAATTGAGAGCTTGGAGTAGGAAAATGAGGCTTTTAATCTGAAAAAGGAGGTTTGTGCCCTAAAATTGAGATATTGGTGAAGAAAAATGAGGCTTTTCACCCAAAAATTGAGAGCTTGTCCCTAAAATTGAGAGCTTGGAGTAGGAAAATGAGGCTTTTAATCTGAAAAAGGAGGTTTGTGCCCTAAAATTGAGATATTGGTGCAGAAAAATGAGGCTTTTAACCTGAAAAAGGAGGTTTGTGCCCTAAAATTGAGATATTGGTGCAGAAAAATGAGGCTTTTAACCTGAAAAAGGAGGTTTGTGCCCTAAAATTGAGATATTGGTGCAGAAAAATGAGGCTTTTAACCTGAAAAAGGAGGTTTGTGCCCTAAAATTGAGATATTGGTGCAGAAAAATGAGGTTTTTCACCCAAAAATTGAGAGCTTGTCCCTAAAATTGGGAGCTTGGAGTAGGAAAATGAGGCTTTTAATCTTAAAAAGGAGGTTTGTGCCATAAATTGAGATATTGGTGAAGAAAAATGAGGCTTTTAATCTGAAAATTGAGAGCTTGTCCCTAAAATTGAGAGCTTGGTGCAGAAAAATGAGGCTTTTCACCCAAAAAAGGAGAGCTTGTCCATAACATTGAAATATTGGTGCAGAAAAATGAGGCTTTTCAGGTGAAAAAGGTGGGTTTGGTGCTAAAATTGAGAGCTTGGTGCAGAAAAATGAGGCTTTTCTGGTGAAAAGGGCATTTTGTGCCCTAAAATTGCGAGCTTGTTGTAGGAAAATGAGGCTTTTTTACCCGAAAAAGGCAGGTTTTACCCTAAAATTGAGAGCTTGTTGTAGGAAAATGAGGCTTTTTTACCCGAAAAAGGCGGGTTTTACCCTAAAATTGAGAGCTTGTTGTAGGAAAATGAGGCTTTTCAGGTGAAAAAGGCGGGTTTTACCGTAAAATTGAGAGAGTGTTTCCGAAAAATGAGGCTTTTCAGGTGAAAAAGGTGGGTTTGGTGCAGAAAATTGAGAGCTCTGTGCAGAAAAATGAGGCTTTTTCACCCGAAAAAGGCATTTTGTGCCCGAAATTGAGAGCTTGGTGCAGAAAAATGAGGCTTTTCACCCCAAAAACGCGGGTTTAGCCCCCATGATAGGGTTTGTGCTGTAAAAAAGGAGAGGTAGGGCCCTGGAAACGAGGCACTGCTGCATAAAAGGGAGGTTGTTACCTGTAGAATCAAAAGCTTGGATGCCAAAAATTAATCTTTGAGAGGTAAAATGGGGGTTTGTGCCCTAAAATTGAGAGCTTGGAGTAGGAAAATGAGGCTTTTAATCTGAAAAAGGAGGTTTGTGCCCTAAAATTGAGATATTGGTGCAGAAAAATGAGGCTTTTCCACCCAAAAAAGGTGGGTTTTACCCTAAAATTGAGAGCTTGTTGCAGAAAAATGAGGCTTTTCAGCAGAAAAAGGTT
Source organism: Strix uralensis (assembly GCF_047716275.1). Lineage (NCBI taxonomy): Eukaryota > Metazoa > Chordata > Aves > Strigiformes > Strigidae > Strix > Strix uralensis. The sequence continues at coordinate 9,791,949 of NC_133972.1, forward strand.
GTTTCCGCCCTAAAATTGAGAGCTTGGTACAGAAAAATGAGGCTTTTCACCCCAAAAGCGTGGGTTTAGCCCCCATGATAGGGTTTGTGCTGTAAAAAAGGAGAGGTAGGGCCCTGGAAACGAGGCACTGCTGCATAAAAGGGAGGTTGTTACCTGTAGAATCAAAACTTTGGATGCCAAAAATTAATCTTTGAGAGGAAAATGGGGGTTTGTGCCCTAAAATTGAGAGCTTGGAGTAGGAAAATGAGGCTTTTAATCTGAAAAAGGAGGTTTGTGCCCTAAAATTGAGATATTGGTGAAGAAAAATGAGGCTTTTCACCCAAAAATTGAGAGCTTGTCCATAACATTGAAATATTGGTGCAGAAAAATGAGGCTTTTCAGGTGAAAAAGGTGGGTTTGGTGCTAAAATTGAGAGCTTGGTGCAGAAAAATGAGGCTTTTCTGGTGAAAAGGGCATTTTGTGCCCTAAAATTGCGAGCTTGTAGGAAAATGAGGCTTTTTTACCCGAAAAAGGCAGGCTTTACCCTAAAATTGCGAGCTTGTTGTAGGAAAATGAGGCTTTTTTACCCGAAAAAGGCGGGTTTTACCCTAAAATTGAGAGCTTGTTGTGGGAAAATGAGGCTTTTCAGGTGAAAAAGGCGGGTTTTACCGTAAAATTGAGAGAGTGTTTCAGAAAAATGAGGCTTTTCAGGTGAAAAAGGTGGGTTTGGTGCAGAAAATTGAGCGCTCTGTGCAGAAAAATGAGGCTTTTCACCCCAAAAGCGTGGGTTTAGCCCCCATGATAGGGTTTGTGCTGTAAAAAAGGAGAGGTAGGGCCCTGGAAACGAGGCACTGCTGCATAAAAGGGAGGTTGTTACCTGTAGAATCAAAACTTTGGATGCCAAAAATTAATCTTTGAGAGGTAAAATGGGGGTTTGTGCCCTAAAATTGAGAGCTTGGAGTAGGAAAATGAGGCTTTTAATCTGAAAAAGGAGGTTTGTGCCCTAAAATTGAGATATTGGTGCAGAAAAATGAGGCTTTTAACCTGAAAAAGGAGGTTTGTGCCCTAAAATTGAGATATTGGTGAAGAAAAATGAGGCTTTTCACCCAAAAATTGAGAGCTTGTCCCTAAAATTGGGAGCTTGGAGTAGGAAAATGAGGCTTTTAATCTTAAAAAGGAGGTTTGTGCCATAAATTGAGATATTGGTGAAGAAAAATGAGGATTTTAATCTGAAAATTGAGAGCTTGTCCCTAAAATTGAGAGCTTGGTGCAGAAAAATGAGGCTTTTCACCCAAAAAAGGAGAGCTTGTCCATAACATTGAAATATTGGTGCAGAAAAATGAGGCTTTTCAGGTGAAAAAGGTGGGTTTGGTGCTAAAATTGAGAGCTTGGTGCAGAAAAATGAGGCTTTTCTGGTGAAAAGGGCATTTTGTGCCCTAAAATTGCGAGCTTGTTGTAGGAAAATGAGGCTTTTTTACCCAAAAAAGGCAGGTTTTACCCTAAAATTGAGAGCTTGTTGTAGGAAAATGAGGCTTTTTTACCCGAAAAAGGCGGGTTTTACCCTAAAATTGAGAGCTTGTTGTGGGAAAATGAGGCTTTTCAGGTGAAAAAGGCGGGTTTTACCGTAAAATTGAGAGAGTGTTTCCGAAAAATGAGGCTTTTCAGGTGAAAAAGGTGGGTTTGGTGCAGAAAATTGAGAGCTCTGTGCAGAAAAATGAGGCTTTTTCACCCGAAAAAGGCATTTTGTGCCCGAAATTGAGAGCTTGGTGCAGAAAAATGAGGCTTTTCACCCCAAAAACGCGGGTTTAGCCCCCATGACAGGGTTTGTGCTGTAAAAAAGGAGAGGTAGGGCCCTGGAAACGAGGCACTGCTGCATAAAAGGGAGGTTGTTACCTGTAGAATCAAAACTTTGGATGCCAAAAATTAATCTTTGAGAGGTAAAATGGGGGTTTGTGCCCTAAAATTGAGAGCTTGGAGTAGGAAAATGAGGCTTTTAATCTGAAAAAGGAGGTTTGTGCCCTAAAATTGAGATATTGGTGCAGAAAAATGAGGCTTTTAACCTGAAAAAGGAGGTTTGTGCCCTAAAATTGAGATATTGGTGCAGAAAAATGAGGCTTTTAACCTGAAAAAGGAGGTTTGTGCCCTAAAATTGAGATATTGGTGCAGAAAAATGAGGCTTTTAACCTGAAAAAGGAGGTTTGTGCCCTAAAATTGAGATATTGGTGCAGAAAAATGAGGCTTTTAACCTGAAAAAGGAGGTTTGTGCCCTAAAATTGAGATATTGGTGCAGAAAAATGAGGTTTTTCACCCAAAAATTGAGAGCTTGTCCCTAAAATTGGGAGCTTGGAGTAGGAAAATGAGGCTTTTAATCTTAAAAAGGAGGTTTGTGCCATAAATTGAGATATTGGTGAAGAAAAATGAGGCTTTTAATCTGAAAATTGAGAGCTTGTCCCTAAAATTGAGAGCTTGGTGCAGAAAAATGAGGCTTTTCACCCAAAAAAGGAGAGCTTGTCCATAACATTGAAATATTGGTGCAGAAAAATGAGGCTTTTCAGGTGAAAAAGGTGGGTTTGGTGCTAAAATTGAGAGCTTGGTGCAGAAAAATGAGGCTTTTCTGGTGAAAAGGGCATTTTGTGCCCTAAAATTGCGAGCTTGTTGTAGGAAAATGAGGCTTTTTTACCCGAAAAAGGCAGGTTTTACCCTAAAATTGAGAGCTTGTTGTAGGAAAATGAGGCTTTTTTACCCGAAAAAGGCGGGTTTTACCCTAAAATTGAGAGCTTGTTGTAGGAAAATGAGGCTTTTCAGGTGAAAAAGGCGGGTTTTACCGTAAAATTGAGAGAGTGTTTCCGAAAAATGAGGCTTTTCAGGTGAAAAAGGTGGGTTTGGTGCAGAAAATTGAGAGCTCTGTGCAGAAAAATGAGGCTTTTTCACCCGAAAAAGGCATTTTGTGCCCGAAATTGAGAGCTTGGTGCAGAAAAATGAGGCTTTTCACCCCAAAAACGCGGGTTTAGCCCCCATGATAGGGTTTGTGCTGTAAAAAAGGAGAGGTAGGGCCCTGGAAACGAGGCACTGCTGCATAAAAGGGAGGTTGTTACCTGTAGAATCAAAAGCTTGGATGCCAAAAATTAATCTTTGAGAGGTAAAATGGGGGTTTGTGCCCTAAAATTGAGAGCTTGGAGTAGGAAAATGAGGCTTTTAATCTGAAAAAGGAGGTTTGTGCCCTAAAATTGAGATATTGGTGCAGAAAAATGAGGCTTTTCCACCCAAAAAAGGTGGGTTTTACCCTAAAATTGAGAGCTTGTTGCAGAAAAATGAGGCTTTTCAGCAGAAAAAGGTTGTTTCCGCCCTAAAATTGAGAGCTTGGTACAGAAAAATGAGGCTTTTCACCCCAAAAGCGTGGGTTTAGCCCCCATGATAGGGTTTGTGCTGTAAAAAAGGAGAGGTAGGGCCCTGGAAACGAGGCACTGCTGCATAAAAGGGAGGTTGTTACCTGTAGAATCAAAACTTTGGATGCCAAAAATTAATCTTTGAGAGGAAAATGGGGGTTTGTGCCCTAAAATTGAGAGCTTGGAGTAGGAAAATGAGGCTTTTAATCTGAAAAAGGAGGTTTGTGCCCTAAAATTGAGATATTGGTGAAGAAAAATGAGGCTTTTCACCCAAAAATTGAGAGCTTGTCCATAACATTGAAATATTGGTGCAGAAAAATGAGGCTTTTCAGGTGAAAAAGGTGGGTTTGGTGCTAAAATTGAGAGCTTGGTGCAGAAAAATGAGGCTTTTCTGGTGAAAAGGGCATTTTGTGCCCTAAAATTGCGAGCTTGTAGGAAAATGAGGCTTTTTTACCCGAAAAAGGCAGGCTTTACCCTAAAATTGCGAGCTTGTTGTAGGAAAATGAGGCTTTTTTACCCGAAAAAGGCGGGTTTTACCCTAAAATTGAGAGCTTGTTGTGGGAAAATGAGGCTTTTCAGGTGAAAAAGGCGGGTTTTACCGTAAAATTGAGAGAGTGTTTCAGAAAAATGAGGCTTTTCAGGTGAAAAAGGTGGGTTTGGTGCAGAAAATTGAGCGCTCTGTGCAGAAAAATGAGGCTTTTCACCCCAAAAGCGTGGGTTTAGCCCCCATGATAGGGTTTGTGCTGTAAAAAAGGAGAGGTAGGGCCCTGGAAACGAGGCACTGCTGCATAAAAGGGAGGTTGTTACCTGTAGAATCAAAACTTTGGATGCCAAAAATTAATCTTTGAGAGGTAAAATGGGGGTTTGTGCCCTAAAATTGAGAGCTTGGAGTAGGAAAATGAGGCTTTTAATCTGAAAAAGGAGGTTTGTGCCCTAAAATTGAGATATTGGTGCAGAAAAATGAGGCTTTTAACCTGAAAAAGGAGGTTTGTGCCCTAAAATTGAGATATTGGTGAAGAAAAATGAGGCTTTTCACCCAAAAATTGAGAGCTTGTCCCTAAAATTGGGAGCTTGGAGTAGGAAAATGAGGCTTTTAATCTTAAAAAGGAGGTTTGTGCCATAAATTGAGATATTGGTGAAGAAAAATGAGGATTTTAATCTGAAAATTGAGAGCTTGTCCCTAAAATTGAGAGCTTGGTGCAGAAAAATGAGGCTTTTCACCCAAAAAAGGAGAGCTTGTCCATAACATTGAAATATTGGTGCAGAAAAATGAGGCTTTTCAGGTGAAAAAGGTGGGTTTGGTGCTAAAATTGAGAGCTTGGTGCAGAAAAATGAGGCTTTTCTGGTGAAAAGGGCATTTTGTGCCCTAAAATTGCGAGCTTGTTGTAGGAAAATGAGGCTTTTTTACCCAAAAAAGGCAGGTTTTACCCTAAAATTGAGAGCTTGTTGTAGGAAAATGAGGCTTTTTTACCCGAAAAAGGCGGGTTTTACCCTAAAATTGAGAGCTTGTTGTGGGAAAATGAGGCTTTTCAGGTGAAAAAGGCGGGTTTTACCGTAAAATTGAGAGAGTGTTTCCGAAAAATGAGGCTTTTCAGGTGAAAAAGGTGGGTTTGGTGCAGAAAATTGAGAGCTCTGTGCAGAAAAATGAGGCTTTTTCACCCGAAAAAGGCATTTTGTGCCCGAAATTGAGAGCTTGGTGCAGAAAAATGAGGCTTTTCACCCCAAAAACGCGGGTTTAGCCCCCATGACAGGGTTTGTGCTGTAAAAAAGGAGAGGTAGGGCCCTGGAAACGAGGCACTGCTGCATAAAAGGGAGGTTGTTACCTGTAGAATCAAAACTTTGGATGCCAAAAATTAATCTTTGAGAGGTAAAATGGGGGTTTGTGCCCTAAAATTGAGAGCTTGGAGTAGGAAAATGAGGCTTTTAATCTGAAAAAGGAGGTTTGTGCCCTAAAATTGAGATATTGGTGCAGAAAAATGAGGCTTTTAACCTGAAAAAGGAGGTTTGTGCCCTAAAATTGAGATATTGGTGCAGAAAAATGAGGCTTTTAACCTGAAAAAGGAGGTTTGTGCCCTAAAATTGAGATATTGGTGCAGAAAAATGAGGCTTTTAACCTGAAAAAGGAGGTTTGTGCCCTAAAATTGAGATATTGGTGCAGAAAAATGAGGTTTTTCACCCAAAAATTGAGAGCTTGTCCCTAAAATTGGGAGCTTGGAGTAGGAAAATGAGGCTTTTAATCTTAAAAAGGAGGTTTGTGCCATAAATTGAGATATTGGTGAAGAAAAATGAGGCTTTTAATCTGAAAATTGAGAGCTTGTCCCTAAAATTGAGAGCTTGGTGCAGAAAAATGAGGCTTTTCACCCAAAAAAGGAGAGCTTGTCCATAACATTGAAATATTGGTGCAGAAAAATGAGGCTTTTCAGGTGAAAAAGGTGGGTTTGGTGCTAAAATTGAGAGCTTGGTGCAGAAAAATGAGGCTTTTCTGGTGAAAAGGGCATTTTGTGCCCTAAAATTGCGAGCTTGTTGTAGGAAAATGAGGCTTTTTTACCCGAAAAAGGCAGGTTTTACCCTAAAATTGAGAGCTTGTTGTAGGAAAATGAGGCTTTTTTACCCGAAAAAGGCGGGTTTTACCCTAAAATTGAGAGCTTGTTGTAGGAAAATGAGGCTTTTCAGGTGAAAAAGGCGGGTTTTACCGTAAAATTGAGAGAGTGTTTCCGAAAAATGAGGCTTTTCAGGTGAAAAAGGTGGGTTTGGTGCAGAAAATTGAGAGCTCTGTGCAGAAAAATGAGGCTTTTTCACCCGAAAAAGGCATTTTGTGCCCGAAATTGAGAGCTTGGTGCAGAAAAATGAGGCTTTTCACCCCAAAAACGCGGGTTTAGCCCCCATGATAGGGTTTGTGCTGTAAAAAAGGAGAGGTAGGGCCCTGGAAACGAGGCACTGCTGCATAAAAGGGAGGTTGTTACCTGTAGAATCAAAAGCTTGGATGCCAAAAATTAATCTTTGAGAGGTAAAATGGGGGTTTGTGCCCTAAAATTGAGAGCTTGGAGTAGGAAAATGAGGCTTTTAATCTGAAAAAGGAGCTTTGTGCCCTAAAATTGAGATATTGGTGCAGAAAAATGAGGCTTTTCCACCCAAAAAAGGTGGGTTTTACCCTAAAATTGAGAGCTTGTTGCAGAAAAATGAGGCTTTTCAGCAGAAAAAGGTTGTTTCCGCCCTAAAATTGAGAGCTTGGTACAGAAAAATGAGGTTTTTCACCCCAAAAGCGTGGGTTTAGCCCCCATGATAGGGTTTGTGCTGTAAAAAAGGAGAGGTAGGGCCCTGGAAACGAGGCACTGCTGCATAAAAGGGAGGTTGTTACCTGTAGAATCAAAACTTTGGATGCCAAAAATTAATCTTTGAGAGGTAAAATGGGGGTTTGTGCCCTAAAATTGAGAGCTTGGAGTAGGAAAATGAGGCTTTTAATCTGAAAAACGAGGTTTGTGCCCTAAAATTGAGATATTGGTGAAGAAAAATGAGGCTTTTCACCCAAAAAAGGAGAGCTTGTCCATAACATTGAAATATTGGTGCAGAAAAATGAGGCTTTTCAGGTGAAAAAGGTGGGTTTGGTGCTAAAATTGAGAGCTTGGTGCAGAAAAATGAGGCTTTTCTGGTGAAAAGGGCATTTTGTGCCCTAAAATTGCGAGCTTGTAGGAAAATGAGGCTTTTTTACCCGAAAAAGGCAGGCTTTACCCTAAAATTGCGAGCTTGTTGTAGGAAAATGAGGCTTTTTTACCCGAAAAAGGCGCGTTTTACCCTAAAATTGAGAGCTTGTTGTAGGAAAATGAGGCTTTTCAGGTGAAAAAGGCGGGTTTTACCGTAAAATTGAGAGAGTGTTTCCGAAAAATGAGGCTTTTCAGGTGAAAAAGGTGGGTTTGGTGCAGAAAATTGAGAGCTCTGTGCAGAAAAATGAGGCTTTTTCACCCGAAAAAGGCATTTTGTGCCCGAAATTGAGAGCTTGGTGCAGAAAAATGAGGGTTTTCACCCCAAAAACGCGGGTTTAGCCCCCATGATAGGGTTTGTGCTGTAAAAAAGGAGAGGTAGGGCCCTGGAAACGAGGCACTGCTGCATAAAAGGGAGGTTGTTACCTGTAGAATCAAAACTTTGGATGCCAAAAATTAATCTTTGAGAGGTAAAATGGGGGTTTGTGCCCTAAAATTGAGAGCTTGGAGTAGGAAAATGAGGCTTTTAATCTGAAAAACGAGGTTTGTGCCCTAAAATTGAGATATTGGTGAAGAAAAATGAGGCTTTTCACCCAAAAAAGGAGAGCTTGTCCATAACATTGAAATATTGGTGCAGAAAAATGAGGCTTTTCAGGTGAAAAAGGTGGGTTTGGTGCTAAAATTGAGAGCTTGGTGCAGAAAAATGAGGCTTTTCTGGTGAAAAGGGCATTTTGTGCCCTAAAATTGCGAGCTTGTAGGAAAATGAGGCTTTTTTACCCGAAAAAGGCAGGCTTTACCCTAAAATTGCGAGCTTGTTGTAGGAAAATGAGGCTTTTTTACCCGAAAAAGGCGCGTTTTACCCTAAAATTGAGAGCTTGTTGTAGGAAAATGAGGCTTTTCAGGTGAAAAAGGCGGGTTTTACCGTAAAATTGAGAGAGTGTTTCCGAAAAATGAGGCTTTTCAGGTGAAAAAGGTGGGTTTGGTGCAGAAAATTGAGAGCTCTGTGCAGAAAAATGAGGCTTTTTCACCCGAAAAAGGCATTTTGTGCCCGAAATTGAGAGCTTGGTGCAGAAAAATGAGGGTTTTCACCCCAAAAACGCGGGTTTAGCCCCCATGATAGGGTTTGTGCTGTAAAAAAGGAGAGGTAGGGCCCTGGAAACGAGGCACTGCTGCATAAAAGGGAGGTTGTTACCTGTAGAATCAAAACTTTGGATGCCAAAAATTAATCTTTGAGAGGTAAAATGGGGGTTTGTGCCCTAAAATTGAGAGCTTGGAGTAGGAAAATGAGGCTTTTAATCTGAAAAAGGAGCTTTGTGCCCTAAAATTGAGATATTGGTGAAGAAAAATGATTCTTTTCACCCGCAGAAATGCGGTTTCTGCCCTAAAATGGAGAGCTTGGTACAGAAAAATGAGGCTTTTCATCTGAAAAATGCAGGTTTGGCCCTAAAATTGCGCTATTGGTGCAGAAAAATGAGGCTTTTCACCCAAAAAAGGGAGCTTGTCCATAACATTGAAATATTGGTGCAGAAAAATGAGGCTTTTTAGGTGAAAAAGGTGGGTTTGGTGCTAAAATTGAGAGCTTGTTGCAGAAAAATGAGGCTTTACGTGTGAAAAAGACGGTTTGTGCCCTAAAATTGAGAGCTTGGAGTAGGAAAATGAGGCTTTTAATCTGAAAAAGGAGGTTTGTGCCCTAAAATTGAGATATTGGTGCAGAAAAATGAGGCTTTTCCACCCAAAAAAGGTGGGTTTTACCCTAAAATTGAGAGCTTGTTGCAGAAAAATGAGGCTTTTCAGCAGAAAAAGGTTGTTTCCGCCCTAAAATTGAGAGCTTGGTACAGAAAAATGAGGTTTTTCACCCCAAAAGCGTGGGTTTAGCCCCCATGATAGGGTTTGTGCTGTAAAAAAGGAGAGGTAGGGCCCTGGAAACGAGGCACTGCTGCATAAAAGGGAGGTTGTTACCTATACAATCAAAACTTTGGATGCAAAAATTAATCTTTGAGAGGAAAATGGGGGTTTGTGCCCTAAAATTGAGATATTGGTGCAGAAAAATGAGGCTTTTAACCTGAAAAAGGAGGTTTGTGCCCTAAAATTGAGATATTGGTGCAGAAAAATGAGGCTTTTAACCTGAAAAAGGAGGTTTGTGCCCTAAAATTGAGATATTGGTGAAGAAAAATGAGGCTTTTCACCCAAAAATTGAGAGCTTGTCCCTAAAATTGGGAGCTTGGAGTAGGAAAATGAGGCTTTTAATCTTAAAAAGGAGGTTTGTGCCATAAATTGAGATATTGGTGAAGAAAAATGAGGCTTTTAATCTGAAAATTGAGAGCTTGTCCCTAAAATTGAGAGCTTGGTGCAGAAAAATGAGGCTTTTCACCCAAAAAAGGAGAGCTTGTCCATAACATTGAAATATTGGTGCAGAAAAATGAGGCTTTTCAGGTGAAAAAGGTGGGTTTGGTGCTAAAATTGAGAGCTTGGTGCAGAAAAATGAGGCTTTTCTGGTGAAAAGGGCATTTTGTGCCCTAAAATTGCGAGCTTGTTGTAGGAAAATGAGGCTTTTTTACCCGAAAAAGGCAGGTTTTACCCTAAAATTGCGAGCTTGTTGTAGGAAAATGAGGCTTTTTTACCCGAAAAAGGCGGGTTTTACCCTAAAATTGAGAGCTTGTTGTGGGAAAATGAGGCTTTTCAGGTGAAAAAGGCGGGTTTTACCGTAAAATTGAGAGAGTGTTTCAGAAAAATGAGGCTTTTCAGGTGAAAAAGGTGGGTTTGGTGCAGAAAATTGAGAGCTCTGTGCAGAAAAATGAGGCTTTTTCACCTGAAAAAGGCATTTTGTGCCCGAAATTGAGAGCTTGGTGCAGAAAAATGAGGCTTTTCACCCCAAAAACGCGGGTTTAGCCCCCATGATAGGGTTTGTGCTGTAAAAAAGGAGAGGTAGGGCCCTGGAAACGAGGCACTGCTGCATAAAAGGGAGGTTGTTACCTGTAGAATCAAAACTTTGGATGCCAAAAATTAATCTTTGAGAGGTAAAATGGGGGTTTGTGCCCTAAAATTGAGAGCTTGGAGTAGGAAAATGAGGCTTTTAATCTGAAAAAGGAGGTTTGTGCCCTAAAATTGAGATATTGGTGCAGAAAAATGAGGCTTTTCCACCCAAAAAAGGTGGGTTTTACCCTAAAATTGAGAGCTTGTTGCAGAAAAATGAGGCTTTTCAGCAGAAAAAGGTTGTTTCCGCCCTAAAATTGAGAGCTTGGTACAGAAAAATGAGGTTTTTCACCCCAAAAGCGTGGGTTTAGCCCCCATGATAGGGTTTGTGCTGTAAAAAAGGAGAGGTAGGGCCCTGGAAACGAGGCACTGCTGCATAAAAGGGAGGTTGTTACCTGTAGAATCAAAACTTTGGATGCCAAAAATTAATCTTTGAGAGGTAAAATGGGGGTTTGTGCCCTAAAATTGAGAGCTTGGAGTAGGAAAATGAGGCTTTTAATCTGAAAAAGGAGGTTTGTGCCCTAAAATTGAGATATTGGTGAAGAAAAATGAGGCTTTTCACCCAAAAATTGAGAGCTTGTCCCTAAAATTGAGAGCTTGGAGTAGGAAAATGAGGCTTTTAATCTGAAAAAGGAGGTTTGTGCCCTAAAATTGAGATATTGGTGCAGAAAAATGAGGCTTTTAACCTGAAAAAGGAGGTTTGTGCCCTAAAATTGAGATATTGGTGCAGAAAAATGAGGCTTTTAACCTGAAAAAGGAGGTTTGTGCCCTAAAATTGAGATATTGGTGCAGAAAAATGAGGCTTTTAACCTGAAAAAGGAGGTTTGTGCCCTAAAATTGAGATATTGGTGCAGAAAAATGAGGTTTTTCACCCAAAAATTGAGAGCTTGTCCCTAAAATTGGGAGCTTGGAGTAGGAAAATGAGGCTTTTAATCTTAAAAAGGAGGTTTGTGCCATAAATTGAGATATTGGTGAAGAAAAATGAGGCTTTTAATCTGAAAATTGAGAGCTTGTCCCTAAAATTGAGAGCTTGGTGCAGAAAAATGAGGCTTTTCACCCAAAAAAGGAGAGCTTGTCCATAACATTGAAATATTGGTGCAGAAAAATGAGGCTTTTCAGGTGAAAAAGGTGGGTTTGGTGCTAAAATTGAGAGCTTGGTGCAGAAAAATGAGGCTTTTCTGGTGAAAAGGGCATTTTGTGCCCTAAAATTGCGAGCTTGTTGTAGGAAAATGAGGCTTTTTTACCCGAAAAAGGCAGGTTTTACCCTAAAATTGCGAGCTTGTTGTAGGAAAATGAGGCTTTTTTACCCGAAAAAGGCGGGTTTTACCCTAAAATTGAGAGCTTGTTGTAGGAAAATGAGGCTTTTCAGGTGAAAAAGGCGGGTTTTACCGTAAAATTGAGAGAGTGTTTCCGAAAAATGAGGCTTTTCAGGTGAAAAAGGTGGGTTTGGTGCAGAAAATTGAGAGCTCTGTGCAGAAAAATGAGGCTTTTTCACCCGAAAAAGGCATTTTGTGCCCGAAATTGAGAGCTTGGTGCAGAAAAATGAGGCTTTTCACCCCAAAAACGCGGGTTTAGCCCCCATGATAGGGTTTGTGCTGTAAAAAAGGAGAGGTAGGGCCCTGGAAACGAGGCACTGCTGCATAAAAGGGAGGTTGTTACCTGTAGAATCAAAAGCTTGGATGCCAAAAATTAATCTTTGAGAGGTAAAATGGGGGTTTGTGCCCTAAAATTGAGAGCTTGGAGTAGGAAAATGAGGCTTTTAATCTGAAAAAGGAGGTTTGTGCCCTAAAATTGAGATATTGGTGCAGAAAAATGAGGCTTTTCCACCCAAAAAAGGTGGGTTTTACCCTAAAATTGAGAGCTTGTTGCAGAAAAATGAGGCTTTTCAGCAGAAAAAGGTTGTTTCCGCCCTAAAATTGAGAGCTTGGTACAGAAAAATGAGGCTTTTCACCCCAAAAGCGTGGGTTTAGCCCCCATGATAGGGTTTGTGCTGTAAAAAAGGAGAGGTAGGGCCCTGGAAACGAGGCACTGCTGCATAAAAGGGAGGTTGTTACCTGTAGAATCAAAACTTTGGATGCCAAAAATTAATCTTTGAGAGGAAAATGGGGGTTTGTGCCCTAAAATTGAGAGCTTGGAGTAGGAAAATGAGGCTTTTAATCTGAAAAAGGAGGTTTGTGCCCTAAAATTGAGAGCTTGGTGAAGAAAAATGAGGCTTTTCACCCAAAAATTGAGAGCTTGTCCATAACATTGAAATATTGGTGCAGAAAAATGAGGCTTTTCAGGTGAAAAAGGTGGGTTTGGTGCTAAAATTGAGAGCTTGGTGCAGAAAAATGAGGCTTTTCTGGTGAAAAGGGCATTTTGTGCCCTAAAATTGCGAGCTTGTAGGAAAATGAGGCTTTTTTACCCGAAAAAGGCAGGCTTTACCCTAAAATTGCGAGCTTGTTGTAGGAAAATGAGGCTTTTTTACCCGAAAAAGGCGGGTTTTACCCTAAAATTGAGAGCTTGTTGTGGGAAAATGAGGCTTTTCAGGTGAAAAAGGCGGGTTTTACCGTAAAATTGAGAGAGTGTTTCAGAAAAATGAGGCTTTTCAGGTGAAAAAGGTGGGTTTGGTGCAGAAAATTGAGCGCTCTGTGCAGAAAAATGAGGCTTTTCACCCCAAAAGCGTGGGTTTAGCCCCCATGATAGGGTTTGTGCTGTAAAAAAGGAGAGGTAGGGCCCTGGAAACGAGGCACTGCTGCATAAAAGGGAGGTTGTTACCTGTAGAATCAAAACTTTGGATGCCAAAAATTAATCTTTGAGAGGTAAAATGGGGGTTTGTGCCCTAAAATTGAGAGCTTGGAGTAGGAAAATGAGGCTTTTAATCTGAAAAAGGAGGTTTGTGCCCTAAAATTGAGATATTGGTGCAGAAAAATGAGGCTTTTAACCTGAAAAAGGAGGTTTGTGCCCTAAAATTGAGATATTGGTGCAGAAAAATGAGGCTTTTCACCCAAAAATTGAGAGCTTGTCCCTAAAATTGGGAGCTTGGAGTAGGAAAATGAGGCTTTTAATCTTAAAAAGGAGGTTTGTGCCATAAATTGAGATATTGGTGAAGAAAAATGAGGCTTTTAATCTGAAAATTGAGAGCTTGTCCCTAAAATTGAGAGCTTGGTGCAGAAAAATGAGGCTTTTCACCCAAAAAAGGAGAGCTTGTCCATAACATTGAAATATTGGTGCAGAAAAATGAGGCTTTTCAGGTGAAAAAGGTGGGTTTGGTGCTAAAATTGATAGCTTGGTGCAGAAAAATGAGGCTTTTCTGGTGAAAAGGGCATTTTGTGCCCTAAAATTGCGAGCTTGTTGTAGGAAAATGAGGCTTTTTTACCCAAAAAAGGCAGGTTTTACCCTAAAATTGAGAGCTTGTTGTAGGAAAATGAGGCTTTTTTACCCGAAAAAGGCGGGTTTTACCCTAAAATTGAGAGCTTGTTGTGGGAAAATGAGGCTTTTCAGGTGAAAAAGGCGGGTTTTACCGTAAAATTGAGAGAGTGTTTCCGAAAAATGAGGCTTTTCAGGTGAAAAAGGTGGGTTTGGTGCAGAAAATTGAGAGCTCTGTGCAGAAAAATGAGGCTTTTTCACCCGAAAAAGGCATTTTGTGCCCGAAATTGAGAGCTTGGTGCAGAAAAATGAGGCTTTTCACCCCAAAAACGCGGGTTTAGCCCCCATGACAGGGTTTGTGCTGTAAAAAAGGAGAGGTAGGGCCCTGGAAACGAGGCACTGCTGCATAAAAGGGAGGTTGTTACCTGTAGAATCAAAACTTTGGATGCCAAAAATTAATCTTTGAGAGGTAAAATGGGGGTTTGTGCCCTAAAATTGAGAGCTTGGAGTAGGAAAATGAGGCTTTTAATCTGAAAAAGGAGGTTTGTGCCCTAAAATTGAGAGCTTGGAGTAGGAAAATGAGGCTTTTAATCTGAAAAAGGAGGTTTGTGCCCTAAAATTGAGATATTGGTGCAGAAAAATGAGGCTTTTAACCTGAAAAAGGAGGTTTGTGCCCTAAAATTGAGATATTGGTGCAGAAAAATGAGGCTTTTAACCTGAAAAAGGAGGTTTGTGCCCTAAAATTGAGATATTGGTGCAGAAAAATGAGGTTTTTCACCCAAAAATTGAGAGCTTGTCCCTAAAATTGGGAGCTTGGAGTAGGAAAATGAGGCTTTTAATCTTAAAAAGGAGGTTTGTGCCATAAATTGAGATATTGGTGAAGAAAAATGAGGCTTTTAATCTGAAAATTGAGAGCTTGTCCCTAAAATTGAGAGCTTGGTGCAGAAAAATGAGGCTTTTCACCCAAAAAAGGAGAGCTTGTCCATAACATTGAAATATTGGTGCAGAAAAATGAGGCTTTTCAGGTGAAAAAGGTGGGTTTGGTGCTAAAATTGAGAGCTTGGTGCAGAAAAATGAGGCTTTTCTGGTGAAAAGGGCATTTTGTGCCCTAAAATTGCGAGCTTGTTGTAGGAAAATGAGGCTTTTTTACCCGAAAAAGGCAGGTTTTACCCTAAAATTGAGAGCTTGTTGTAGGAAAATGAGGCTTTTTTACCCGAAAAAGGCGGGTTTTACCCTAAAATTGAGAGCTTGTTGTGGGAAAATGAGGCTTTTCAGGTGAAAAAGGCGGGTTTTACCGTAAAATTGAGAGAGTGTTTCCGAAAAATGAGGCTTTTCAGGTGAAAAAGGTGGGTTTGGTGCAGAAAATTGAGAGCTCTGTGCAGAAAAATGAGGCTTTTTCACCCGAAAAAGGCATTTTGTGCCCGAAATTGAGAGCTTGGTGCAGAAAAATGAGGCTTTTCACCCCAAAAACGCGGGTTTAGCCCCCATGATAGGGTTTGTGCTGTAAAAAAGGAGAGGTAGGGCCCTGGAAACGAGGCACTGCTGCATAAAAGGGAGGTTGTTACCTGTAGAATCAAAAGCTTGGATGCCAAAAATTAATCTTTGAGAGGTAAAATGGGGGTTTGTGCCCTAAAATTGAGAGCTTGGAGTAGGAAAATGAGGCTTTTAATCTGAAAAAGGAGCTTTGTGCCCTAAAATTGAGATATTGGTGCAGAAAAATGAGGCTTTTCCACCCAAAAAAGGTGGGTTTTACCCTAAAATTGAGAGCTTGTTGCAGAAAAATGAGGCTTTTCAGCAGAAAAAGGTTGTTTCCGCCCTAAAATTGAGAGCTTGGTACAGAAAAATGAGGTTTTTCACCCCAAAAGCGTGGGTTTAGCCCCCATGATAGGGTTTGTGCTGTAAAAAAGGAGAGGTAGGGCCCTGGAAACGAGGCACTGCTGCATAAAAGGGAGGTTGTTACCTGTAGAATCAAAACTTTGGATGCCAAAAATTAATCTTTGAGAGGTAAAATGGGGGTTTGTGCCCTAAAATTGAGAGCTTGGAGTAGGAAAATGAGGCTTTTAATCTGAAAAACGAGGTTTGTGCCCTAAAATTGAGATATTGGTGAAGAAAAATGAGGCTTTTCACCCAAAAAAGGAGAGCTTGTCCATAACATTGAAATATTGGTGCAGAAAAATGAGGCTTTTTAGGTGAAAAAGGTGGGTTTGGTGCTAAAATTGAGAGCTTGTTGCAGAAAAATGAGGCTTTACGTGTGAAAAAGACGGTTTGTGCCCTAAAATTGAGAGCTTGGAGTAGGAAAATGAGGCTTTTAATCTGAAAAAGGAGGTTTGTGCCCTAAAATTGAGATATTGGTGCAGAAAAATGAGGCTTTTCCACCCAAAAAAGGTGGGTTTTACCCTAAAATTGAGAGCTTGTTGCAGAAAAATGAGGCTTTTCAGCAGAAAAAGGTTGTTTCCGCCCTAAAATTGAGAGCTTGGTACAGAAAAATGAGGTTTTTCACCCCAAAAGCGTGGGTTTAGCCCCCATGATAGGGTTTGTGCTGTAAAAAAGGAGAGGTAGGGCCCTGGAAACGAGGCACTGCTGCATAAAAGGGAGGTTGTTACCTATACAATCAAAACTTTGGATGCAAAAATTAATCTTTGAGAGGAAAATGGGGGTTTGTGCCCTAAAATTGAGATATTGGTGCAGAAAAATGAGGCTTTTAACCTGAAAAAGGAGGTTTGTGCCCTAAAATTGAGATATTGGTGCAGAAAAATGAGGCTTTTAACCTGAAAAAGGAGGTTTGTGCCCTAAAATTGAGATATTGGTGAAGAAAAATGAGGCTTTTCACCCAAAAATTGAGAGCTTGTCCCTAAAATTGGGAGCTTGGAGTAGGAAAATGAGGCTTTTAATCTTAAAAAGGAGGTTTGTGCCATAAATTGAGATATTGGTGAAGAAAAATGAGGCTTTTAATCTGAAAATTGAGAGCTTGTCCCTAAAATTGAGAGCTTGGTGCAGAAAAATGAGGCTTTTCACCCAAAAAAGGAGAGCTTGTCCATAACATTGAAATATTGGTGCAGAAAAATGAGGCTTTTCAGGTGAAAAGGTGGGTTTGGTGCTAAAATTGAGAGCTTGGTGCAGAAAAATGAGGCTTTTCTGGTGAAAAGGGCATTTTGTGCCCTAAAATTGCGAGCTTGTTGTAGGAAAATGAGGCTTTTTTACCCGAAAAAGGCAGGTTTTACCCTAAAATTGAGAGCTTGTTGTAGGAAAATGAGGCTTTTTTACCCGAAAAAGGCGGGTTTTACCCTAAAATTGAGAGCTTGTTGTGGGAAAATGAGGCTTTTCAGGTGAAAAAGGCGGGTTTTACCGTAAAATTGAGAGAGTGTTTCCGAAAAATGAGGCTTTTCAGGTGAAAAAGGTGGGTTTGGTGCAGAAAATTGAGAGCTCTGTGCAGAAAAATGAGGCTTTTTCACCCGAAAAAGGCATTTTGTGCCCGAAATTGAGAGCTTGGTGCAGAAAAATGAGGCTTTTCACCCCAAAAACGCGGGTTTAGCCCCCATGATAGGGTTTGTGCTGTAAAAAAGGAGAGGTAGGGCCCTGGAAACGAGGCACTGCTGCATAAAAGGGAGGTTGTTACCTGTAGAATCAAAAGCTTGGATGCCAAAAATTAATCTTTGAGAGGTAAAATGGGGGTTTGTGCCCTAAAATTGAGAGCTTGGAGTAGGAAAATGAGGCTTTTAATCTGAAAAAGGAGCTTTGTGCCCTAAAATTGAGATATTGGTGCAGAAAAATGAGGCTTTTCCACCCAAAAAAGGTGGGTTTTACCCTAAAATTGAGAGCTTGTTGCAGAAAAATGAGGCTTTTCAGCAGAAAAAGGTTGTTTCCGCCCTAAAATTGAGAGCTTGGTACAGAAAAATGAGGTTTTTCACCCCAAAAGCGTGGGTTTAGCCCCCATGATAGGGTTTGTGCTGTAAAAAAGGAGAGGTAGGGCCCTGGAAACGAGGCACTGCTGCATAAAAGGGAGGTTGTTACCTGTAGAATCAAAACTTTGGATGCCAAAAATTAATCTTTGAGAGGTAAAATGGGGGTTTGTGCCCTAAAATTGAGAGCTTGGAGTAGGAAAATGAGGCTTTTAATCTGAAAAAGGAGGTTTGTGCCCTAAAATTGAGATATTGGTGAAGAAAAATGAGGCTTTTCACCCAAAAATTGAGAGCTTGTCCCTAAAATTGAGAGCTTGGAGTAGGAAAATGAGGCTTTTAATCTGAAAAAGGAGGTTTGTGCCCTAAAATTGAGATATTGGTGCAGAAAAATGAGGCTTTTAACCTGAAAAAGGAGGTTTGTGCCCTAAAATTGAGATATTGGTGCAGAAAAATGAGGCTTTTAACCTGAAAAAGGAGGTTTGTGCCCTAAAATTGAGATATTGGTGCAGAAAAATGAGGCTTTTAACCTGAAAAAGGAGGTTTGTGCCCTAAAATTGAGATATTGGTGCAGAAAAATGAGGTTTTTCACCCAAAAATTGAGAGCTTGTCCCTAAAATTGGGAGCTTGGAGTAGGAAAATGAGGCTTTTAATCTTAAAAAGGAGGTTTGTGCCATAAATTGAGATATTGGTGAAGAAAAATGAGGCTTTTAATCTGAAAATTGAGAGCTTGTCCCTAAAATTGAGAGCTTGGTGCAGAAAAATGAGGCTTTTCACCCAAAAAAGGAGAGCTTGTCCATAACATTGAAATATTGGTGCAGAAAAATGAGGCTTTTCAGGTGAAAAAGGTGGGTTTGGTGCTAAAATTGAGAGCTTGGTGCAGAAAAATGAGGCTTTTCTGGTGAAAAGGGCATTTTGTGCCCTAAAATTGCGAGCTTGTTGTAGGAAAATGAGGCTTTTTTACCCGAAAAAGGCAGGTTTTACCCTAAAATTGAGAGCTTGTTGTAGGAAAATGAGGCTTTTTTACCCGAAAAAGGCGGGTTTTACCCTAAAATTGAGAGCTTGTTGTAGGAAAATGAGGCTTTTCAGGTGAAAAAGGCGGGTTTTACCGTAAAATTGAGAGAGTGTTTCCGAAAAATGAGGCTTTTCAGGTGAAAAAGGTGGGTTTGGTGCAGAAAATTGAGAGCTCTGTGCAGAAAAATGAGGCTTTTTCACCCGAAAAAGGCATTTTGTGCCCGAAATTGAGAGCTTGGTGCAGAAAAATGAGGCTTTTCACCCCAAAAACGCGGATTTAGCCCCCATGATAGGGTTTGTGCTGTAAAAAAGGAGAGGTAGGGCCCTGGAAACGAGGCACTGCTGCATAAAAGGGAGGTTGTTACCTGTAGAATCAAAAGCTTGGATGCCAAAAATTAATCTTTGAGAGGTAAAATGGGGGTTTGTGCCCTAAAATTGAGAGCTTGGAGTAGGAAAATGAGGCTTTTAATCTGAAAAAGGAGGTTTGTGCCCTAAAATTGAGATATTGGTGCAGAAAAATGAGGCTTTTCCACCCAAAAAAGGTGGGTTTTACCCTAAAATTGAGAGCTTGTTGCAGAAAAATGAGGCTTTTCAGCAGAAAAAGGTTGTTTCCGCCCTAAAATTGAGAGCTTGGTACAGAAAAATGAGGCTTTTCACCCCAAAAGCGTGGGTTTAGCCCCCATGATAGGGTTTGTGCTGTAAAAAAGGAGAGGTAGGGCCCTGGAAACGAGGCACTGCTGCATAAAAGGGAGGTTGTTACCTGTAGAATCAAAACTTTGGATGCCAAAAATTAATCTTTGAGAGGAAAATGGGGGTTTGTGCCCTAAAATTGAGAGCTTGGAGTAGGAAAATGAGGCTTTTAATCTGAAAAAGGAGGTTTGTGCCCTAAAATTGAGATATTGGTGAAGAAAAATGAGGCTTTTCACCCAAAAATTGAGAGCTTGTCCATAACATTGAAATATTGGTGCAGAAAAATGAGGCTTTTCAGGTGAAAAAGGTGGGTTTGGTGCTAAAATTGAGAGCTTGGTGCAGAAAAATGAGGCTTTTCTGGTGAAAAGGGCATTTTGTGCCCTAAAATTGCGAGCTTGTAGGAAAATGAGGCTTTTTTACCCGAAAAAGGCAGGCTTTACCCTAAAATTGCGAGCTTGTTGTAGGAAAATGAGGCTTTTTTACCCGAAAAAGGCGGGTTTTACCCTAAAATTGAGAGCTTGTTGTGGGAAAATGAGGCTTTTCAGGTGAAAAAGGCGGGTTTTACCGTAAAATTGAGAGAGTGTTTCAGAAAAATGAGGCTTTTCAGGTGAAAAAGGTGGGTTTGGTGCAGAAAATTGAGCGCTCTGTGCAGAAAAATGAGGCTTTTCACCCCAAAAGCGTGGGTTTAGCCCCCATGATATGGTTTGTGCTGTAAAAAAGGAGAGGTAGGGCCCTGGAAACGAGGCACTGCTGCATAAAAGGGAGGTTGTTACCTGTAGAATCAAAACTTTGGATGCCAAAAATTAATCTTTGAGAGGTAAAATGGGGGTTTGTGCCCTAAAATTGAGAGCTTGGAGTAGGAAAATGAGGCTTTTAATCTGAAAAAGGAGGTTTGTGCCCTAAAATTGAGATATTGGTGCAGAAAAATGAGGCTTTTAACCTGAAAAAGGAGGTTTGTGCCCTAAAATTGAGATATTGGTGAAGAAAAATGAGGCTTTTCACCCAAAAATTGAGAGCTTGTCCCTAAAATTGGGAGCTTGGAGTAGGAAAATGAGGCTTTTAATCTTAAAAAGGAGGTTTGTGCCATAAATTGAGATATTGGTGAAGAAAAATGAGGCTTTTAATCTGAAAATTGAGAGCTTGTCCCTAAAATTGAGAGCTTGGTGCAGAAAAATGAGGCTTTTCACCCAAAAAAGGAGAGCTTGTCCATAACATTGAAATATTGGTGCAGAAAAATGAGGCTTTTCAGGTGAAAAAGGTGGGTTTGGTGCTAAAATTGAGAGCTTGGTGCAGAAAAATGAGGCTTTTCTGGTGAAAAGGGCATTTTGTGCCCTAAAATTGCGAGCTTGTTGTAGGAAAATGAGGCTTTTTTACCCAAAAAAGGCAGGTTTTACCCTAAAATTGCGAGCTTGTTGTAGGAAAATGAGGCTTTTTTACCCGAAAAAGGCGGGTTTTACCCTAAAATTGAGAGCTTGTTGTGGGAAAATGAGGCTTTTCAGGTGAAAAAGGCGGGTTTTACCGTAAAATTGAGAGAGTGTTTCCGAAAAATGAGGCTTTTCAGGTGAAAAAGGTGGGTTTGGTGCAGAAAATTGAGAGCTCTGTGCAGAAAAATGAGGCTTTTTCACCCGAAAAAGGCATTTTGTGCCCGAAATTGAGAGCTTGGTGCAGAAAAATGAGGCTTTTCACCCCAAAAACGCGGGTTTAGCCCCCATGACAGGGTTTGTGCTGTAAAAAAGGAGAGGTAGGGCCCTGGAAACGAGGCACTGCTGCATAAAAGGGAGGTTGTTACCTGTAGAATCAAAACTTTGGATGCCAAAAATTAATCTTTGAGAGGTAAAATGGGGGTTTGTGCCCTAAAATTGAGAGCTTGGAGTAGGAAAATGAGGCTTTTAATCTGAAAAAGGAGGTTTGTGCCCTAAAATTGAGATATTGGTGCAGAAAAATGAGGCTTTTAACCTGAAAAAGGAGGTTTGTGCCCTAAAATTGAGATATTGGTGCAGAAAAATGAGGCTTTTAACCTGAAAAAGGAGGTTTGTGCCCTAAAATTGAGATATTGGTGCAGAAAAATGAGGCTTTTAACCTGAAAAAGGAGGTTTGTGCCCTAAAATTGAGATATTGGTGAAGAAAAATGAGGCTTTTCACCCAAAAATTGAGAGCTTGTCCCTAAAATTGGGAGCTTGGAGTAGGAAAATGAGGCTTTTAATCTTAAAAAGGAGGTTTGTGCCATAAATTGAGATATTGGTGAAGAAAAATGAGGCTTTTAATCTGAAAATTGAGAGCTTGTCCCTAAAATTGAGAGCTTGGTGCAGAAAAATGAGGCTTTTCACCCAAAAAAGGAGAGCTTGTCCATAACATTGAAATATTGGTGCAGAAAAATGAGGCTTTTCAGGTGAAAAAGGTGGGTTTGGTGCTAAAATTGAGAGCTTGGTGCAGAAAAATGAGGCTTTTCTGGTGAAAAGGGCATTTTGTGCCCTAAAATTGCGAGCTTGTTGTAGGAAAATGAGGCTTTTTTACCCGAAAAAGGCAGGTTTTACCCTAAAATTGCGAGCTTGTTGTAGGAAAATGAGGCTTTTTTACCCGAAAAAGGCGGGTTTTACCCTAAAATTGAGAGCTTGTTGTGGGAAAATGAGGCTTTTCAGGTGAAAAAGGCGGGTTTTACCGTAAAATTGAGAGAGTGTTTCCGAAAAATGAGGCTTTTCAGGTGAAAAAGGTGGGTTTGGTGCAGAAAATTGAGAGCTCTGTGCAGAAAAATGAGGCTTTTTCACCCGAAAAAGGCATTTTGTGCCCGAAATTGAGAGCTTGGTGCAGAAAAATGAGGCTTTTCACCCCAAAAACGCGGGTTTAGCCCCCATGACAGGGTTTGTGCTGTAAAAAAGGAGAGGTAGGGCCCTGGAAACGAGGCACTGCTGCATAAAAGGGAGGTTGTTACCTGTAGAATCAAAACTTTGGATGCCAAAAATTAATCTTTGAGAGGTAAAATGGGGGTTTGTGCCCTAAAATTGAGAGCTTGGAGTAGGAAAATGAGGCTTTTAATCTGAAAAAGGAGCTTTGTGCCCTAAAATTGAGATATTGGTGCAGAAAAATGAGGCTTTTCCACCCAAAAAAGGTGGGTTTTACCCTAAAATTGAGAGCTTGTTGCAGAAAAATGAGGCTTTTCAGCAGAAAAAGGTTGTTTCCGCCCTAAAATTGAGAGCTTGGTACAGAAAAATGAGGTTTTTCACCCCAAAAGCGTGGGTTTAGCCCCCATGATAGGGTTTGTGCTGTAAAAAAGGAGAGGTAGGGCCCTGGAAACGAGGCACTGCTGCATAAAAGGGAGGTTGTTACCTGTAGAATCAAAACTTTGGATGCCAAAAATTAATCTTTGAGAGGTAAAATGGGGGTTTGTGCCCTAAAATTGAGAGCTTGGAGTAGGAAAATGAGGCTTTTAATCTGAAAAAGGAGGTTTGTGCCCTAAAATTGAGATATTGGTGCAGAAAAATGAGGCTTTTAACCTGAAAAAGGAGGTTTGTGCCCTAAAATTGAGATATTGGTGAAGAAAAATGAGGCTTTTCACCCAAAAATTGAGAGCTTGTCCCTAAAATTGGGAGCTTGGAGTAGGAAAATGAGGCTTTTAATCTTAAAAAGGAGGTTTGTGCCATAAATTGAGATATTGGTGAAGAAAAATGAGGCTTTTAATCTGAAAATTGAGAGCTTGTCCCTAAAATTGAGAGCTTGGTGCAGAAAAATGAGGCTTTTCACCCAAAAAAGGAGAGCTTGTCCATAACATTGAAATATTGGTGCAGAAAAATGAGGCTTTTCAGGTGAAAAAGGTGGGTTTGGTGCTAAAATTGAGAGCTTGGTGCAGAAAAATGAGGCTTTTCTGGTGAAAAGGGCATTTTGTGCCCTAAAGTTGCGAGCTTGTTGTAGGAAAATGAGGCTTTTTTACCCGAAAAAGGCAGGTTTTACCCTAAAATTGAGAGCTTGTTGTAGGAAAATGAGGCTTTTTTACCCGAAAAAGGCGGGTTTTACCCTAAAATTGAGAGCTTGTTGTGGGAAAATGAGGCTTTTCAGGTGAAAAAGGCGGGTTTTACCGTAAAATTGAGAGAGTGTTTCCGAAAAATGAGGCTTTTCAGGTGAAAAAGGTGGGTTTGGTGCAGAAAATTGAGAGCTCTGTGCAGAAAAATGAGGCTTTTTCACCCGAAAAAGGCATTTTGTGCCCGAAATTGAGAGCTTGGTGCAGAAAAATGAGGCTTTTCACCCCAAAAACGCGGGTTTAGCCCCCATGACAGGGTTTGTGCTGTAAAAAAGGAGAGGTAGGGCCCTGGAAACGAGGCACTGCTGCATAAAAGGGAGGTTGTTACCTGTAGAATCAAAACTTTGGATGCCAAAAATTAATCTTTGAGAGGTAAAATGGGGGTTTGTGCCCTAAAATTGAGAGCTTGGAGTAGGAAAATGAGGCTTTTAATCTGAAAAAGGAGGTTTGTGCCCTAAAATTGAGATATTGGTGAAGAAAAATGAGGCTTTTCACCCAAAAATTGAGAGCTTGTCCCTAAAATTGAGAGCTTGGAGTAGGAAAATGAGGCTTTTAATCTGAAAAAGGAGGTTTGTGCCCTAAAATTGAGAGCTTGGAGTAGGAAAATGAGGCTTTTAATCTGAAAAAGGAGCTTTGTGCCCTAAAATTGAGATATTGGTGCAGAAAAATGAGGCTTTTCCACCCAAAAAAGGTGGGTTTTACCCTAAAATTGAGAGCTTGTTGCAGAAAAATGAGGCTTTTCAGCAGAAAAAGGTTGTTTCCGCCCTAAAATTGAGAGCTTGGTACAGAAAAATGAGGTTTTTCACCCCAAAAGCGTGGGTTTAGCCCCCATGATAGGGTTTGTGCTGTAAAAAAGGAGAGGTAGGGCCCTGGAAACGAGGCACTGCTGCATAAAAGGGAGGTTGTTACCTATACAATCAAAACTTTGGATGCAAAAATTAATCTTTGAGAGGAAAATGGGGGTTTGTGCCCTAAAATTGAGATATTGGTGCAGAAAAATGAGGCTTTTAACCTGAAAAAGGAGGTTTGTGCCCTAAAATTGAGATATTGGTGCAGAAAAATGAGGCTTTTAACCTGAAAAAGGAGGTTTGTGCCCTAAAATTGAGATATTGGTGAAGAAAAATGAGGCTTTTCACCCAAAAATTGAGAGCTTGTCCCTAAAATTGGGAGCTTGGAGTAGGAAAATGAGGCTTTTAATCTTAAAAAGGAGGTTTGTGCCATAAATTGAGATATTGGTGAAGAAAAATGAGGCTTTTAATCTGAAAATTGAGAGCTTGTCCCTAAAATTGAGAGCTTGGTGCAGAAAAATGAGGCTTTTCACCCAAAAAAGGAGAGCTTGTCCATAACATTGAAATATTGGTGCAGAAAAATGAGGCTTTTCAGGTGAAAAAGGTGGGTTTGGTGCTAAAATTGAGAGCTTGGTGCAGAAAAATGAGGCTTTTCTGGTGAAAAGGGCATTTTGTGCCCTAAAATTGCGAGCTTGTTGTAGGAAAATGAGGCTTTTTTACCCGAAAAAGGCAGGTTTTACCCTAAAATTGCGAGCTTGTTGTAGGAAAATGAGGCTTTTTTACCCGAAAAAGGCGGGTTTTACCCTAAAATTGAGAGCTTGTTGTGGGAAAATGAGGCTTTTCAGGTGAAAAAGGCGGGTTTTACCGTAAAATTGAGAGAGTGTTTCAGAAAAATGAGGCTTTTCAGGTGAAAAAGGTGGGTTTGGTGCAGAAAATTGAGAGCTCTGTGCAGAAAAATGAGGCTTTTTCACCCGAAAAAGGCATTTTGTGCCCGAAATTGAGAGCTTGGTGCAGAAAAATGAGGCTTTTCACCCCAAAAACGCGGGTTTAGCCCCCATGACAGGGTTTGTGCTGTAAAAAAGGAGAGGTAGGGCCCTGGAAACGAGGCACTGCTGCATAAAAGGGAGGTTGTTACCTGTAGAATCAAAACTTTGGATGCCAAAAATTAATCTTTGAGAGGTAAAATGGGGGTTTGTGCCCTAAAATTGAGAGCTTGGAGTAGGAAAATGAGGCTTTTAATCTGAAAAAGGAGCTTTGTGCCCTAAAATTGAGATATTGGTGCAGAAAAATGAGGCTTTTCCACCCAAAAAAGGTGGGTTTTACCCTAAAATTGAGAGCTTGTTGCAGAAAAATGAGGCTTTTCAGCAGAAAAAGGTTGTTTCCGCCCTAAAATTGAGAGCTTGGTACAGAAAAATGAGGTTTTTCACCCCAAAAGCGTGGGTTTAGCCCCCATGATAGGGTTTGTGCTGTAAAAAAGGAGAGGTAGGGCCCTGGAAACGAGGCACTGCTGCATAAAAGGGAGGTTGTTACCTGTAGAATCAAAACTTTGGATGCCAAAAATTAATCTTTGAGAGGAAAATGGGGGTTTGTGCCCTAAAATTGAGAGCTTGGAGTAGGAAAATGAGGCTTTTAATCTGAAAAAGGAGGTTTGTGCCCTAAAATTGAGATATTGGTGAAGAAAAATGAGGCTTTTCACCCAAAAATTGAGAGCTTGTCCATAACATTGAAATATTGGTGCAGAAAAATGAGGCTTTTCAGGTGAAAAAGGTGGGTTTGGTGCTAAAATTGAGAGCTTGGTGCAGAAAAATGAGGCTTTTCTGGTGAAAAGGGCATTTTGTGCCCTAAAATTGCGAGCTTGTAGGAAAATGAGGCTTTTTTACCCGAAAAAGGCAGGCTTTACCCTAAAATTGCGAGCTTGTTGTAGGAAAATGAGGCTTTTTTACCCGAAAAAGGCGGGTTTTACCCTAAAATTGAGAGCTTGTTGTGGGAAAATGAGGCTTTTCAGGTGAAAAAGGCGGGTTTTACCGTAAAATTGAGAGAGTGTTTCAGAAAAATGAGGCTTTTCAGGTGAAAAAGGTGGGTTTGGTGCAGAAAATTGAGAGCTCTGTGCAGAAAAATGAGGCTTTTTCACCCGAAAAAGGCATTTTGTGCCCGAAATTGAGAGCTTGGTGCAGAAAAATGAGGCTTTTCACCCCAAAAGCGTGGGTTTAGCCCCCATGATAGGGTTTGTGCTGTAAAAAAGGAGAGGTAGGGCCCTGGAAACGAGGCACTGCTGCATAAAAGGGAGGTTGTTACCTGTAGAATCAAAACTTTGGATGCCAAAAATTAATCTTTGAGAGGTAAAATGGGGGTTTGTGCCCTAAAATTGAGAGCTTGGAGTAGGAAAATGAGGCTTTTAATCTGAAAAAGGAGGTTTGTGCCCTAAAATTGAGATATTGGTGCAGAAAAATGAGGCTTTTAACCTGAAAAAGGAGGTTTGTGCCCTAAAATTGAGATATTGGTGAAGAAAAATGAGGCTTTTCACCCAAAAATTGAGAGCTTGTCCCTAAAATTGGGAGCTTGGAGTAGGAAAATGAGGCTTTTAATCTTAAAAAGGAGGTTTGTGCCCTAAATTGAGATATTGGTGAAGAAAAATGAGGCTTTTAATCTGAAAATTGAGAGCTTGTCCCTAAAATTGAGAGCTTGGTGCAGAAAAATGAGGCTTTTCACCCAAAAAAGGAGAGCTTGTCCATAACATTGAAATATTGGTGCAGAAAAATGAGGCTTTTCAGGTGAAAAAGGTGGGTTTGGTGCTAAAATTGAGAGCTTGGTGCAGAAAAATGAGGCTTTTCTGGTGAAAAGGGCATTTTGTGCCCTAAAATTGCGAGCTTGTTGTAGGAAAATGAGGCTTTTTTACCCGAAAAAGGCAGGTTTTACCCTAAAATTGCGAGCTTGTTGTAGGAAAATGAGGCTTTTTTACCCGAAAAAGGCGGGTTTTACCCTAAAATTGAGAGCTTGTTGTGGGAAAATGAGGCTTTTCAGGTGAAAAAGGCGGGTTTTACCGTAAAATTGAGAGAGTGTTTCCGAAAAATGAGGCTTTTCAGGTGAAAAAGGTGGGTTTGGTGCAGAAAATTGAGAGCTCTGTGCAGAAAAATGAGGCTTTTTCACCCGAAAAAGGCATTTTGTGCCCGAAATTGAGAGCTTGGTGCAGAAAAATGAGGCTTTTCACCCCAAAAACGCGGGTTTAGCCCCCATGACAGGGTTTGTGCTGTAAAAAAGGAGAGGTAGGGCCCTGGAAACGAGGCACTGCTGCATAAAAGGGAGGTTGTTACCTGTAGAATCAAAACTTTGGATGCCAAAAATTAATCTTTGAGAGGTAAAATGGGGGTTTGTGCCCTAAAATTGAGAGCTTGGAGTAGGAAAATGAGGCTTTTAATCTGAAAAAGGAGGTTTGTGCCCTAAAATTGAGATATTGGTGCAGAAAAATGAGGCTTTTAACCTGAAAAAGGAGGTTTGTGCCCTAAAATTGAGATATTGGTGCAGAAAAATGAGGCTTTTAACCTGAAAAAGGAGGTTTGTGCCCTAAAATTGAGATATTGGTGCAGAAAAATGAGGCTTTTAACCTGAAAAAGGAGGTTTGTGCCCTAAAATTGAGATATTGGTGCAGAAAAATGAGGTTTTTCACCCAAAAATTGAGAGCTTGTCCCTAAAATTGGGAGCTTGGAGTAGGAAAATGAGGCTTTTAATCTTAAAAAGGAGGTTTGTGCCATAAATTGAGATATTGGTGAAGAAAAATGAGGCTTTTAATCTGAAAATTGAGAGCTTGTCCCTAAAATTGAGAGCTTGGTGCAGAAAAATGAGGCTTTTCACCCAAAAAAGGAGAGCTTGTCCATAACATTGAAATATTGGTGCAGAAAAATGAGGCTTTTCAGGTGAAAAAGGTGGGTTTGGTGCTAAAATTGAGAGCTTGGTGCAGAAAAATGAGGCTTTTCTGGTGAAAAGGGCATTTTGTGCCCTAAAATTGCGAGCTTGTTGTAGGAAAATGAGGCTTTTTTACCCGAAAAAGGCAGGCTTTACCCTAAAATTGCGAGCTTGTTGTAGGAAAATGAGGCTTTTTTACCCGAAAAAGGCGCGTTTTACCCTAAAATTGAGAGCTTGTTGTAGGAAAATGAGGCTTTTCAGGTGAAAAAGGCGGGTTTTACCGTAAAATTGAGAGAGTGTTTCCGAAAAATGAGGCTTTTCAGGTGAAAAAGGTGGGTTTGGTGCAGAAAATTGAGAGCTCTGTGCAGAAAAATGAGGCTTTTTCACCCGAAAAAGGCATTTTGTGCCCGAAATTGAGAGCTTGGTGCAGAAAAATGAGGCTTTTCACCCCAAAAACGCGGGTTTAGCCCCCATGATAGGGTTTGTGCTGTAAAAAAGGAGAGGTAGGGCCCTGGAAACGAGGCACTGCTGCATAAAAGGGAGGTTGTTACCTGTAGAATCAAAACTTTGGATGCCAAAAATTAATCTTTGAGAGGTAAAATGGGGGTTTGTGCCCTAAAATTGAGAGCTTGGAGTAGGAAAATGAGGCTTTTAATCTGAAAAAGGAGCTTTGTGCCCTAAAATTGAGATATTGGTGAAGAAAAATGATTCTTTTCACCTGCAGAAATGCGGTTTCTGCCCTAAAATGGAGAGCTTGGTACAGAAAAATGAGGCTTTTCATCTGAAAAATGCAGGTTTGGCCCTAAAATTGCGCTATTGGTGCAGAAAAATGAGGCTTTTCACCCAAAAAAGGGAGCTTGTCCATAACATTGAAATATTGGTGCAGAAAAATGAGGCTTTTTAGGTGAAAAAGGTGGGTTTGGTGCTAAAATTGAGAGCTTGTTGCAGAAAAATGAGGCTTTACGTGTGAAAAAGACGGTTTGTGCCCTAAAATTGAGAGCTTGGAGTAGGAAAATGAGGCTTTTAATCTGAAAAAGGAGGTTTGTGCCCTAAAATTGAGATATTGGTGCAGAAAAATGAGGCTTTTCCACCCAAAAAAGGTGGGTTTTACCCTAAAATTGAGAGCTTGTTGCAGAAAAATGAGGCTTTTCAGCAGAAAAAGGTTGTTTCCGCCCTAAAATTGAGAGCTTGGTACAGAAAAATGAGGTTTTTCACCCCAAAAGCGTGGGTTTAGCCCCCATGATAGGGTTTGTGCTGTAAAAAAGGAGAGGTAGGGCCCTGGAAACGAGGCACTGCTGCATAAAAGGGAGGTTGTTACCTATACAATCAAAACTTTGGATGCAAAAATTAATCTTTGAGAGGAAAATGGGGGTTTGTGCCCTAAAATTGAGATATTGGTGCAGAAAAATGAGGCTTTTAACCTGAAAAAGGAGGTTTGTGCCCTAAAATTGAGATATTGGTGCAGAAAAATGAGGCTTTTAACCTGAAAAAGGAGGTTTGTGCCCTAAAATTGAGATATTGGTGAAGAAAAATGAGGCTTTTCACCCAAAAATTGAGAGCTTGTCCCTAAAATTGGGAGCTTGGAGTAGGAAAATGAGGCTTTTAATCTTAAAAAGGAGGTTTGTGCCATAAATTGAGATATTGGTGAAGAAAAATGAGGCTTTTAATCTGAAAATTGAGAGCTTGTCCCTAAAATTGAGAGCTTGGTGCAGAAAAATGAGGCTTTTCACCCAAAAAAGGAGAGCTTGTCCATAACATTGAAATATTGGTGCAGAAAAATGAGGCTTTTCAGGTGAAAAAGGTGGGTTTGGTGCTAAAATTGAGAGCTTGGTGCAGAAAAATGAGGCTTTTCTGGTGAAAAGGGCATTTTGTGCCCTAAAATTGCGAGCTTGTTGTAGGAAAATGAGGCTTTTTTACCCGAAAAAGGCAGGTTTTACCCTAAAATTGCGAGCTTGTTGTAGGAAAATGAGGCTTTTTTACCCGAAAAAGGCGGGTTTTACCCTAAAATTGAGAGCTTGTTGTAGGAAAATGAGGCTTTTCAGGTGAAAAAGGCGGGTTTTACCGTAAAATTGAGAGAGTGTTTCCGAAAAATGAGGCTTTTCAGGTGAAAAAGGTGGGTTTGGTGCAGAAAATTGAGAGCTCTGTGCAGAAAAATGAGGCTTTTTCACCCGAAAAAGGCATTTTGTGCCCGAAATTGAGAGCTTGGTGCAGAAAAATGAGGCTTTTCACCCCAAAAACGCGGGTTTAGCCCCCATGATAGGGTTTGTGCTGTAAAAAAGGAGAGGTAGGGCCCTGGAAACGAGGCACTGCTGCATAAAAGGGAGGTTGTTACCTGTAGAATCAAAACTTTGGATGCCAAAAATTAATCTTTGAGAGGTAAAATGGGGGTTTGTGCCCTAAAATTGAGAGCTTGGAGTAGGAAAATGAGGCTTTTAATCTGAAAAAGGAGCTTTGTGCCCTAAAATTGAGATATTGGTGAAGAAAAATGATTCTTTTCACCCGCAGAAATGCGGTTTCTGCCCTAAAATGGAGAGCTTGGTACAGAAAAATGCGGCTTTTCATCTGAAAAATGCAGGTTTGGCCCTAAAATTGCGCTATTGGTGCAGAAAAATGAGGCTTTTTAGGTGAAAAAGGTGGGTTTGGTGCTAAAATTGAGAGCTTGTTGCAGAAAAATGAGGCTTTACGTGTGAAAAAGACGGTTTCTGCCCTAAAATTGAGAGCTTGGAGTAGGAAAATGAGGCTTTTAATCTGAAAAAGGAGGTTTGTGCCCTAAAATTGAGATATTGGTGCAGAAAAATGAGGCTTTTCCACCCAAAAAAGGTGGGTTTTACCCTAAAATTGAGAGCTTGTTGCAGAAAAATGAGGCTTTTCAGCAGAAAAAGGTTGTTTCCCACCCTAAAATTGAGAGCTTGGTACAGAAAAATGAGGCTTTTCACCCCAAAAGCGTGGGTTTAGCCCCCATGATAGGGTTTGTGCTGTAAAAAAGGAGAGGTAGGGCCCTGGAAACGAGGCACTGCTGCATAAAAGGGAGGTTGTTACCTATACAATCAAAACTTTGGATGCAAAAATTAATCTTTGAGAGGAAAATGGGGGTTTGTGCCCTAAAATTGAGAGCTTGGAGTAGGAAAATGAGGCTTTTAATCTGAAAAAGGAGGTTTGTGCCATAAATTGAGATATTGGTGAAGAAAAATGAGGCTTTTCACCCAAAAATTGAGAGCTTGTCCCTAAAATTGAGAGCTTGGTACAGAAAAATGAGGCTTTTCACCCAAAAAAGGAGAGCTTGTCCATAACATTGAAATATTGGTGCAGAAAAATGAGGCTTTTCAGGCGAAAAAGGTGGGTTTGGTGCTAAAATTGAGAGCTTGGTGCAGAAAAATGAGGCTTTTCTGGTGAAAAGGGCATTTTGTGCCCTAAAATTGCGAGCTTGTTGTAGGAAAATGAGGCTTTTTTACCCGAAAAAGGCAGGTTTTACCCTAAAATTGAGAGCTTGTTGTAGGAAAATGAGGCTTTTTTACCCGAAAAAGGCGGGTTTTACCCTAAAATTGAGAGCTTGTTGTAGGAAAATGAGGCTTTTCAGGTGAAAAAGGTGGGTTTGGTGCAGAAAATTGAGAGCTCTGTGCAGAAAAATGAGGCTTTTCAGGTGAAAAAGGTGGGTTTGGTGCAGAAAATTGAGAGCTTGGTGCAGAAAAATGAGGCTTTTTCACCCGAAAAAGGCATTTTGTGCCCGAAATTGAGAGCTTGGTGCAGAAAAATGAGGCTTTTCACCCCAAAAACGCGGGTTTAGCCCCCATGATAGGGTTTGTGCTGTAAAAAAGGAGAGGTAGGGCCCTGGAAACGAGGCACTGCTGCATAAAAGGGAGGTTGTTACCTGTAGAATCAAAACTTTGGATGCCAAAAATTAATCTTTGAGAGGTAAAATGGGGGTTTGTGCCCTAAAATTGAGAGCTTGGAGTAGGAAAATGAGGCTTTTAATCTGAAAAAGGAGGTTTGTGCCCTAAAATTGAGATATTGGTGCAGAAAAATGAGGCTTTTAACCTGAAAAAGGAGGTTTGTGCCCTAAAATTGAGATATTGGTGAAGAAAAATGAGGCTTTTCACCCAAAAATTGAGAGCTTGTCCCTAAAATTGGGAGCTTGGAGTAGGAAAATGAGGCTTTTAATCTTAAAAAGGAGGTTTGTGCCATAAATTGAGATATTGGTGAAGAAAAATGAGGCTTTTAATCTGAAAATTGAGAGCTTGTCCCTAAAATTGAGAGCTTGGTGCAGAAAAATGAGGCTTTTCACCCAAAAAAGGAGAGCTTGTCCATAACATTGAAATATTGGTGCAGAAAAATGAGGCTTTTCAGGTGAAAAAGGTGGGTTTGGTGCTAAAATTGAGAGCTTGGTGCAGAAAAATGAGGCTTTTCTGGTGAAAAGGGCATTTTGTGCCCTAAAATTGCGAGCTTGTTGTAGGAAAATGAGGCTTTTTTACCCGAAAAAGGCAGGTTTTACCCTAAAATTGAGAGCTTGTTGTAGGAAAATGAGGCTTTTTTACCCGAAAAAGGCGGGTTTTACCCTAAAATTGAGAGCTTGTTGTAGGAAAATGAGGCTTTTCAGGTGAAAAAGGCGGGTTTTACCGTAAAATTGAGAGAGTGTTTCCGAAAAATGAGGCTTTTCAGGTGAAAAAGGTGGGTTTGGTGCAGAAAATTGAGAGCTCTGTGCAGAAAAATGAGGCTTTTTCACCCGAAAAAGGCATTTTGTGCCCGAAATTGAGAGCTTGGTGCAGAAAAATGAGGCTTTTCACCCCAAAAACGCGGGTTTAGCCCCCATGATAGGGTTTGTGCTGTAAAAAAGGAGAGGTAGGGCCCTGGAAACGAGGCACTGCTGCATAAAAGGGAGGTTGTTACCTGTAGAATCAAAAGCTTGGATGCCAAAAATTAATCTTTGAGAGGTAAAATGGGGGTTTGTGCCCTAAAATTGAGAGCTTGGAGTAGGAAAATGAGGCTTTTAATCTGAAAAAGGAGCTTTGTGCCCTAAAATTGAGATATTGGTGCAGAAAAATGAGGCTTTTCCACCCAAAAAAGGTGGGTTTTACCCTAAAATTGAGAGCTTGTTGCAGAAAAATGAGGCTTTTCAGCAGAAAAAGGTTGTTTCCGCCCTAAAATTGAGAGCTTGGTACAGAAAAATGAGGTTTTTCACCCCAAAAGCGTGGGTTTAGCCCCCATGATAGGGTTTGTGCTGTAAAAAAGGAGAGGTAGGGCCCTGGAAACGAGGCACTGCTGCATAAAAGGGAGGTTGTTACCTGTAGAATCAAAACTTTGGATGCCAAAAATTAATCTTTGAGAGGAAAATGGGGGTTTGTGCCCTAAAATTGAGAGCTTGGAGTAGGAAAATGAGGCTTTTAATCTGAAAAAGGAGGTTTGTGCCCTAAAATTGAGATATTGGTGAAGAAAAATGAGGCTTTTCACCCAAAAATTGAGAGCTTGTCCATAACATTGAAATATTGGTGCAGAAAAATGAGGCTTTTCAGGTGAAAAAGGTGGGTTTGGTGCTAAAATTGAGAGCTTGGTGCAGAAAAATGAGGCTTTTCTGGTGAAAAGGGCATTTTGTGCCCTAAAATTGCGAGCTTGTAGGAAAATGAGGCTTTTTTACCCGAAAAAGGCAGGCTTTACCCTAAAATTGCGAGCTTGTTGTAGGAAAATGAGGCTTTTTTACCCGAAAAAGGCGGGTTTTACCCTAAAATTGAGAGCTTGTTGTGGGAAAATGAGGCTTTTCAGGTGAAAAAGGCGGGTTTTACCGTAAAATTGAGAGAGTGTTTCAGAAAAATGAGGCTTTTCAGGTGAAAAAGGTGGGTTTGGTGCAGAAAATTGAGAGCTCTGTGCAGAAAAATGAGGCTTTTTCACCCGAAAAAGGCATTTTGTGCCCGAAATTGAGAGCTTGGTGCAGAAAAATGAGGCTTTTCACCCCAAAAGCGTGGGTTTAGCCCCCATGATAGGGTTTGTGCTGTAAAAAAGGAGAGGTAGGGCCCTGGAAACGAGGCACTGCTGCATAAAAGGGAGGTTGTTACCTGTAGAATCAAAACTTTGGATGCCAAAAATTAATCTTTGAGAGGTAAAATGGGGGTTTGTGCCCTAAAATTGAGAGCTTGGAGTAGGAAAATGAGGCTTTTAATCTGAAAAACGAGGTTTGTGCCCTAAAATTGAGATATTGGTGCAGAAAAATGAGGCTTTTAACCTGAAAAAGGAGGTTTGTGCCCTAAAATTGAGATATTGGTGAAGAAAAATGAGGCTTTTCACCCAAAAATTGAGAGCTTGTCCCTAAAATTGGGAGCTTGGAGTAGGAAAATGAGGCTTTTAATCTTAAAAAGGAGGTTTGTGCCATAAATTGAGATATTGGTGAAGAAAAATGAGGCTTTTAATCTGAAAATTGAGAGCTTGTCCCTAAAATTGAGAGCTTGGTGCAGAAAAATGAGGCTTTTCACCCAAAAAAGGAGAGCTTGTCCATAACATTGAAATATTGGTGCAGAAAAATGAGGCTTTTCAGGTGAAAAAGGTGGGTTTGGTGCTAAAATTGAGAGCTTGGTGCAGAAAAATGAGGCTTTTCTGGTGAAAAGGGCATTTTGTGCCCTAAAATTGCGAGCTTGTTGTAGGAAAATGAGGCTTTTTTACCCAAAAAAGGCAGGTTTTACCCTAAAATTGAGAGCTTGTTGTAGGAAAATGAGGCTTTTTTACCCGAAAAAGGCGGGTTTTACCCTAAAATTGAGAGCTTGTTGTGGGAAAATGAGGCTTTTCAGGTGAAAAAGGCGGGTTTTACCGTAAAATTGAGAGAGTGTTTCCGAAAAATGAGGCTTTTCAGGTGAAAAAGGTGGGTTTGGTGCAGAAAATTGAGAGCTCTGTGCAGAAAAATGAGGCTTTTTCACCCGAAAAAGGCATTTTGTGCCCGAAATTGAGAGCTTGGTGCAGAAAAATGAGGCTTTTCACCCCAAAAACGCGGGTTTAGCCCCCATGACAGGGTTTGTGCTGTAAAAAAGGAGAGGTAGGGCCCTGGAAACGAGGCACTGCTGCATAAAAGGGAGGTTGTTACCTGTAGAATCAAAACTTTGGATGCCAAAAATTAATCTTTGAGAGGTAAAATGGGGGTTTGTGCCCTAAAATTGAGAGCTTGGAGTAGGAAAATGAGGCTTTTAATCTGAAAAAGGAGGTTTGTGCCCTAAAATTGAGATATTGGTGCAGAAAA
Organism: Strix uralensis; assembly: GCF_047716275.1. Lineage (NCBI taxonomy): Eukaryota > Metazoa > Chordata > Aves > Strigiformes > Strigidae > Strix > Strix uralensis. The sequence goes on from NC_133972.1 coordinate 9,826,846, forward strand.
ATGAGGCTTTTCCACCCAAAAAAGGTGGGTTTTACCCTAAAATTGAGAGCTTGTTGCAGAAAAATGAGGCTTTTCAGCAGAAAAAGGTTGTTTCCGCCCTAAAATTGAGAGCTTGGTACAGAAAAATGAGGTTTTTCACCCCAAAAGCGTGGGTTTAGCCCCCATGATAGGGTTTGTGCTGTAAAAAAGGAGAGGTAGGGCCCTGGAAACGAGGCACTGCTGCATAAAAGGGAGGTTGTTACCTATACAATCAAAACTTTGGATGCAAAAATTAATCTTTGAGAGGAAAATGGGGGTTTGTGCCCTAAAATTGAGATATTGGTGCAGAAAAATGAGGCTTTTAACCTGAAAAAGGAGGTTTGTGCCCTAAAATTGAGATATTGGTGCAGAAAAATGAGGCTTTTAACCTGAAAAAGGAGGTTTGTGCCCTAAAATTGAGATATTGGTGAAGAAAAATGAGGCTTTTCACCCAAAAATTGAGAGCTTGTCCCTAAAATTGGGAGCTTGGAGTAGGAAAATGAGGCTTTTAATCTTAAAAAGGAGGTTTGTGCCATAAATTGAGATATTGGTGAAGAAAAATGAGGCTTTTAATCTGAAAATTGAGAGCTTGTCCCTAAAATTGAGAGCTTGGTGCAGAAAAATGAGGCTTTTCACCCAAAAAAGGAGAGCTTGTCCATAACATTGAAATATTGGTGCAGAAAAATGAGGCTTTTCAGGTGAAAAAGGTGGGTTTGGTGCTAAAATTGAGAGCTTGGTGCAGAAAAATGAGGCTTTTCTGGTGAAAAGGGCATTTTGTGCCCTAAAATTGCGAGCTTGTTGTAGGAAAATGAGGCTTTTTTACCCGAAAAAGGCAGGTTTTACCCTAAAATTGCGAGCTTGTTGTAGGAAAATGAGGCTTTTTTACCCGAAAAAGGCGGGTTTTACCCTAAAATTGAGAGCTTGTTGTGGGAAAATGAGGCTTTTCAGGTGAAAAAGGCGGGTTTTACCGTAAAATTGAGAGAGTGTTTCCGAAAAATGAGGCTTTTCAGGTGAAAAAGGTGGGTTTGGTGCAGAAAATTGAGAGCTCTGTGCAGAAAAATGAGGCTTTTTCACCCGAAAAAGGCATTTTGTGCCCGAAATTGAGAGCTTGGTGCAGAAAAATGAGGCTTTTCACCCCAAAAACGCGGGTTTAGCCCCCATGATAGGGTTTGTGCTGTAAAAAAGGAGAGGTAGGGCCCTGGAAACGAGGCACTGCTGCATAAAAGGGAGGTTGTTACCTGTAGAATCAAAAGCTTGGATGCCAAAAATTAATCTTTGAGAGGTAAAATGGGGGTTTGTGCCCTAAAATTGAGAGCTTGGAGTAGGAAAATGAGGCTTTTAATCTGAAAAAGGAGCTTTGTGCCCTAAAATTGAGATATTGGTGCAGAAAAATGAGGCTTTTCCACCCAAAAAAGGTGGGTTTTACCCTAAAATTGAGAGCTTGTTGCAGAAAAATGAGGCTTTTCAGCAGAAAAAGGTTGTTTCCGCCCTAAAATTGAGAGCTTGGTACAGAAAAATGAGGTTTTTCACCCCAAAAGCGTGGGTTTAGCCCCCATGATAGGGTTTGTGCTGTAAAAAAGGAGAGGTAGGGCCCTGGAAACGAGGCACTGCTGCATAAAAGGGAGGTTGTTACCTGTAGAATCAAAACTTTGGATGCCAAAAATTAATCTTTGAGAGGAAAATGGGGGTTTGTGCCCTAAAATTGAGAGCTTGGAGTAGGAAAATGAGGCTTTTAATCTGAAAAAGGAGGTTTGTGCCCTAAAATTGAGATATTGGTGAAGAAAAATGAGGCTTTTCACCCAAAAATTGAGAGCTTGTCCATAACATTGAAATATTGGTGCAGAAAAATGAGGCTTTTCAGGTGAAAAAGGTGGGTTTGGTGCTAAAATTGAGAGCTTGGTGCAGAAAAATGAGGCTTTTCTGGTGAAAAGGGCATTTTGTGCCCTAAAATTGCGAGCTTGTAGGAAAATGAGGCTTTTTTACCCGAAAAAGGCAGGCTTTACCCTAAAATTGCGAGCTTGTTGTAGGAAAATGAGGCTTTTTTACCCGAAAAAGGCGGGTTTTACCCTAAAATTGAGAGCTTGTTGTGGGAAAATGAGGCTTTTCAGGTGAAAAAGGCGGGTTTTACCGTAAAATTGAGAGAGTGTTTCAGAAAAATGAGGCTTTTCAGGTGAAAAAGGTGGGTTTGGTGCAGAAAATTGAGAGCTCTGTGCAGAAAAATGAGGCTTTTTCACCCGAAAAAGGCATTTTGTGCCCGAAATTGAGAGCTTGGTGCAGAAAAATGAGGCTTTTCACCCCAAAAGCGTGGGTTTAGCCCCCATGATAGGGTTTGTGCTGTAAAAAAGGAGAGGTAGGGCCCTGGAAACGAGGCACTGCTGCATAAAAGGGAGGTTGTTACCTGTAGAATCAAAACTTTGGATGCCAAAAATTAATCTTTGAGAGGTAAAATGGGGGTTTGTGCCCTAAAATTGAGAGCTTGGAGTAGGAAAATGAGGCTTTTAATCTGAAAAAGGAGGTTTGTGCCCTAAAATTGAGATATTGGTGCAGAAAAATGAGGCTTTTAACCTGAAAAAGGAGGTTTGTGCCCTAAAATTGAGATATTGGTGAAGAAAAATGAGGCTTTTCACCCAAAAATTGAGAGCTTGTCCCTAAAATTGGGAGCTTGGAGTAGGAAAATGAGGCTTTTAATCTTAAAAAGGAGGTTTGTGCCATAAATTGAGATATTGGTGAAGAAAAATGAGGCTTTTAATCTGAAAATTGAGAGCTTGTCCCTAAAATTGAGAGCTTGGTGCAGAAAAATGAGGCTTTTCACCCAAAAAAGGAGAGCTTGTCCATAACATTGAAATATTGGTGCAGAAAAATGAGGCTTTTCAGGTGAAAAAGGTGGGTTTGGTGCTAAAATTGAGAGCTTGGTGCAGAAAAATGAGGCTTTTCTGGTGAAAAGGGCATTTTGTGCCCTAAAATTGCGAGCTTGTTGTAGGAAAATGAGGCTTTTTTACCCGAAAAAGGCAGGTTTTACCCTAAAATTGAGAGCTTGTTGTAGGAAAATGAGGCTTTTTTACCCGAAAAAGGCGGGTTTTACCCTAAAATTGAGAGCTTGTTGTGGGAAAATGAGGCTTTTCAGGTGAAAAAGGCGGGTTTTACCGTAAAATTGAGAGAGTGTTTCCGAAAAATGAGGCTTTTCAGGTGAAAAAGGTGGGTTTTGTGCAGAAAATTGAGAGCTCTGTGCAGAAAAATGAGGCTTTTTCACCCGAAAAAGGCATTTTGTGCCCGAAATTGAGAGCTTGGTGCAGAAAAATGAGGCTTTTCACCCCAAAAACGCGGGTTTAGCCCCCATGACAGGGTTTGTGCTGTAAAAAAGGAGAGGTAGGGCCCTGGAAACGAGGCACTGCTGCATAAAAGGGAGGTTGTTACCTGTAGAATCAAAACTTTGGATGCCAAAAATTAATCTTTGAGAGGTAAAATGGGGGTTTGTGCCCTAAAATTGAGAGCTTGGAGTAGGAAAATGAGGCTTTTAATCTGAAAAAGGAGCTTTGTGCCCTAAAATTGAGATATTGGTGCAGAAAAATGAGGCTTTTCCACCCAAAAAAGGTGGGTTTTACCCTAAAATTGAGAGCTTGTTGCAGAAAAATGAGGCTTTTCAGCAGAAAAAGGTTGTTTCCGCCCTAAAATTGAGAGCTTGGTACAGAAAAATGAGGTTTTTCACCCCAAAAGCGTGGGTTTAGCCCCCATGATAGGGTTTGTGCTGTAAAAAAGGAGAGGTAGGGCCCTGGAAACGAGGCACTGCTGCATAAAAGGGAGGTTGTTACCTATACAATCAAAACTTTGGATGCAAAAATTAATCTTTGAGAGGAAAATGGGGGTTTGTGCCCTAAAATTGAGATATTGGTGCAGAAAAATGAGGCTTTTAACCTGAAAAAGGAGGTTTGTGCCCTAAAATTGAGATATTGGTGCAGAAAAATGAGGCTTTTAACCTGAAAAAGGAGGTTTGTGCCCTAAAATTGAGATATTGGTGAAGAAAAATGAGGCTTTTCACCCAAAAATTGAGAGCTTGTCCCTAAAATTGGGAGCTTGGAGTAGGAAAATGAGGCTTTTAATCTTAAAAAGGAGGTTTGTGCCATAAATTGAGATATTGGTGAAGAAAAATGAGGCTTTTAATCTGAAAATTGAGAGCTTGTCCCTAAAATTGAGAGCTTGGTGCAGAAAAATGAGGCTTTTCACCCAAAAAAGGAGAGCTTGTCCATAACATTGAAATATTGGTGCAGAAAAATGAGGCTTTTCAGGTGAAAAAGGTGGGTTTGGTGCTAAAATTGAGAGCTTGGTGCAGAAAAATGAGGCTTTTCTGGTGAAAAGGGCATTTTGTGCCCTAAAATTGCGAGCTTGTTGTAGGAAAATGAGGCTTTTTTACCCGAAAAAGGCAGGTTTTACCCTAAAATTGCGAGCTTGTTGTAGGAAAATGAGGCTTTTTTACCCGAAAAAGGCGGGTTTTACCCTAAAATTGAGAGCTTGTTGTGGGAAAATGAGGCTTTTCAGGTGAAAAAGGCGGGTTTTACCGTAAAATTGAGAGAGTGTTTCCGAAAAATGAGGCTTTTCAGGTGAAAAAGGTGGGTTTGGTGCAGAAAATTGAGAGCTCTGTGCAGAAAAATGAGGCTTTTTCACCCGAAAAAGGCATTTTGTGCCCGAAATTGAGAGCTTGGTGCAGAAAAATGAGGCTTTTCACCCCAAAAACGCGGGTTTAGCCCCCATGATAGGGTTTGTGCTGTAAAAAAGGAGAGGTAGGGCCCTGGAAACGAGGCACTGCTGCATAAAAGGGAGGTTGTTACCTGTAGAATCAAAAGCTTGGATGCCAAAAATTAATCTTTGAGAGGTAAAATGGGGGTTTGTGCCCTAAAATTGAGAGCTTGGAGTAGGAAAATGAGGCTTTTAATCTGAAAAAGGAGCTTTGTGCCCTAAAATTGAGATATTGGTGCAGAAAAATGAGGCTTTTCCACCCAAAAAAGGTGGGTTTTACCCTAAAATTGAGAGCTTGTTGCAGAAAAATGAGGCTTTTCAGCAGAAAAAGGTTGTTTCCGCCCTAAAATTGAGAGCTTGGTACAGAAAAATGAGGTTTTTCACCCCAAAAGCGTGGGTTTAGCCCCCATGATAGGGTTTGTGCTGTAAAAAAGGAGAGGTAGGGCCCTGGAAACGAGGCACTGCTGCATAAAAGGGAGGTTGTTACCTGTAGAATCAAAACTTTGGATGCCAAAAATTAATCTTTGAGAGGAAAATGGGGGTTTGTGCCCTAAAATTGAGAGCTTGGAGTAGGAAAATGAGGCTTTTAATCTGAAAAAGGAGGTTTGTGCCCTAAAATTGAGATATTGGTGAAGAAAAATGAGGCTTTTCACCCAAAAATTGAGAGCTTGTCCATAACATTGAAATATTGGTGCAGAAAAATGAGGCTTTTCAGGTGAAAAAGGTGGGTTTGGTGCTAAAATTGAGAGCTTGGTGCAGAAAAATGAGGCTTTTCTGGTGAAAAGGGCATTTTGTGCCCTAAAATTGCGAGCTTGTAGGAAAATGAGGCTTTTTTACCCGAAAAAGGCAGGCTTTACCCTAAAATTGCGAGCTTGTTGTAGGAAAATGAGGCTTTTTTACCCGAAAAAGGCGGGTTTTACCCTAAAATTGAGAGCTTGTTGTGGGAAAATGAGGCTTTTCAGGTGAAAAAGGCGGGTTTTACCGTAAAATTGAGAGAGTGTTTCAGAAAAATGAGGCTTTTCAGGTGAAAAAGGTGGGTTTGGTGCAGAAAATTGAGAGCTCTGTGCAGAAAAATGAGGCTTTTTCACCCGAAAAAGGCATTTTGTGCCCGAAATTGAGAGCTTGGTGCAGAAAAATGAGGCTTTTCACCCCAAAAGCGTGGGTTTAGCCCCCATGATAGGGTTTGTGCTGTAAAAAAGGAGAGGTAGGGCCCTGGAAACGAGGCACTGCTGCATAAAAGGGAGGTTGTTACCTGTAGAATCAAAACTTTGGATGCCAAAAATTAATCTTTGAGAGGTAAAATGGGGGTTTGTGCCCTAAAATTGAGAGCTTGGAGTAGGAAAATGAGGCTTTTAATCTGAAAAAGGAGGTTTGTGCCCTAAAATTGAGATATTGGTGCAGAAAAATGAGGCTTTTAACCTGAAAAAGGAGGTTTGTGCCCTAAAATTGAGATATTGGTGAAGAAAAATGAGGCTTTTCACCCAAAAATTGAGAGCTTGTCCCTAAAATTGGGAGCTTGGAGTAGGAAAATGAGGCTTTTAATCTTAAAAAGGAGGTTTGTGCCATAAATTGAGATATTGGTGAAGAAAAATGAGGCTTTTAATCTGAAAATTGAGAGCTTGTCCCTAAAATTGAGAGCTTGGTGCAGAAAAATGAGGCTTTTCACCCAAAAAAGGAGAGCTTGTCCATAACATTGAAATATTGGTGCAGAAAAATGAGGCTTTTCAGGTGAAAAAGGTGGGTTTGGTGCTAAAATTGAGAGCTTGGTGCAGAAAAATGAGGCTTTTCTGGTGAAAAGGGCATTTTGTGCCCTAAAATTGCGAGCTTGTTGTAGGAAAATGAGGCTTTTTTACCCGAAAAAGGCAGGTTTTACCCTAAAATTGCGAGCTTGTTGTAGGAAAATGAGGCTTTTTTACCCGAAAAAGGCGGGTTTTACCCTAAAATTGAGAGCTTGTTGTGGGAAAATGAGGCTTTTCAGGTGAAAAAGGCGGGTTTTACCGTAAAATTGAGAGAGTGTTTCCGAAAAATGAGGCTTTTCAGGTGAAAAAGGTGGGTTTTGTGCAGAAAATTGAGAGCTCTGTGCAGAAAAATGAGGCTTTTTCACCCGAAAAAGGCATTTTGTGCCCGAAATTGAGAGCTTGGTGCAGAAAAATGAGGCTTTTCACCCCAAAAACGCGGGTTTAGCCCCCATGACAGGGTTTGTGCTGTAAAAAAGGAGAGGTAGGGCCCTGGAAACGAGGCACTGCTGCATAAAAGGGAGGTTGTTACCTGTAGAATCAAAACTTTGGATGCCAAAAATTAATCTTTGAGAGGTAAAATGGGGGTTTGTGCCCTAAAATTGAGAGCTTGGAGTAGGAAAATGAGGCTTTTAATCTGAAAAAGGAGCTTTGTGCCCTAAAATTGAGATATTGGTGCAGAAAAATGAGGCTTTTCCACCCAAAAAAGGTGGGTTTTACCCTAAAATTGAGAGCTTGTTGCAGAAAAATGAGGCTTTTCAGCAGAAAAAGGTTGTTTCCGCCCTAAAATTGAGAGCTTGGTACAGAAAAATGAGGTTTTTCACCCCAAAAGCGTGGGTTTAGCCCCCATGATAGGGTTTGTGCTGTAAAAAAGGAGAGGTAGGGCCCTGGAAACGAGGCACTGCTGCATAAAAGGGAGGTTGTTACCTATACAATCAAAACTTTGGATGCAAAAATTAATCTTTGAGAGGAAAATGGGGGTTTGTGCCCTAAAATTGAGATATTGGTGCAGAAAAATGAGGCTTTTAACCTGAAAAAGGAGGTTTGTGCCCTAAAATTGAGATATTGGTGCAGAAAAATGAGGCTTTTAACCTGAAAAAGGAGGTTTGTGCCCTAAAATTGAGATATTGGTGAAGAAAAATGAGGCTTTTCACCCAAAAATTGAGAGCTTGTCCCTAAAATTGGGAGCTTGGAGTAGGAAAATGAGGCTTTTAATCTTAAAAAGGAGGTTTGTGCCATAAATTGAGATATTGGTGAAGAAAAATGAGGCTTTTAATCTGAAAATTGAGAGCTTGTCCCTAAAATTGAGAGCTTGGTGCAGAAAAATGAGGCTTTTCACCCAAAAAAGGAGAGCTTGTCCATAACATTGAAATATTGGTGCAGAAAAATGAGGCTTTTCAGGTGAAAAAGGTGGGTTTGGTGCTAAAATTGAGAGCTTGGTGCAGAAAAATGAGGCTTTTCTGGTGAAAAGGGCATTTTGTGCCCTAAAATTGCGAGCTTGTTGTAGGAAAATGAGGCTTTTTTACCCGAAAAAGGCAGGTTTTACCCTAAAATTGCGAGCTTGTTGTAGGAAAATGAGGCTTTTTTACCCGAAAAAGGCGGGTTTTACCCTAAAATTGAGAGCTTGTTGTGGGAAAATGAGGCTTTTCAGGTGAAAAAGGCGGGTTTTACCGTAAAATTGAGAGAGTGTTTCCGAAAAATGAGGCTTTTCAGGTGAAAAAGGTGGGTTTGGTGCAGAAAATTGAGAGCTCTGTGCAGAAAAATGAGGCTTTTTCACCCGAAAAAGGCATTTTGTGCCCGAAATTGAGAGCTTGGTGCAGAAAAATGAGGCTTTTCACCCCAAAAACGCGGGTTTAGCCCCCATGACAGGGTTTGTGCTGTAAAAAAGGAGAGGTAGGGCCCTGGAAACGAGGCACTGCTGCATAAAAGGGAGGTTGTTACCTGTAGAATCAAAACTTTGGATGCCAAAAATTAATCTTTGAGAGGTAAAATGGGGGTTTGTGCCCTAAAATTGAGAGCTTGGAGTAGGAAAATGAGGCTTTTAATCTGAAAAAGGAGCTTTGTGCCCTAAAATTGAGATATTGGTGCAGAAAAATGAGGCTTTTCCACCCAAAAAAGGTGGGTTTTACCCTAAAATTGAGAGCTTGTTGCAGAAAAATGAGGCTTTTCAGCAGAAAAAGGTTGTTTCCGCCCTAAAATTGAGAGCTTGGTACAGAAAAATGAGGTTTTTCACCCCAAAAGCGTGGGTTTAGCCCCCATGATAGGGTTTGTGCTGTAAAAAAGGAGAGGTAGGGCCCTGGAAACGAGGCACTGCTGCATAAAAGGGAGGTTGTTACCTGTAGAATCAAAACTTTGGATGCCAAAAATTAATCTTTGAGAGGAAAATGGGGGTTTGTGCCCTAAAATTGAGAGCTTGGAGTAGGAAAATGAGGCTTTTAATCTGAAAAAGGAGGTTTGTGCCCTAAAATTGAGATATTGGTGAAGAAAAATGAGGCTTTTCACCCAAAAATTGAGAGCTTGTCCATAACATTGAAATATTGGTGCAGAAAAATGAGGCTTTTCAGGTGAAAAAGGTGGGTTTGGTGCTAAAATTGAGAGCTTGGTGCAGAAAAATGAGGCTTTTCTGGTGAAAAGGGCATTTTGTGCCCTAAAATTGCGAGCTTGTAGGAAAATGAGGCTTTTTTACCCGAAAAAGGCAGGCTTTACCCTAAAATTGCGAGCTTGTTGTAGGAAAATGAGGCTTTTTTACCCGAAAAAGGCGGGTTTTACCCTAAAATTGAGAGCTTGTTGTGGGAAAATGAGGCTTTTCAGGTGAAAAAGGCGGGTTTTACCGTAAAATTGAGAGAGTGTTTCAGAAAAATGAGGCTTTTCAGGTGAAAAAGGTGGGTTTGGTGCAGAAAATTGAGAGCTCTGTGCAGAAAAATGAGGCTTTTTCACCCGAAAAAGGCATTTTGTGCCCGAAATTGAGAGCTTGGTGCAGAAAAATGAGGCTTTTCACCCCAAAAGCGTGGGTTTAGCCCCCATGATAGGGTTTGTGCTGTAAAAAAGGAGAGGTAGGGCCCTGGAAACGAGGCACTGCTGCATAAAAGGGAGGTTGTTACCTGTAGAATCAAAACTTTGGATGCCAAAAATTAATCTTTGAGAGGTAAAATGGGGGTTTGTGCCCTAAAATTGAGAGCTTGGAGTAGGAAAATGAGGCTTTTAATCTGAAAAAGGAGGTTTGTGCCCTAAAATTGAGATATTGGTGCAGAAAAATGAGGCTTTTAACCTGAAAAAGGAGGTTTGTGCCCTAAAATTGAGATATTGGTGAAGAAAAATGAGGCTTTTCACCCAAAAATTGAGAGCTTGTCCCTAAAATTGGGAGCTTGGAGTAGGAAAATGAGGCTTTTAATCTTAAAAAGGAGGTTTGTGCCATAAATTGAGATATTGGTGAAGAAAAATGAGGCTTTTAATCTGAAAATTGAGAGCTTGTCCCTAAAATTGAGAGCTTGGTGCAGAAAAATGAGGCTTTTCACCCAAAAAAGGAGAGCTTGTCCATAACATTGAAATATTGGTGCAGAAAAATGAGGCTTTTCAGGTGAAAAAGGTGGGTTTGGTGCTAAAATTGAGAGCTTGGTGCAGAAAAATGAGGCTTTTCTGGTGAAAAGGGCATTTTGTGCCCTAAAATTGCGAGCTTGTTGTAGGAAAATGAGGCTTTTTTACCCGAAAAAGGCAGGTTTTACCCTAAAATTGAGAGCTTGTTGTAGGAAAATGAGGCTTTTTTACCCGAAAAAGGCGGGTTTTACCCTAAAATTGAGAGCTTGTTGTGGGAAAATGAGGCTTTTCAGGTGAAAAAGGCGGGTTTTACCGTAAAATTGAGAGAGTGTTTCAGAAAAATGAGGCTTTTCAGGTGAAAAAGGTGGGTTTGGTGCAGAAAATTGAGAGCTCTGTGCAGAAAAATGAGGCTTTTTCACCCGAAAAAGGCATTTTGTGCCCGAAATTGAGAGCTTGGTGCAGAAAAATGAGGCTTTTCACCCCAAAAACGTGGGTTTAGCCCCCATGACAGGGTTTGTGCTGTAAAAAAGGAGAGGTAGGGCCCTGGAAACGAGGCACTGCTGCATAAAAGGGAGGTTGTTACCTGTAGAATCAAAACTTTGGATGCCAAAAATTAATCTTTGAGAGGTAAAATGGGGGTTTGTGCCCTAAAATTGAGAGCTTGGAGTAGGAAAATGAGGCTTTTAATCTGAAAAAGGAGCTTTGTGCCCTAAAATTGAGATATTGGTGCAGAAAAATGAGGCTTTTCCACCCAAAAAAGGTGGGTTTTACCCTAAAATTGAGAGCTTGTTGCAGAAAAATGAGGCTTTTCAGCAGAAAAAGGTTGTTTCCGCCCTAAAATTGAGAGCTTGGTACAGAAAAATGAGGTTTTTCACCCCAAAAGCGTGGGTTTAGCCCCCATGATAGGGTTTGTGCTGTAAAAAAGGAGAGGTAGGGCCCTGGAAACGAGGCACTGCTGCATAAAAGGGAGGTTGTTACCTGTAGAATCAAAACTTTGGATGCCAAAAATTAATCTTTGAGAGGAAAATGGGGGTTTGTGCCCTAAAATTGAGAGCTTGGAGTAGGAAAATGAGGCTTTTAATCTGAAAAAGGAGGATTGTGCCCTAAAATTGAGATATTGGTGAAGAAAAATGAGGCTTTTCACCCAAAAATTGAGAGCTTGTCCATAACATTGAAATATTGGTGCAGAAAAATGAGGCTTTTCAGGTGAAAAAGGTGGGTTTGGTGCTAAAATTGAGAGCTTGGTGCAGAAAAATGAGGCTTTTCTGGTGAAAAGGGCATTTTGTGCCCTAAAATTGCGAGCTTGTAGGAAAATGAGGCTTTTTTACCCGAAAAAGGCAGGCTTTACCCTAAAATTGCGAGCTTGTTGTAGGAAAATGAGGCTTTTTTACCCGAAAAAGGCGGGTTTTACCCTAAAATTGAGAGCTTGTTGTGGGAAAATGAGGCTTTTCAGGTGAAAAAGGCGGGTTTTACCGTAAAATTGAGAGAGTGTTTCCGAAAAATGAGGCTTTTCAGGTGAAAAAGGTGGGTTTGGTGCAGAAAATTGAGAGCTCTGTGCAGAAAAATGAGGCTTTTTCACCCGAAAAAGGCATTTTGTGCCCGAAATTGAGAGCTTGGTGCAGAAAAATGAGGCTTTTCACCCCAAAAGCGTGGGTTTAGCCCCCATGATAGGGTTTGTGCTGTAAAAAAGGAGAGGTAGGGCCCTGGAAACGAGGCACTGCTGCATAAAAGGGAGGTTGTTACCTGTAGAATCAAAACTTTGGATGCCAAAAATTAATCTTTGAGAGGTAAAATGGGGGTTTGTGCCCTAAAATTGAGAGCTTGGAGTAGGAAAATGAGGCTTTTAATCTGAAAAAGGAGGTTTGTGCCCTAAAATTGAGATATTGGTGCAGAAAAATGAGGCTTTTAACCTGAAAAAGGAGGTTTGTGCCCTAAAATTGAGATATTGGTGAAGAAAAATGAGGCTTTTCACCCAAAAATTGAGAGCTTGTCCCTAAAATTGGGAGCTTGGAGTAGGAAAATGAGGCTTTTAATCTTAAAAAGGAGGTTTGTGCCATAAATTGAGATATTGGTGAAGAAAAATGAGGCTTTTAATCTGAAAATTGAGAGCTTGTCCCTAAAATTGAGAGCTTGGTGCAGAAAAATGAGGCTTTTCACCCAAAAAAGGAGAGCTTGTCCATAACATTGAAATATTGGTGCAGAAAAATGAGGCTTTTCAGGTGAAAAAGGTGGGTTTGGTGCTAAAATTGAGAGCTTGGTGCAGAAAAATGAGGCTTTTCTGGTGAAAAGGGCATTTTGTGCCCTAAAATTGCGAGCTTGTTGTAGGAAAATGAGGCTTTTTTACCCAAAAAAGGCAGGTTTTACCCTAAAATTGCGAGCTTGTTGTAGGAAAATGAGGCTTTTTTACCCGAAAAAGGCGGGTTTTACCCTAAAATTGAGAGCTTGTTGTGGGAAAATGAGGCTTTTCAGGTGAAAAAGGCGGGTTTTACCGTAAAATTGAGAGAGTGTTTCCGAAAAATGAGGCTTTTCAGGTGAAAAAGGTGGGTTTGGTGCAGAAAATTGAGAGCTCTGTGCAGAAAAATGAGGCTTTTTCACCCGAAAAAGGCATTTTGTGCCCGAAATTGAGAGCTTGGTGCAGAAAAATGAGGCTTTTCACCCCAAAAACGCGGGTTTAGCCCCCATGACAGGGTTTGTGCTGTAAAAAAGGAGAGGTAGGGCCCTGGAAACGAGGCACTGCTGCATAAAAGGGAGGTTGTTACCTGTAGAATCAAAACTTTGGATGCCAAAAATTAATCTTTGAGAGGTAAAATGGGGGTTTGTGCCCTAAAATTGAGAGCTTGGAGTAGGAAAATGAGGCTTTTAATCTGAAAAAGGAGCTTTGTGCCCTAAAATTGAGATATTGGTGCAGAAAAATGAGGCTTTTCCACCCAAAAAAGGTGGGTTTTACCCTAAAATTGAGAGCTTGTTGCAGAAAAATGAGGCTTTTCAGCAGAAAAAGGTTGTTTCCGCCCTAAAATTGAGAGCTTGGTACAGAAAAATGAGGTTTTTCACCCCAAAAGCGTGGGTTTAGCCCCCATGATAGGGTTTGTGCTGTAAAAAAGGAGAGGTAGGGCCCTGGAAACGAGGCACTGCTGCATAAAAGGGAGGTTGTTACCTGTAGAATCAAAACTTTGGATGCAAAAATTAATCTTTGAGAGGTAAAATGGGGGTTTGTGCCCTAAAATTGAGAGCTTGGAGTAGGAAAATGAGGCTTTTAACCTGAAAAAGGAGGTTTGTGCCATAAATTGAGATATTGGTGAAGAAAAATGAGGCTTTTCACCCAAAAATTGAGAGCTTGTCCATAACATTGAAATATTGGTGCAGAAAAATGAGGCTTTTCAGGTGAAAAAGGTGGGTTTGGTGCTAAAATTGAGAGCTTGGTGCAGAAAAATGAGGCTTTTCTGGTGAAAAGGGCATTTTGTGCCCTAAAATTGCGAGCTTGTAGGAAAATGAGGCTTTTTTACCCGAAAAAGGCAGGCTTTACCCTAAAATTGCGAGCTTGTTGTAGGAAAATGAGGCTTTTTTACCCGAAAAAGGCGGGTTTTACCCTAAAATTGAGAGCTTGTTGTGGGAAAATGAGGCTTTTCAGGTGAAAAAGGCGGGTTTTACCGTAAAATTGAGAGAGTGTTTCAGAAAAATGAGGCTTTTCAGGTGAAAAAGGTGGGTTTGGTGCAGAAAATTGAGAGCTCTGTGCAGAAAAATGAGGCTTTTTCACCCGAAAAAGGCATTTTGTGCCCGAAATTGAGAGCTTGGTGCAGAAAAATGAGGCTTTTCACCCCAAAAGCGTGGGTTTAGCCCCCATGATAGGGTTTGTGCTGTAAAAAAGGAGAGGTAGGGCCCTGGAAACGAGGCACTGCTGCATAAAAGGGAGGTTGTTACCTGTAGAATCAAAACTTTGGATGCCAAAAATTAATCTTTGAGAGGTAAAATGGGGGTTTGTGCCCTAAAATTGAGAGCTTGGAGTAGGAAAATGAGGCTTTTAATCTGAAAAAGGAGCTTTGTGCCCTAAAATTGAGATATTGGTGCAGAAAAATGAGGCTTTTAACCTGAAAAAGGAGGTTTGTGCCCTAAAATTGAGATATTGGTGAAGAAAAATGAGGCTTTTCACCCAAAAATTGAGAGCTTGTCCCTAAAATTGGGAGCTTGGAGTAGGAAAATGAGGCTTTTAATCTTAAAAAGGAGGTTTGTGCCATAAATTGAGATATTGGTGAAGAAAAATGAGGCTTTTAATCTGAAAATTGAGAGCTTGTCCCTAAAATTGAGAGCTTGGTGCAGAAAAATGAGGCTTTTCACCCAAAAAAGGAGAGCTTGTCCATAACATTGAAATATTGGTGCAGAAAAATGAGGCTTTTCAGGTGAAAAAGGTGGGTTTGGTGCTAAAATTGAGAGCTTGGTGCAGAAAAATGAGGCTTTTCTGGTGAAAAGGGCATTTTGTGCCCTAAAATTGCGAGCTTGTTGTAGGAAAATGAGGCTTTTTTACCCGAAAAAGGCAGGTTTTACCCTAAAATTGCGAGCTTGTTGTAGGAAAATGAGGCTTTTTTACCCGAAAAAGGCGGGTTTTACCCTAAAATTGAGAGCTTGTTGTGGGAAAATGAGGCTTTTCAGGTGAAAAAGGCGGGTTTTACCGTAAAATTGAGAGAGTGTTTCCGAAAAATGAGGCTTTTCAGGTGAAAAAGGTGGGTTTGGTGCAGAAAATTGAGAGCTCTGTGCAGAAAAATGAGGCTTTTTCACCCGAAAAAGGCATTTTGTGCCCGAAATTGAGAGCTTGGTGCAGAAAAATGAGGCTTTTCACCCCAAAAACGCGGGTTTAGCCCCCATGACAGGGTTTGTGCTGTAAAAAAGGAGAGGTAGGGCCCTGGAAACGAGGCACTGCTGCATAAAAGGGAGGTTGTTACCTGTAGAATCAAAACTTTGGATGCCAAAAATTAATCTTTGAGAGGTAAAATGGGGGTTTGTGCCCTAAAATTGAGAGCTTGGAGTAGGAAAATGAGGCTTTTAATCTGAAAAAGGAGGTTTGTGCCCTAAAATTGAGATATTGGTGCAGAAAAATGAGGCTTTTCCACCCAAAAAAGGTGGGTTTTACCCTAAAATTGAGAGCTTGTTGCAGAAAAATGAGGCTTTTCAGCAGAAAAAGGTTGTTTCCGCCCTAAAATTGAGAGCTTGGTACAGAAAAATGAGGTTTTTCACCCCAAAAGCGTGGGTTTAGCCCCCATGATAGGGTTTGTGCTGTAAAAAAGGAGAGGTAGGGCCCTGGAAACGAGGCACTGCTGCATAAAAGGGAGGTTGTTACCTGTAGAATCAAAACTTTGGATGCCAAAAATTAATCTTTGAGAGGAAAATGGGGGTTTGTGCCCTAAAATTGAGAGCTTGGAGTAGGAAAATGAGGCTTTTAATCTGAAAAAGGAGGTTTGTGCCCTAAAATTGAGATATTGGTGAAGAAAAATGAGGCTTTTCACCCAAAAATTGAGAGCTTGTCCATAACATTGAAATATTGGTGCAGAAAAATGAGGCTTTTCAGGTGAAAAAGGTGGGTTTGGTGCTAAAATTGAGAGCTTGGTGCAGAAAAATGAGGCTTTTCTGGTGAAAAGGGCATTTTGTGCCCTAAAATTGCGAGCTTGTAGGAAAATGAGGCTTTTTTACCCGAAAAAGGCAGGCTTTACCCTAAAATTGCGAGCTTGTTGTAGGAAAATGAGGCTTTTTTACCCGAAAAAGGCGGGTTTTACCCTAAAATTGAGAGCTTGTTGTGGGAAAATGAGGCTTTTCAGGTGAAAAAGGCGGGTTTTACCGTAAAATTGAGAGAGTGTTTCAGAAAAATGAGGCTTTTCAGGTGAAAAAGGTGGGTTTGGTGCAGAAAATTGAGAGCTCTGTGCAGAAAAATGAGGCTTTTTCACCCGAAAAAGGCATTTTGTGCCCGAAATTGAGAGCTTGGTGCAGAAAAATGAGGCTTTTCACCCCAAAAGCGTGGGTTTAGCCCCCATGATAGGGTTTGTGCTGTAAAAAAGGAGAGGTAGGGCCCTGGAAACGAGGCACTGCTGCATAAAAGGGAGGTTGTTACCTGTAGAATCAAAACTTTGGATGCCAAAAATTAATCTTTGAGAGGTAAAATGGGGGTTTGTGCCCTAAAATTGAGAGCTTGGAGTAGGAAAATGAGGCTTTTAATCTGAAAAAGGAGGTTTGTGCCCTAAAATTGAGATATTGGTGCAGAAAAATGAGGCTTTTAACCTGAAAAAGGAGGTTTGTGCCCTAAAATTGAGATATTGGTGAAGAAAAATGAGGCTTTTCACCCAAAAATTGAGAGCTTGTCCCTAAAATTGGGAGCTTGGAGTAGGAAAATGAGGCTTTTAATCTTAAAAAGGAGGTTTGTGCCATAAATTGAGATATTGGTGAAGAAAAATGAGGCTTTTAATCTGAAAATTGAGAGCTTGTCCCTAAAATTGAGAGCTTGGTGCAGAAAAATGAGGCTTTTCACCCAAAAAAGGAGAGCTTGTCCATAACATTGAAATATTGGTGCAGAAAAATGAGGCTTTTCAGGTGAAAAAGGTGGGTTTGGTGCTAAAATTGAGAGCTTGGTGCAGAAAAATGAGGCTTTTCTGGTGAAAAGGGCATTTTGTGCCCTAAAATTGCGAGCTTGTTGTAGGAAAATGAGGCTTTTTTACCCGAAAAAGGCAGGTTTTACCCTAAAATTGAGAGCTTGTTGTAGGAAAATGAGGCTTTTTTACCCGAAAAAGGCGGGTTTTACCCTAAAATTGAGAGCTTGTTGTGGGAAAATGAGGCTTTTCAGGTGAAAAAGGCGGGTTTTACCGTAAAATTGAGAGAGTGTTTCCGAAAAATGAGGCTTTTCAGGTGAAAAAGGTGGGTTTGGTGCAGAAAATTGAGAGCTCTGTGCAGAAAAATGAGGCTTTTTCACCCGAAAAAGGCATTTTGTGCCCGAAATTGAGAGCTTGGTGCAGAAAAATGAGGCTTTTCACCCCAAAAACGCGGGTTTAGCCCCCATGATAGGGTTTGTGCTGTAAAAAAGGAGAGGTAGGGCCCTGGAAACGAGGCACTGCTGCATAAAAGGGAGGTTGTTACCTGTAGAATCAAAAGCTTGGATGCCAAAAATTAATCTTTGAGAGGAAAATGGGGGTTTGTGCCCTAAAATTGAGAGCTTGGAGTAGGAAAATGAGGCTTTTAATCTGAAAAAGGAGGTTTGTGCCCTAAAATTGAGATATTGGTGCAGAAAAATGAGGCTTTTCCACCCAAAAAAGGTGGGTTTTACCCTAAAATTGAGAGCTTGTTGCAGAAAAATGAGGCTTTTCAGCAGAAAAAGGTTGTTTCCGCCCTAAAATTGAGAGCTTGGTACAGAAAAATGAGGTTTTTCACCCCAAAAGCGTGGGTTTAGCCCCCATGATAGGGTTTGTGCTGTAAAAAAGGAGAGGTAGGGCCCTGGAAACGAGGCACTGCTGCATAAAAGGGAGGTTGTTACCTGTAGAATCAAAACTTTGGATGCCAAAAATTAATCTTTGAGAGGTAAAATGGGGGTTTGTGCCCTAAAATTGAGAGCTTGGAGTAGGAAAATGAGGCTTTTAATCTGAAAAAGGAGGTTTGTGCCCTAAAATTGAGATATTGGTGCAGAAAAATGAGGCTTTTCCACCCAAAAAAGGTGGGTTTTACCCTAAAATTGAGAGCTTGTTGCAGAAAAATGAGGCTTTTCAGCAGAAAAAGGTTGTTTCCGCCCTAAAATTGAGAGCTTGGTGCAGAAAAATGAGGCTTTTCACCCCAAAAGCGTGGGTTTAGCCCCCATGATAGGGTTTGTGCTGTAAAAAAGGAGAGGTAGGGCCCTGGAAACGAGGCACTGCTGCATAAAAGGGAGGTTGTTACCTGTAGAATCAAAACTTTGGATGCCAAAAATTAATCTTTGAGAGGAAAATGGGGGTTTGTGCCCTAAAATTGAGAGCTTGGAGTAGGAAAATGAGGCTTTTAATCTGAAAAAGGAGGTTTGTGCCCTAAAATTGAGATATTGGTGAAGAAAAATGAGGCTTTTCCACCCAAAAAAGGTGGGTTTTACCCTAAAATTGAGAGCTTGTTGCAGAAAAATGAGGCTTTTCAGCAGAAAAAGGTTGTTTCCGCCCTAAAATTGAGAGCTTGGTACAGAAAAATGAGGTTTTTCACCCCAAAAGCGTGGGTTTAGCCCCCATGATAGGGTTTGTGCTGTAAAAAAGGAGAGGTAGGGCCCTGGAAACGAGGCACTGCTGCATAAAAGGGAGGTTGTTACCTGTAGAATCAAAACTTTGGATGCCAAAAATTAATCTTTGAGAGGAAAATGGGGGTTTGTGCCCTAAAATTGAGAGCTTGGAGTAGGAAAATGAGGCTTTTAATCTGAAAAAGGAGGTTTGTGCCCTAAAATTGAGATATTGGTGAAGAAAAATGAGGCTTTTCACCCAAAAATTGAGAGCTTGTCCCTAAAATTGAGATATTGGTGAAGAAAAATGAGGCTTTTCACCCAAAAATTGAGAGCTTGTCCCTAAAATTGAGATATTGGTGAAGAAAAATGAGGCTTTTCACCCAAAAATTGAGAGCTTGTCCCTAAAATTGAGAGCTTGGAGTAGGAAAATGAGGCTTTTAATCTGAAAAAGGAGGTTTGTGCCCTAAAATTGAGATATTGGTGAAGAAAAATGAGGTTTTTCACCCCAAAAGCGTGGGTTTAGCCCCCATGATAGGGTTTGTGCTGTAAAAAAGGAGAGGTAGGGCCCTGGAAACGAGGCACTGCTGCATAAAAGGGAGGTTGTTACCTGTAGAATCAAAACTTTGGATGCCAAAAATTAATCTTTGAGAGGTAAAATGGGGGTTTGTGCCCTAAAATTGAGAGCTTGGAGTAGGAAAATGAGGCTTTTAATCTGAAAAAGGAGGTTTGTGCCCTAAAATTGAGATATTGGTGAAGAAAAATGAGGCTTTTCACCCAAAAAAGGAGAGCTTGTCCATAACATTGAAATATTGGTGCAGAAAAATGAGGCTTTTCAGGTGAAAAAGGTGGGTTTGGTGCTAAAATTGAGAGCTTGGTGCAGAAAAATGAGGCTTTTCTGGTGAAAAGGGCATTTTGTGCCCTAAAATTGCGAGCTTGTAGGAAAATGAGGCTTTTTTACCCGAAAAAGGCAGGCTTTACCCTAAAATTGCGAGCTTGTTGTAGGAAAATGAGGCTTTTTTACCCGAAAAAGGCGGGTTTTACCCTAAAATTGAGAGCTTGTTGTGGGAAAATGAGGCTTTTCAGGTGAAAAAGGCGGGTTTTACCGTAAAATTGAGAGAGTGTTTCAGAAAAATGAGGCTTTTCAGGTGAAAAAGGTGGGTTTGGTGCAGAAAATTGAGAGCTCTGTGCAGAAAAATGAGGCTTTTTCACCTGAAAAAGGCATTTTGTGCCCGAAATTGAGAGCTTGGTGCAGAAAAATGAGGCTTTTCACCCCAAAAACGCGGGTTTAGCCCCCATGATAGGGTTTGTGCTGTAAAAAAGGAGAGGTAGGGCCCTGGAAACGAGGCACTGCTGCATAAAAGGGAGGTTGTTACCTGTAGAATCAAAACTTTGGATGCCAAAAATTAATCTTTGAGAGGAAAATGGGGGTTTGTGCCCTAAAATTGAGAGCTTGGAGTAGGAAAATGAGGCTTTTAATCTGAAAAAGGAGGTTTGTGCCCTAAAATTGAGATATTGGTGAAGAAAAATGAGGCTTTTCACCCAAAAATTGAGAGCTTGTCCATAACATTGAAATATTGGTGCAGAAAAATGAGGCTTTTCAGGTGAAAAAGGTGGGTTTGGTGCTAAAATTGAGAGCTTGGTGCAGAAAAATGAGGCTTTTCTGGTGAAAAGGGCATTTTGTGCCCTAAAATTGCGAGCTTGTAGGAAAATGAGGCTTTTTTACCCGAAAAAGGCAGGCTTTACCCTAAAATTGCGAGCTTGTTGTAGGAAAATGAGGCTTTTTTACCCGAAAAAGGCGGGTTTTACCCTAAAATTGAGAGCTTGTTGTGGGAAAATGAGGCTTTTCAGGTGAAAAAGGCGGGTTTTACCGTAAAATTGAGAGAGTGTTTCAGAAAAATGAGGCTTTTCAGGTGAAAAAGGTGGGTTTGGTGCAGAAAATTGAGAGCTCTGTGCAGAAAAATGAGGCTTTTTCACCCGAAAAAGGCATTTTGTGCCCGAAATTGAGAGCTTGGTGCAGAAAAATGAGGCTTTTCACCCCAAAAGCGTGGGTTTAGCCCCCATGATAGGGTTTGTGCTGTAAAAAAGGAGAGGTAGGGCCCTGGAAACGAGGCACTGCTGCATAAAAGGGAGGTTGTTACCTGTAGAATCAAAACTTTGGATGCCAAAAATTAATCTTTGAGAGGTAAAATGGGGGTTTGTGCCCTAAAATTGAGAGCTTGGAGTAGGAAAATGAGGCTTTTAATCTGAAAAAGGAGGTTTGTGCCCTAAAATTGAGATATTGGTGCAGAAAAATGAGGCTTTTAACCTGAAAAAGGAGGTTTGTGCCCTAAAATTGAGATATTGGTGAAGAAAAATGAGGCTTTTCACCCAAAAATTGAGAGCTTGTCCCTAAAATTGGGAGCTTGGAGTAGGAAAATGAGGCTTTTAATCTTAAAAAGGAGGTTTGTGCCATAAATTGAGATATTGGTGAAGAAAAATGAGGCTTTTAATCTGAAAATTGAGAGCTTGTCCCTAAAATTGAGAGCTTGGTGCAGAAAAATGAGGCTTTTCACCCAAAAAAGGAGAGCTTGTCCATAACATTGAAATATTGGTGCAGAAAAATGAGGCTTTTCAGGTGAAAAAGGTGGGTTTGGTGCTAAAATTGAGAGCTTGGTGCAGAAAAATGAGGCTTTTCTGGTGAAAAGGGCATTTTGTGCCCTAAAATTGCGAGCTTGTTGTAGGAAAATGAGGCTTTTTTACCCGAAAAAGGCAGGTTTTACCCTAAAATTGCGAGCTTGTTGTAGGAAAATGAGGCTTTTTTACCCGAAAAAGGCGGGTTTTACCCTAAAATTGAGAGCTTGTTGTGGGAAAATGAGGCTTTTCAGGTGAAAAAGGCGGGTTTTACCGTAAAATTGAGAGAGTGTTTCCGAAAAATGAGGCTTTTCAGGTGAAAAAGGTGGGTTTGGTGCAGAAAATTGAGAGCTCTGTGCAGAAAAATGAGGCTTTTTCACCCGAAAAAGGCATTTTGTGCCCGAAATTGAGAGCTTGGTGCAGAAAAATGAGGCTTTTCACCCCAAAAACGCGGGTTTAGCCCCCATGACAGGGTTTGTGCTGTAAAAAAGGAGAGGTAGGGCCCTGGAAACGAGGCACTGCTGCATAAAAGGGAGGTTGTTACCTGTAGAATCAAAACTTTGGATGCCAAAAATTAATCTTTGAGAGGAAAATGGGGGTTTGTGCCCTAAAATTGAGAGCTTGGAGTAGGAAAATGAGGCTTTTAATCTGAAAAAGGAGGTTTGTGCCCTAAAATTGAGATATTGGTGCAGAAAAATGAGGCTTTTCCACCCAAAAAAGGTGGGTTTTACCCTAAAATTGAGAGCTTGTTGCAGAAAAATGAGGCTTTTCAGCAGAAAAAGGTTGTTTCCGCCCTAAAATTGAGAGCTTGGTACAGAAAAATGAGGTTTTTCACCCCAAAAGCGTGGGTTTAGCCCCCATGATAGGGTTTGTGCTGTAAAAAAGGAGAGGTAGGGCCCTGGAAACGAGGCACTGCTGCATAAAAGGGAGGTTGTTACCTGTAGAATCAAAACTTTGGATGCCAAAAATTAATCTTTGAGAGGTAAAATGGGGGTTTGTGCCCTAAAATTGAGAGCTTGGAGTAGGAAAATGAGGCTTTTAACCTGAAAAAGGAGGTTTGTGCCCTAAAATTGAGATATTGGTGAAGAAAAATGAGGCTTTTCACCCAAAAATTGAGAGCTTGTCCATAACATTGAAATATTGGTGCAGAAAAATGAGGCTTTTCAGGTGAAAAAGGTGGGTTTGGTGCTAAAATTGAGAGCTTGGTGCAGAAAAATGAGGCTTTTCTGGTGAAAAGGGCATTTTGTGCCCTAAAATTGCGAGCTTGTAGGAAAATGAGGCTTTTTTACCCGAAAAAGGCAGGCTTTACCCTAAAATTGCGAGCTTGTTGTAGGAAAATGAGGCTTTTTTACCCGAAAAAGGCGGGTTTTACCCTAAAATTGAGAGCTTGTTGTGGGAAAATGAGGCTTTTCAGGTGAAAAAGGCGGGTTTTACCGTAAAATTGAGAGAGTGTTTCAGAAAAATGAGGCTTTTCAGGTGAAAAAGGTGGGTTTGGTGCAGAAAATTGAGAGCTCTGTGCAGAAAAATGAGGCTTTTTCACCCGAAAAAGGCATTTTGTGCCCGAAATTGAGAGCTTGGTGCAGAAAAATGAGGCTTTTCACCCCAAAAGCGTGGGTTTAGCCCCCATGATAGGGTTTGTGCTGTAAAAAAGGAGAGGTAGGGCCCTGGAAACGAGGCACTGCTGCATAAAAGGGAGGTTGTTACCTGTAGAATCAAAACTTTGGATGCCAAAAATTAATCTTTGAGAGGTAAAATGGGGGTTTGTGCCCTAAAATTGAGAGCTTGGAGTAGGAAAATGAGGCTTTTAATCTGAAAAAGGAGGTTTGTGCCCTAAAATTGAGATATTGGTGCAGAAAAATGAGGCTTTTAACCTGAAAAAGGAGGTTTGTGCCCTAAAATTGAGATATTGGTGAAGAAAAATGAGGCTTTTCACCCAAAAATTGAGAGCTTGTCCCTAAAATTGGGAGCTTGGAGTAGGAAAATGAGGCTTTTAATCTTAAAAAGGAGGTTTGTGCCATAAATTGAGATATTGGTGAAGAAAAATGAGGCTTTTAATCTGAAAATTGAGAGCTTGTCCCTAAAATTGAGAGCTTGGTGCAGAAAAATGAGGCTTTTCACCCAAAAAAGGAGAGCTTGTCCATAACATTGAAATATTGGTGCAGAAAAATGAGGCTTTTCAGGTGAAAAAGGTGGGTTTGGTGCTAAAATTGAGAGCTTGGTGCAGAAAAATGAGGCTTTTCTGGTGAAAAGGGCATTTTGTGCCCTAAAATTGCGAGCTTGTTGTAGGAAAATGAGGCTTTTTTACCCGAAAAAGGCAGGTTTTACCCTAAAATTGCGAGCTTGTTGTAGGAAAATGAGGCTTTTTTACCCGAAAAAGGCGGGTTTTACCCTAAAATTGAGAGCTTGTTGTGGGAAAATGAGGCTTTTCAGGTGAAAAAGGCGGGTTTTACCGTAAAATTGAGAGAGTGTTTCCGAAAAATGAGGCTTTTCAGGTGAAAAAGGTGGGTTTGGTGCAGAAAATTGAGAGCTCTGTGCAGAAAAATGAGGCTTTTTCACCCGAAAAAGGCATTTTGTGCCCGAAATTGAGAGCTTGGTGCAGAAAAATGAGGCTTTTCACCCCAAAAACGCGGGTTTAGCCCCCATGACAGGGTTTGTGCTGTAAAAAAGGAGAGGTAGGGCCCTGGAAACGAGGCACTGCTGCATAAAAGGGAGGTTGTTACCTGTAGAATCAAAACTTTGGATGCCAAAAATTAATCTTTGAGAGGTAAAATGGGGGTTTGTGCCCTAAAATTGAGAGCTTGGAGTAGGAAAATGAGGCTTTTAATCTGAAAAAGGAGGTTTGTGCCCTAAAATTGAGATATTGGTGCAGAAAAATGAGGCTTTTCCACCCAAAAAAGGTGGGTTTTACCCTAAAATTGAGAGCTTGTTGCAGAAAAATGAGGCTTTTCAGCAGAAAAAGGTTGTTTCCGCCCTAAAATTGAGAGCTTGGTACAGAAAAATGAGGTTTTTCACCCCAAAAGCGTGGGTTTAGCCCCCATGATAGGGTTTGTGCTGTAAAAAAGGAGAGGTAGGGCCCTGGAAACGAGGCACTGCTGCATAAAAGGGAGGTTGTTACCTGTAGAATCAAAACTTTGGATGCCAAAAATTAATCTTTGAGAGGAAAATGGGGGTTTGTGCCCTAAAATTGAGAGCTTGGAGTAGGAAAATGAGGCTTTTAATCTGAAAAAGGAGGTTTGTGCCCTAAAATTGAGATATTGGTGAAGAAAAATGAGGCTTTTCACCCAAAAATTGAGAGCTTGTCCATAACATTGAAATATTGGTGCAGAAAAATGAGGCTTTTCAGGTGAAAAAGGTGGGTTTGGTGCTAAAATTGAGAGCTTGGTGCAGAAAAATGAGGCTTTTCTGGTGAAAAGGGCATTTTGTGCCCTAAAATTGCGAGCTTGTAGGAAAATGAGGCTTTTTTACCCGAAAAAGGCAGGCTTTACCCTAAAATTGCGAGCTTGTTGTAGGAAAATGAGGCTTTTTTACCCGAAAAAGGCGGGTTTTACCCTAAAATTGAGAGCTTGTTGTGGGAAAATGAGGCTTTTCAGGTGAAAAAGGCGGGTTTTACCGTAAAATTGAGAGAGTGTTTCAGAAAAATGAGGCTTTTCAGGTGAAAAAGGTGGGTTTGGTGCAGAAAATTGAGAGCTCTGTGCAGAAAAATGAGGCTTTTTCACCCGAAAAAGGCATTTTGTGCCCGAAATTGAGAGCTTGGTGCAGAAAAATGAGGCTTTTCACCCCAAAAGCGTGGGTTTAGCCCCCATGATAGGGTTTGTGCTGTAAAAAAGGAGAGGTAGGGCCCTGGAAACGAGGCACTGCTGCATAAAAGGGAGGTTGTTACCTGTAGAATCAAAACTTTGGATGCCAAAAATTAATCTTTGAGAGGTAAAATGGGGGTTTGTGCCCTAAAATTGAGAGCTTGGAGTAGGAAAATGAGGCTTTTAATCTGAAAAAGGAGGTTTGTGCCCTAAAATTGAGATATTGGTGCAGAAAAATGAGGCTTTTAACCTGAAAAAGGAGGTTTGTGCCCTAAAATTGAGATATTGGTGAAGAAAAATGAGGCTTTTCACCCAAAAATTGAGAGCTTGTCCCTAAAATTGGGAGCTTGGAGTAGGAAAATGAGGCTTTTAATCTTAAAAAGGAGGTTTGTGCCATAAATTGAGATATTGGTGAAGAAAAATGAGGCTTTTAATCTGAAAATTGAGAGCTTGTCCCTAAAATTGAGAGCTTGGTGCAGAAAAATGAGGCTTTTCACCCAAAAAAGGAGAGCTTGTCCATAACATTGAAATATTGGTGCAGAAAAATGAGGCTTTTCAGGTGAAAAAGGTGGGTTTGGTGCTAAAATTGAGAGCTTGGTGCAGAAAAATGAGGCTTTTCTGGTGAAAAGGGCATTTTGTGCCCTAAAATTGCGAGCTTGTTGTAGGAAAATGAGGCTTTTTTACCCGAAAAAGGCAGGTTTTACCCTAAAATTGAGAGCTTGTTGTAGGAAAATGAGGCTTTTTTACCCGAAAAAGGCGGGTTTTACCCTAAAATTGAGAGCTTGTTGTGGGAAAATGAGGCTTTTCAGGTGAAAAAGGCGGGTTTTACCGTAAAATTGAGAGAGTGTTTCCGAAAAATGAGGCTTTTCAGGTGAAAAAGGTGGGTTTGGTGCAGAAAATTGAGAGCTCTGTGCAGAAAAATGAGGCTTTTTCACCCGAAAAAGGCATTTTGTGCCCGAAATTGAGAGCTTGGTGCAGAAAAATGAGGCTTTTCACCCCAAAAACGCGGGTTTAGCCCCCATGATAGGGTTTGTGCTGTAAAAAAGGAGAGGTAGGGCCCTGGAAACGAGGCACTGCTGCATAAAAGGGAGGTTGTTACCTGTAGAATCAAAAGCTTGGATGCCAAAAATTAATCTTTGAGAGGAAAATGGGGGTTTGTGCCCTAAAATTGAGAGCTTGGAGTAGGAAAATGAGGCTTTTAATCTGAAAAAGGAGGTTTGTGCCCTAAAATTGAGATATTGGTGCAGAAAAATGAGGCTTTTCCACCCAAAAAAGGTGGGTTTTACCCTAAAATTGAGAGCTTGTTGCAGAAAAATGAGGCTTTTCAGCAGAAAAAGGTTGTTTCCGCCCTAAAATTGAGAGCTTGGTACAGAAAAATGAGGTTTTTCACCCCAAAAGCGTGGGTTTAGCCCCCATGATAGGGTTTGTGCTGTAAAAAAGGAGAGGTAGGGCCCTGGAAACGAGGCACTGCTGCATAAAAGGGAGGTTGTTACCTGTAGAATCAAAACTTTGGATGCCAAAAATTAATCTTTGAGAGGTAAAATGGGGGTTTGTGCCCTAAAATTGAGAGCTTGGAGTAGGAAAATGAGGCTTTTAATCTGAAAAAGGAGGTTTGTGCCCTAAAATTGAGATATTGGTGCAGAAAAATGAGGCTTTTCCACCCAAAAAAGGTGGGTTTTACCCTAAAATTGAGAGCTTGTTGCAGAAAAATGAGGCTTTTCAGCAGAAAAAGGTTGTTTCCGCCCTAAAATTGAGAGCTTGGTGCAGAAAAATGAGGCTTTTCACCCCAAAAGCGTGGGTTTAGCCCCCATGATAGGGTTTGTGCTGTAAAAAAGGAGAGGTAGGGCCCTGGAAACGAGGCACTGCTGCATAAAAGGGAGGTTGTTACCTGTAGAATCAAAACTTTGGATGCCAAAAATTAATCTTTGAGAGGAAAATGGGGGTTTGTGCCCTAAAATTGAGAGCTTGGAGTAGGAAAATGAGGCTTTTAATCTGAAAAAGGAGGTTTGTGCCCTAAAATTGAGATATTGGTGAAGAAAAATGAGGCTTTTCCACCCAAAAAAGGTGGGTTTTACCCTAAAATTGAGAGCTTGTTGCAGAAAAATGAGGCTTTTCAGCAGAAAAAGGTTGTTTCCGCCCTAAAATTGAGAGCTTGGTACAGAAAAATGAGGTTTTTCACCCCAAAAGCGTGGGTTTAGCCCCCATGATAGGGTTTGTGCTGTAAAAAAGGAGAGGTAGGGCCCTGGAAACGAGGCACTGCTGCATAAAAGGGAGGTTGTTACCTGTAGAATCAAAACTTTGGATGCCAAAAATTAATCTTTGAGAGGAAAATGGGGGTTTGTGCCCTAAAATTGAGAGCTTGGAGTAGGAAAATGAGGCTTTTAATCTGAAAAAGGAGGTTTGTGCCCTAAAATTGAGATATTGGTGAAGAAAAATGAGGCTTTTCACCCAAAAATTGAGAGCTTGTCCCTAAAATTGAGATATTGGTGAAGAAAAATGAGGCTTTTCACCCAAAAATTGAGAGCTTGTCCCTAAAATTGAGATATTGGTGAAGAAAAATGAGGCTTTTCACCCAAAAATTGAGAGCTTGTCCCTAAAATTGAGAGCTTGGAGTAGGAAAATGAGGCTTTTAATCTGAAAAAGGAGGTTTGTGCCCTAAAATTGAGATATTGGTGAAGAAAAATGAGGTTTTTCACCCCAAAAGCGTGGGTTTAGCCCCCATGATAGGGTTTGTGCTGTAAAAAAGGAGAGGTAGGGCCCTGGAAACGAGGCACTGCTGCATAAAAGGGAGGTTGTTACCTGTAGAATCAAAACTTTGGATGCCAAAAATTAATCTTTGAGAGGTAAAATGGGGGTTTGTGCCCTAAAATTGAGAGCTTGGAGTAGGAAAATGAGGCTTTTAATCTGAAAAAGGAGGTTTGTGCCCTAAAATTGAGATATTGGTGAAGAAAAATGAGGCTTTTCCACCCAAAAAAGGTGGGTTTTACCCTAAAATTGAGAGCTTGTTGCAGAAAAATGAGGCTTTTCAGCAGAAAAAGGTTGTTTCCGCCCTAAAATTGAGAGCTTGGTGCAGAAAAATGAGGCTTTTCACCCCAAAAGCGTGGGTTTAGCCCCCATGATAGGGTTTGTGCTGTAAAAAAGGAGAGGTAGGGCCCTGGA
Organism: Strix uralensis; assembly: GCF_047716275.1. Classification (NCBI taxonomy): domain Eukaryota; kingdom Metazoa; phylum Chordata; class Aves; order Strigiformes; family Strigidae; genus Strix; species Strix uralensis. The sequence goes on from NC_133972.1 coordinate 9,854,634, forward strand.
AACGAGGCACTGCTGCATAAAAGGGAGGTTGTTACCTGTAGAATCAAAACTTTGGATGCCAAAAATTAATCTTTGAGAGGAAAATGGGGGTTTGTGCCCTAAAATTGAGAGCTTGGAGTAGGAAAATGAGGCTTTTAATCTGAAAAAGGAGGTTTGTGCCCTAAAATTGAGATATTGGTGAAGAAAAATGAGGCTTTTCCACCCAAAAAAGGTGGGTTTTACCCTAAAATTGAGAGCTTGTTGCAGAAAAATGAGGCTTTTCAGCAGAAAAAGGTTGTTTCCGCCCTAAAATTGAGAGCTTGGTACAGAAAAATGAGGTTTTTCACCCCAAAAGCGTGGGTTTAGCCCCCATGATAGGGTTTGTGCTGTAAAAAAGGAGAGGTAGGGCCCTGGAAACGAGGCACTGCTGCATAAAAGGGAGGTTGTTACCTGTAGAATCAAAACTTTGGATGCCAAAAATTAATCTTTGAGAGGAAAATGGGGGTTTGTGCCCTAAAATTGAGAGCTTGGAGTAGGAAAATGAGGCTTTTAATCTGAAAAAGGAGGTTTGTGCCCTAAAATTGAGATATTGGTGAAGAAAAATGAGGCTTTTCACCCAAAAATTGAGAGCTTGTCCCTAAAATTGAGATATTGGTGAAGAAAAATGAGGCTTTTCACCCAAAAATTGAGAGCTTGTCCCTAAAATTGAGATATTGGTGAAGAAAAATGAGGCTTTTCACCCAAAAATTGAGAGCTTGTCCCTAAAATTGAGAGCTTGGAGTAGGAAAATGAGGCTTTTAATCTGAAAAAGGAGGTTTGTGCCCTAAAATTGAGATATTGGTGAAGAAAAATGAGGTTTTTCACCCCAAAAGCGTGGGTTTAGCCCCCATGATAGGGTTTGTGCTGTAAAAAAGGAGAGGTAGGGCCCTGGAAACGAGGCACTGCTGCATAAAAGGGAGGTTGTTACCTGTAGAATCAAAACTTTGGATGCCAAAAATTAATCTTTGAGAGGTAAAATGGGGGTTTGTGCCCTAAAATTGAGAGCTTGGAGTAGGAAAATGAGGCTTTTAATCTGAAAAAGGAGGTTTGTGCCCTAAAATTGAGATATTGGTGAAGAAAAATGAGGCTTTTCACCCAAAAAAGGAGAGCTTGTCCATAACATTGAAATATTGGTGCAGAAAAATGAGGCTTTTCAGGTGAAAAAGGTGGGTTTGGTGCTAAAATTGAGAGCTTGGTGCAGAAAAATGAGGCTTTTCTGGTGAAAAGGGCATTTTGTGCCCTAAAATTGCGAGCTTGTAGGAAAATGAGGCTTTTTTACCCGAAAAAGGCAGGCTTTACCCTAAAATTGCGAGCTTGTTGTAGGAAAATGAGGCTTTTTTACCCGAAAAAGGCGGGTTTTACCCTAAAATTGAGAGCTTGTTGTGGGAAAATGAGGCTTTTCAGGTGAAAAAGGCGGGTTTTACCGTAAAATTGAGAGAGTGTTTCAGAAAAATGAGGCTTTTCAGGTGAAAAAGGTGGGTTTGGTGCAGAAAATTGAGAGCTCTGTGCAGAAAAATGAGGCTTTTTCACCTGAAAAAGGCATTTTGTGCCCGAAATTGAGAGCTTGGTGCAGAAAAATGAGGCTTTTCACCCCAAAAACGCGGGTTTAGCCCCCATGATAGGGTTTGTGCTGTAAAAAAGGAGAGGTAGGGCCCTGGAAACGAGGCACTGCTGCATAAAAGGGAGGTTGTTACCTGTAGAATCAAAACTTTGGATGCCAAAAATTAATCTTTGAGAGGAAAATGGGGGTTTGTGCCCTAAAATTGAGAGCTTGGAGTAGGAAAATGAGGCTTTTAATCTGAAAAAGGAGGTTTGTGCCCTAAAATTGAGATATTGGTGAAGAAAAATGAGGCTTTTCACCCAAAAAAGGAGAGCTTGTCCATAACATTGAAATATTGGTGCAGAAAAATGAGGCTTTTCAGGTGAAAAAGGTGGGTTTGGTGCTAAAATTGAGAGCTTGGTGCAGAAAAATGAGGCTTTTCTGGTGAAAAGGGCATTTTGTGCCCTAAAATTGCGAGCTTGTAGGAAAATGAGGCTTTTTTACCCGAAAAAGGCAGGCTTTACCCTAAAATTGCGAGCTTGTTGTAGGAAAATGAGGCTTTTTTACCCGAAAAAGGCGGGTTTTACCCTAAAATTGAGAGCTTGTTGTGGGAAAATGAGGCTTTTCAGGTGAAAAAGGCGGGTTTTACCGTAAAATTGAGAGAGTGTTTCAGAAAAATGAGGCTTTTCAGGTGAAAAAGGTGGGTTTGGTGCAGAAAATTGAGAGCTCTGTGCAGAAAAATGAGGCTTTTTCACCCGAAAAAGGCATTTTGTGCCCGAAATTGAGAGCTTGGTGCAGAAAAATGAGGCTTTTCACCCCAAAAGCGTGGGTTTAGCCCCCATGATAGGGTTTGTGCTGTAAAAAAGGAGAGGTAGGGCCCTGGAAACGAGGCACTGCTGCATAAAAGGGAGGTTGTTACCTGTAGAATCAAAACTTTGGATGCCAAAAATTAATCTTTGAGAGGTAAAATGGGGGTTTGTGCCCTAAAATTGAGAGCTTGGAGTAGGAAAATGAGGCTTTTAATCTGAAAAAGGAGGTTTGTGCCCTAAAATTGAGATATTGGTGCAGAAAAATGAGGCTTTTAACCTGAAAAAGGAGGTTTGTGCCCTAAAATTGAGATATTGGTGAAGAAAAATGAGGCTTTTCACCCAAAAATTGAGAGCTTGTCCCTAAAATTGGGAGCTTGGAGTAGGAAAATGAGGCTTTTAATCTTAAAAAGGAGGTTTGTGCCATAAATTGAGATATTGGTGAAGAAAAATGAGGCTTTTAATCTGAAAATTGAGAGCTTGTCCCTAAAATTGAGAGCTTGGTGCAGAAAAATGAGGCTTTTCACCCAAAAAAGGAGAGCTTGTCCATAACATTGAAATATTGGTGCAGAAAAATGAGGCTTTTCAGGTGAAAAAGGTGGGTTTGGTGCTAAAATTGAGAGCTTGGTGCAGAAAAATGAGGCTTTTCTGGTGAAAAGGGCATTTTGTGCCCTAAAATTGCGAGCTTGTTGTAGGAAAATGAGGCTTTTTTACCCGAAAAAGGCAGGTTTTACCCTAAAATTGCGAGCTTGTTGTAGGAAAATGAGGCTTTTTTACCCGAAAAAGGCGGGTTTTACCCTAAAATTGAGAGCTTGTTGTGGGAAAATGAGGCTTTTCAGGTGAAAAAGGCGGGTTTTACCGTAAAATTGAGAGAGTGTTTCCGAAAAATGAGGCTTTTCAGGTGAAAAAGGTGGGTTTGGTGCAGAAAATTGAGAGCTCTGTGCAGAAAAATGAGGCTTTTTCACCCGAAAAAGGCATTTTGTGCCCGAAATTGAGAGCTTGGTGCAGAAAAATGAGGCTTTTCACCCCAAAAACGCGGGTTTAGCCCCCATGACAGGGTTTGTGCTGTAAAAAAGGAGAGGTAGGGCCCTGGAAACGAGGCACTGCTGCATAAAAGGGAGGTTGTTACCTGTAGAATCAAAACTTTGGATGCCAAAAATTAATCTTTGAGAGGAAAATGGGGGTTTGTGCCCTAAAATTGAGAGCTTGGAGTAGGAAAATGAGGCTTTTAATCTGAAAAAGGAGGTTTGTGCCCTAAAATTGAGATATTGGTGCAGAAAAATGAGGCTTTTCCACCCAAAAAAGGTGGGTTTTACCCTAAAATTGAGAGCTTGTTGCAGAAAAATGAGGCTTTTCAGCAGAAAAAGGTTGTTTCCGCCCTAAAATTGAGAGCTTGGTACAGAAAAATGAGGTTTTTCACCCCAAAAGCGTGGGTTTAGCCCCCATGATAGGGTTTGTGCTGTAAAAAAGGAGAGGTAGGGCCCTGGAAACGAGGCACTGCTGCATAAAAGGGAGGTTGTTACCTGTAGAATCAAAACTTTGGATGCCAAAAATTAATCTTTGAGAGGTAAAATGGGGGTTTGTGCCCTAAAATTGAGAGCTTGGAGTAGGAAAATGAGGCTTTTAACCTGAAAAAGGAGGTTTGTGCCCTAAAATTGAGATATTGGTGAAGAAAAATGAGGCTTTTCACCCAAAAAAGGAGAGCTTGTCCATAACATTGAAATATTGGTGCAGAAAAATGAGGCTTTTCAGGTGAAAAAGGTGGGTTTGGTGCTAAAATTGAGAGCTTGGTGCAGAAAAATGAGGCTTTTCTGGTGAAAAGGGCATTTTGTGCCCTAAAATTGCGAGCTTGTAGGAAAATGAGGCTTTTTTACCCGAAAAAGGCAGGCTTTACCCTAAAATTGCGAGCTTGTTGTAGGAAAATGAGGCTTTTTTACCCGAAAAAGGCGGGTTTTACCCTAAAATTGAGAGCTTGTTGTGGGAAAATGAGGCTTTTCAGGTGAAAAAGGCGGGTTTTACCGTAAAATTGAGAGAGTGTTTCAGAAAAATGAGGCTTTTCAGGTGAAAAAGGTGGGTTTGGTGCAGAAAATTGAGAGCTCTGTGCAGAAAAATGAGGCTTTTTCACCCGAAAAAGGCATTTTGTGCCCGAAATTGAGAGCTTGGTGCAGAAAAATGAGGCTTTTCACCCCAAAAGCGTGGGTTTAGCCCCCATGATAGGGTTTGTGCTGTAAAAAAGGAGAGGTAGGGCCCTGGAAACGAGGCACTGCTGCATAAAAGGGAGGTTGTTACCTGTAGAATCAAAACTTTGGATGCCAAAAATTAATCTTTGAGAGGTAAAATGGGGGTTTGTGCCCTAAAATTGAGAGCTTGGAGTAGGAAAATGAGGCTTTTAATCTGAAAAAGGAGGTTTGTGCCCTAAAATTGAGATATTGGTGCAGAAAAATGAGGCTTTTAACCTGAAAAAGGAGGTTTGTGCCCTAAAATTGAGATATTGGTGAAGAAAAATGAGGCTTTTCACCCAAAAATTGAGAGCTTGTCCCTAAAATTGGGAGCTTGGAGTAGGAAAATGAGGCTTTTAATCTTAAAAAGGAGGTTTGTGCCATAAATTGAGATATTGGTGAAGAAAAATGAGGCTTTTAATCTGAAAATTGAGAGCTTGTCCCTAAAATTGAGAGCTTGGTGCAGAAAAATGAGGCTTTTCACCCAAAAAAGGAGAGCTTGTCCATAACATTGAAATATTGGTGCAGAAAAATGAGGCTTTTCAGGTGAAAAAGGTGGGTTTGGTGCTAAAATTGAGAGCTTGGTGCAGAAAAATGAGGCTTTTCTGGTGAAAAGGGCATTTTGTGCCCTAAAATTGCGAGCTTGTTGTAGGAAAATGAGGCTTTTTTACCCGAAAAAGGCAGGTTTTACCCTAAAATTGAGAGCTTGTTGTAGGAAAATGAGGCTTTTTTACCCGAAAAAGGCGGGTTTTACCCTAAAATTGAGAGCTTGTTGTGGGAAAATGAGGCTTTTCAGGTGAAAAAGGCGGGTTTTACCGTAAAATTGAGAGAGTGTTTCCGAAAAATGAGGCTTTTCAGGTGAAAAAGGTGGGTTTGGTGCAGAAAATTGAGAGCTCTGTGCAGAAAAATGAGGCTTTTTCACCCGAAAAAGGCATTTTGTGCCCGAAATTGAGAGCTTGGTGCAGAAAAATGAGGCTTTTCACCCCAAAAACGCGGGTTTAGCCCCCATGATAGGGTTTGTGCTGTAAAAAAGGAGAGGTAGGGCCCTGGAAACGAGGCACTGCTGCATAAAAGGGAGGTTGTTACCTGTAGAATCAAAACTTTGGATGCCAAAAATTAATCTTTGAGAGGTAAAATGGGGGTTTGTGCCCTAAAATTGAGAGCTTGGAGTAGGAAAATGAGGCTTTTAATCTGAAAAAGGAGGTTTGTGCCCTAAAATTGAGATATTGGTGCAGAAAAATGAGGCTTTTCCACCCAAAAAAGGTGGGTTTTACCCTAAAATTGAGAGCTTGTTGCAGAAAAATGAGGCTTTTCAGCAGAAAAAGGTTGTTTCCGCCCTAAAATTGAGAGCTTGGTACAGAAAAATGAGGTTTTTCACCCCAAAAGCGTGGGTTTAGCCCCCATGATAGGGTTTGTGCTGTAAAAAAGGAGAGGTAGGGCCCTGGAAACGAGGCACTGCTGCATAAAAGGGAGGTTGTTACCTGTAGAATCAAAACTTTGGATGCCAAAAATTAATCTTTGAGAGGAAAATGGGGGTTTGTGCCCTAAAATTGAGAGCTTGGAGTAGGAAAATGAGGCTTTTAATCTGAAAAAGGAGGTTTGTGCCCTAAAATTGAGATATTGGTGCAGAAAAATGAGGCTTTTCCACCCAAAAAAGGTGGGTTTTACCCTAAAATTGAGAGCTTGTTGCAGAAAAATGAGGCTTTTCAGCAGAAAAAGGTTGTTTCCGCCCTAAAATTGAGAGCTTGGTACAGAAAAATGAGGTTTTTCACCCCAAAAGCGTGGGTTTAGCCCCCATGATAGGGTTTGTGCTGTAAAAAAGGAGAGGTAGGGCCCTGGAAACGAGGCACTGCTGCATAAAAGGGAGGTTGTTACCTGTAGAATCAAAACTTTGGATGCCAAAAATTAATCTTTGAGAGGAAAATGGGGGTTTGTGCCCTAAAATTGAGAGCTTGGAGTAGGAAAATGAGGCTTTTAATCTGAAAAAGGAGGTTTGTGCCCTAAAATTGAGATATTGGTGAAGAAAAATGAGGCTTTTCACCCAAAAATTGAGAGCTTGTCCCTAAAATTGAGATATTGGTGAAGAAAAATGAGGCTTTTCACCCAAAAATTGAGAGCTTGTCCCTAAAATTGAGATATTGGTGAAGAAAAATGAGGCTTTTCACCCAAAAATTGAGAGCTTGTCCCTAAAATTGAGAGCTTGGAGTAGGAAAATGAGGCTTTTAATCTGAAAAAGGAGGTTTGTGCCCTAAAATTGAGATATTGGTGAAGAAAAATGAGGTTTTTCACCCCAAAAGCGTGGGTTTAGCCCCCATGATAGGGTTTGTGCTGTAAAAAAGGAGAGGTAGGGCCCTGGAAACGAGGCACTGCTGCATAAAAGGGAGGTTGTTACCTGTAGAATCAAAACTTTGGATGCCAAAAATTAATCTTTGAGAGGTAAAATGGGGGTTTGTGCCCTAAAATTGAGAGCTTGGAGTAGGAAAATGAGGCTTTTAATCTGAAAAAGGAGGTTTGTGCCCTAAAATTGAGATATTGGTGAAGAAAAATGAGGCTTTTCACCCAAAAAAGGAGAGCTTGTCCATAACATTGAAATATTGGTGCAGAAAAATGAGGCTTTTCAGGTGAAAAAGGTGGGTTTGGTGCTAAAATTGAGAGCTTGGTGCAGAAAAATGAGGCTTTTCTGGTGAAAAGGGCATTTTGTGCCCTAAAATTGCGAGCTTGTAGGAAAATGAGGCTTTTTTACCCGAAAAAGGCAGGCTTTACCCTAAAATTGCGAGCTTGTTGTAGGAAAATGAGGCTTTTTTACCCGAAAAAGGCGGGTTTTACCCTAAAATTGAGAGCTTGTTGTGGGAAAATGAGGCTTTTCAGGTGAAAAAGGCGGGTTTTACCGTAAAATTGAGAGAGTGTTTCAGAAAAATGAGGCTTTTCAGGTGAAAAAGGTGGGTTTGGTGCAGAAAATTGAGAGCTCTGTGCAGAAAAATGAGGCTTTTTCACCTGAAAAAGGCATTTTGTGCCCGAAATTGAGAGCTTGGTGCAGAAAAATGAGGCTTTTCACCCCAAAAACGCGGGTTTAGCCCCCATGATAGGGTTTGTGCTGTAAAAAAGGAGAGGTAGGGCCCTGGAAACGAGGCACTGCTGCATAAAAGGGAGGTTGTTACCTGTAGAATCAAAACTTTGGATGCCAAAAATTAATCTTTGAGAGGAAAATGGGGGTTTGTGCCCTAAAATTGAGAGCTTGGAGTAGGAAAATGAGGCTTTTAATCTGAAAAAGGAGGTTTGTGCCCTAAAATTGAGATATTGGTGAAGAAAAATGAGGCTTTTCACCCAAAAAAGGAGAGCTTGTCCATAACATTGAAATATTGGTGCAGAAAAATGAGGCTTTTCAGGTGAAAAAGGTGGGTTTGGTGCTAAAATTGAGAGCTTGGTGCAGAAAAATGAGGCTTTTCTGGTGAAAAGGGCATTTTGTGCCCTAAAATTGCGAGCTTGTTGTAGGAAAATGAGGCTTTTTTACCCGAAAAAGGCAGGTTTTACCCTAAAATTGCGAGCTTGTTGTAGGAAAATGAGGCTTTTTTACCCGAAAAAGGCGGGTTTTACCCTAAAATTGAGAGCTTGTTGTGGGAAAATGAGGCTTTTCAGGTGAAAAAGGCGGGTTTTACCGTAAAATTGAGAGAGTGTTTCAGAAAAATGAGGCTTTTCAGGTGAAAAAGGTGGGTTTGGTGCAGAAAATTGAGAGCTCTGTGCAGAAAAATGAGGCTTTTTCACCCGAAAAAGGCATTTTGTGCCCGAAATTGAGAGCTTGGTGCAGAAAAATGAGGCTTTTCACCCCAAAAGCGTGGGTTTAGCCCCCATGATAGGGTTTGTGCTGTAAAAAAGGAGAGGTAGGGCCCTGGAAACGAGGCACTGCTGCATAAAAGGGAGGTTGTTACCTGTAGAATCAAAACTTTGGATGCCAAAAATTAATCTTTGAGAGGTAAAATGGGGGTTTGTGCCCTAAAATTGAGAGCTTGGAGTAGGAAAATGAGGCTTTTAATCTGAAAAAGGAGGTTTGTGCCCTAAAATTGAGATATTGGTGCAGAAAAATGAGGCTTTTAACCTGAAAAAGGAGGTTTGTGCCCTAAAATTGAGATATTGGTGAAGAAAAATGAGGCTTTTCACCCAAAAATTGAGAGCTTGTCCCTAAAATTGGGAGCTTGGAGTAGGAAAATGAGGCTTTTAATCTTAAAAAGGAGGTTTGTGCCATAAATTGAGATATTGGTGAAGAAAAATGAGGCTTTTAATCTGAAAATTGAGAGCTTGTCCCTAAAATTGAGAGCTTGGTGCAGAAAAATGAGGCTTTTCACCCAAAAAAGGAGAGCTTGTCCATAACATTGAAATATTGGTACAGAAAAATGAGGCTTTTCAGGTGAAAAAGGTGGGTTTGGTGCTAAAATTGAGAGCTTGGTGCAGAAAAATGAGGCTTTTCTGGTGAAAAGGGCATTTTGTGCCCTAAAATTGCGAGCTTGTTGTAGGAAAATGAGGCTTTTTTACCCGAAAAAGGCAGGTTTTACCCTAAAATTGAGAGCTTGTTGTAGGAAAATGAGGCTTTTTTACCCGAAAAAGGCGGGTTTTACCCTAAAATTGAGAGCTTGTTGTGGGAAAATGAGGCTTTTCAGGTGAAAAAGGCGGGTTTTACTGTAAAATTGAGAGAGTGTTTCAGAAAAATGAGGCTTTTCAGGTGAAAAAGGTGGGTTTGGTGCAGAAAATTGAGAGCTCTGTGCAGAAAAATGAGGCTTTTTCACCCGAAAAAGGCATTTTGTGCCCGAAATTGAGAGCTTGGTGCAGAAAAATGAGGCTTTTCACCCCAAAAACGCGGGTTTAGCCCCCATGATAGGGTTTGTGCTGTAAAAAAGGAGAGGTAGGGCCCTGGAAACGAGGCACTGCTGCATAAAAGGGAGGTTGTTACCTGTAGAATCAAAACTTTGGATGCCAAAAATTAATCTTTGAGAGGAAAATGGGGGTTTGTGCCCTAAAATTGAGAGCTTGGAGTAGGAAAATGAGGCTTTTAATCTGAAAAAGGAGGTTTGTGCCCTAAAATTGAGATATTGGTGCAGAAAAATGAGGCTTTTCCACCCAAAAAAGGTGGGTTTTACCCTAAAATTGAGAGCTTGTTGCAGAAAAATGAGGCTTTTCAGCAGAAAAAGGTTGTTTCCGCCCTAAAATTGAGAGCTTGGTACAGAAAAATGAGGTTTTTCACCCCAAAAGCGTGGGTTTAGCCCCCATGATAGGGTTTGTGCTGTAAAAAAGGAGAGGTAGGGCCCTGGAAACGAGGCACTGCTGCATAAAAGGGAGGTTGTTACCTGTAGAATCAAAACTTTGGATGCCAAAAATTAATCTTTGAGAGGTAAAATGGGGGTTTGTGCCCTAAAATTGAGAGCTTGGAGTAGGAAAATGAGGCTTTTAACCTGAAAAAGGAGGTTTGTGCCCTAAAATTGAGATATTGGTGAAGAAAAATGAGGCTTTTCCACCCAAAAAAGGTGGGTTTTACCCTAAAATTGAGAGCTTGTTGCAGAAAAATGAGGCTTTTCAGCAGAAAAAGGTTGTTTCCGCCCTAAAATTGAGAGCTTGGTACAGAAAAATGAGGTTTTTCACCCCAAAAGCGTGGGTTTAGCCCCCATGATAGGGTTTGTGCTGTAAAAAAGGAGAGGTAGGGCCCTGGAAACGAGGCACTGCTGCATAAAAGGGAGGTTGTTACCTGTAGAATCAAAACTTTGGATGCCAAAAATTAATCTTTGAGAGGTAAAATGGGGGTTTGTGCCCTAAAATTGAGAGCTTGGAGTAGGAAAATGAGGCTTTTAACCTGAAAAAGGAGGTTTGTGCCCTAAAATTGAGATATTGGTGAAGAAAAATGAGGCTTTTCACCCAAAAATTGAGAGCTTGTCCCTAAAATTGGGAGCTTGGAGTAGGAAAATGAGGCTTTTAATCTTAAAAAGGAGGTTTGTGCCATAAATTGAGATATTGGTGAAGAAAAATGAGGCTTTTAATCTGAAAATTGAGAGCTTGTCCCTAAAATTGAGAGCTTGGTGCAGAAAAATGAGGCTTTTCACCCAAAAAAGGAGAGCTTGTCCATAACATTGAAATATTGGTGCAGAAAAATGAGGCTTTTCAGGTGAAAAAGGTGGGTTTGGTGCTAAAATTGAGAGCTTGGTGCAGAAAAATGAGGCTTTTCTGGTGAAAAGGGCATTTTGTGCCCTAAAATTGCGAGCTTGTTGTAGGAAAATGAGGCTTTTTTACCTGAAAAAGGCAGGTTTTACCCTAAAATTGAGAGCTTGTTGTAGGAAAATGAGGCTTTTTTACCCGAAAAAGGCGGGTTTTACCCTAAAATTGAGAGCTTGTTGTAGGAAAATGAGGCTTTTCAGGTGAAAAAGGCGGGTTTTACCGTAAAATTGAGAGAGTGTTTCCGAAAAATGAGGCTTTTCAGGTGAAAAAGGTGGGTTTGGTGCAGAAAATTGAGAGCTCTGTGCAGAAAAATGAGGCTTTTTCACTCGAAAAAGGCATTTTGTGCCCGAAATTGAGAGCTTGGTGCAGAAAAATGAGGCTTTTCACCCCAAAAACTCGGGTTTAGCCCCCATGATAGGGTTTGTGCTGTAAAAAAGGAGAGGTAGGGCCCTGGAAACGAGGCACTGCTGCATAAAAGGGAGGTTGTTACCTGTAGAATCAAAACTTTGGATGCCAAAAATTAATCTTTGAGAGGTAAAATGGGGGTTTGTGCCCTAAAATTGAGAGCTTGGAGTAGGAAAATGAGGCTTTTAATCTGAAAAAGGAGCTTTGTGCCCTAAAATTGAGATATTGGTGCAGAAAAATGAGGCTTTTCCACCCAAAAAAGGTGGGTTTTACCCTAAAATTGAGAGCTTGTTGCAGAAAAATGAGGCTTTTCAGCAGAAAAAGGTTGTTTCCGCCCTAAAATTGAGAGCTTGGTACAGAAAAATGAGGTTTTTCACCCCAAAAGCGTGGGTTTAGCCCCCATGATAGGGTTTGTGCTGTAAAAAAGGAGAGGTAGGGCCCTGGAAACGAGGCACTGCTGCATAAAAGGGAGGTTGTTACCTGTAGAATCAAAACTTTGGATGCCAAAAATTAATCTTTGAGAGGAAAATGGGGGTTTGTGCCCTAAAATTGAGAGCTTGGATTAGGAAAATGAGGCTTTTAATCTGAAAAAGGAGGTTTGTGCCCTAAAATTGAGATATTGGTGCAGAAAAATGAGGCTTTTCCACCCAAAAAAGGTGGGTTTTACCCTAAAATTGAGAGCTTGTTGCAGAAAAATGAGGCTTTTCAGCAGAAAAAGGTTGTTTCCGCCCTAAAATTGAGAGCTTGGTACAGAAAAATGAGGCTTTTCACCCCAAAAGCGTGGGTTTAGCCCCCATGATAGGGTTTGTGCTGTAAAAAAGGAGAGGTAGGGCCCTGGAAACGAGGCACTGCTGCATAAAAGGGAGGTTGTTACCTGTAGAATCAAAACTTTGGATGCCAAAAATTAATCTTTGAGAGGAAAATGGGGGTTTGTGCCCTAAAATTGAGAGCTTGGAGTAGGAAAATGAGGCTTTTAATCTGAAAAAGGAGGTTTGTGCCCTAAAATTGAGATATTGGTGAAGAAAAATGAGGCTTTTCACCCAAAAATTGAGAGCTTGTCCCTAAAATTGAGATATTGGTGAAGAAAAATGAGGCTTTTCACCCAAAAATTGAGAGCTTGTCCCTAAAATTGAGATATTGGTGAAGAAAAATGAGGCTTTTCACCCAAAAATTGAGAGCTTGTCCCTAAAATTGAGAGCTTGGAGTAGGAAAATGAGGCTTTTAATCTGAAAAAGGAGGTTTGTGCCCTAAAATTGAGATATTGGTGAAGAAAAATGAGGCTTTTCACCCAAAAATTGAGAGCTTGTCCCTAAAATTGGGAGCTTGGAGTAGGAAAATGAGGCTTTTAATCTTAAAAAGGAGGTTTGTGCCATAAATTGAGATATTGGTGAAGAAAAATGAGGCTTTTAATCTGAAAAAGGAGGTTTGTGCCCTAAAATTGAGAGCTTGGTGAAGAAAAATGAGGCTTTTCACCCAAAAATTGAGAGCTTGTCCCTAAAATTGAGAGCTTGGAGTAGGAAAATGAGGCTTTTAATCTGAAAAAGGAGGTTTGTGCCCTAAAATTGAGATATTGGTGAAGAAAAATGAGGCTTTTCACCCAAAAATTGAGAGCTTGTCCCTAAAATTGGGAGCTTGGAGTAGGAAAATGAGGCTTTTAATCTTAAAAAGGAGGTTTGTGCCATAAATTGAGATATTGGTGCAGAAAAATGAGGCTTTTCACCCAAAAATTGAGAGCTTGTCCCTAAAATTGAGAGCTTGGTGCAGAAAAATGAGGCTTTTCACCCAAAAAAGGAGAGCTTGTCCATAACATTGAAATATTGGTGCAGAAAAATGAGGCTTTTCAGGTGAAAAAGGTGGGTTTGGTGCTAAAATTGAGAGCTTGGTGCAGAAAAATGAGGCTTTTCTGGTGAAAAGGGCATTTTGTGCCCTAAAATTGCGAGCTTGTTGTAGGAAAATGAGGCTTTTTTACCCAAAAAAGGCAGGTTTTACCCTAAAATTGAGAGCTTGTTGTAGGAAAATGAGGCTTTTTTACCCGAAAAAGGCGGGTTTTACCGTAAAATTGAGAGCTTGTTGTGGGAAAATGAGGCTTTTCAGGTGAAAAAGGTGGGTTTGGTGCAGAAAATTGAGAGCTCTGTGCAGAAAAATGAGGCTTTTTCACCCGAAAAAGGCATTTTGTGCCCGAAATTGAGAGCTTGGTGCAGAAAAATGAGGCTTTTCACCCCAAAAACGCGGGTTTAGCCCCCATGATAGGGTTTGTGCTGTAAAAAAGGAGAGGTAGGGCCCTGGAAACGAGGCACTGCTGCATAAAAGGGAGGTTGTTACCTGTAGAATCAAAAGCTTGGATGCCAAAAATTAATCTTTGAGAGGTAAAATGGGGGTTTGTGCCCTAAAATTGAGAGCTTGGAGTAGGAAAATGAGGCTTTTAATCTGAAAAAGGAGGTTTGTGCCCTAAAATTGAGATATTGGTGAAGAAAAATGAGGCTTTTCACCCAAAAATTGAGAGCTTGTCCCTAAAATTGAGAGCTTGGAGTAGGAAAATGAGGCTTTTAATCTGAAAAAGGAGGTTTGTGCCCTAAAATTGAGATATTGGTGAAGAAAAATGAGGTTTTTCACCCCAAAAGCGTGGGTTTAGCCCCCATGATAGGGTTTGTGCTGTAAAAAAGGAGAGGTAGGGCCCTGGAAACGAGGCACTGCTGCATAAAAGGGAGGTTGTTACCTGTAGAATCAAAACTTTGGATGCCAAAAATTAATCTTTGAGAGGTAAAATGGGGGTTTGTGCCCTAAAATTGAGAGCTTGGAGTAGGAAAATGAGGCTTTTAATCTGAAAAACGAGGTTTGTGCCCTAAAATTGAGATATTGGTGAAGAAAAATGAGGCTTTTCACCCAAAAAAGGAGAGCTTGTCCATAACATTGAAATATTGGTGCAGAAAAATGAGGCTTTTCAGGTGAAAAAGGTGGGTTTGGTGCTAAAATTGAGAGCTTGGTGCAGAAAAATGAGGCTTTTCTGGTGAAAAGGGCATTTTGTGCCCTAAAATTGCGAGCTTGTAGGAAAATGAGGCTTTTTTACCCGAAAAAGGCAGGCTTTACCCTAAAATTGCGAGCTTGTTGTAGGAAAATGAGGCTTTTTTACCCGAAAAAGGCGGGTTTTACCCTAAAATTGAGAGCTTGTTGTGGGAAAATGAGGCTTTTCAGGTGAAAAAGGCGGGTTTTACCGTAAAATTGAGAGAGTGTTTCAGAAAAATGAGGCTTTTCAGGTGAAAAAGGTGGGTTTGGTGCAGAAAATTGAGAGCTCTGTGCAGAAAAATGAGGCTTTTTCACCTGAAAAAGGCATTTTGTGCCCGAAATTGAGAGCTTGGTGCAGAAAAATGAGGCTTTTCACCCCAAAAACGCGGGTTTAGCCCCCATGATAGGGTTTGTGCTGTAAAAAAGGAGAGGTAGGGCCCTGGAAACGAGGCACTGCTGCATAAAAGGGAGGTTGTTACCTGTAGAATCAAAACTTTGGATGCCAAAAATTAATCTTTGAGAGGAAAATGGGGGTTTGTGCCCTAAAATTGAGAGCTTGGAGTAGGAAAATGAGGCTTTTAATCTGAAAAAGGAGGTTTGTGCCCTAAAATTGAGATATTGGTGAAGAAAAATGAGGCTTTTCACCCAAAAAAGGAGAGCTTGTCCATAACATTGAAATATTGGTGCAGAAAAATGAGGCTTTTCAGGTGAAAAAGGTGGGTTTGGTGCTAAAATTGAGAGCTTGGTGCAGAAAAATGAGGCTTTTCTGGTGAAAAGGGCATTTTGTGCCCTAAAATTGCGAGCTTGTAGGAAAATGAGGCTTTTTTACCCGAAAAAGGCAGGCTTTACCCTAAAATTGCGAGCTTGTTGTAGGAAAATGAGGCTTTTTATCCGAAAAAGGCGGGTTTTACCCTAAAATTGAGAGCTTGTTGTGGGAAAATGAGGCTTTTCAGGTGAAAAAGGCGGGTTTTACCGTAAAATTGAGAGAGTGTTTCAGAAAAATGAGGCTTTTCAGGTGAAAAAGGTGGGTTTGGTGCAGAAAATTGAGAGCTCTGTGCAGAAAAATGAGGCTTTTTCACCCGAAAAAGGCATTTTGTGCCCAAAATTGAGAGCTTGGTGCAGAAAAATGAGGCTTTTCACCCCAAAAGCGTGGGTTTAGCCCCCATGATAGGGTTTGTGCTGTAAAAAAGGAGAGGTAGGGCCCTGGAAACGAGGCACTGCTGCATAAAAGGGAGGTTGTTACCTGTAGAATCAAAACTTTGGATGCCAAAAATTAATCTTTGAGAGGTAAAATGGGGGTTTGTGCCCTAAAATTGAGAGCTTGGAGTAGGAAAATGAGGCTTTTAATCTGAAAAAGGAGGTTTGTGCCCTAAAATTGAGATATTGGTGCAGAAAAATGAGGCTTTTAACCTGAAAAAGGAGGTTTGTGCCCTAAAATTGAGATATTGGTGAAGAAAAATGAGGCTTTTCACCCAAAAATTGAGAGCTTGTCCCTAAAATTGGGAGCTTGGAGTAGGAAAATGAGGCTTTTAATCTTAAAAAGGAGGTTTGTGCCATAAATTGAGATATTGGTGAAGAAAAATGAGGCTTTTAATCTGAAAATTGAGAGCTTGTCCCTAAAATTGAGAGCTTGGTGCAGAAAAATGAGGCTTTTCACCCAAAAAAGGAGAGCTTGTCCATAACATTGAAATATTGGTGCAGAAAAATGAGGCTTTTCAGGTGAAAAAGGTGGGTTTGGTGCTAAAATTGAGAGCTTGGTGCAGAAAAATGAGGCTTTTCTGGTGAAAAGGGCATTTTGTGCCCTAAAATTGCGAGCTTGTTGTAGGAAAATGAGGCTTTTTTACCCGAAAAAGGCAGGTTTTACCCTAAAATTGAGAGCTTGTTGTAGGAAAATGAGGCTTTTTTACCCGAAAAAGGCGGGTTTTACCCTAAAATTGAGAGCTTGTTGTGGGAAAATGAGGCTTTTCAGGTGAAAAAGGCGGGTTTTACCGTAAAATTGAGAGAGTGTTTCCGAAAAATGAGGCTTTTCAGGTGAAAAAGGTGGGTTTGGTGCAGAAAATTGAGAGCTCTGTGCAGAAAAATGAGGCTTTTTCACCCGAAAAAGGCATTTTGTGCCCGAAATTGAGAGCTTGGTGCAGAAAAATGAGGCTTTTCACCCCAAAAACGCGGGTTTAGCCCCCATGACAGGGTTTGTGCTGTAAAAAAGGAGAGGTAGGGCCCTGGAAACGAGGCACTGCTGCATAAAAGGGAGGTTGTTACCTGTAGAATCAAAACTTTGGATGCCAAAAATTAATCTTTGAGAGGTAAAATGGGGGTTTGTGCCCTAAAATTGAGAGCTTGGAGTAGGAAAATGAGGCTTTTAATCTGAAAAAGGAGGTTTGTGCCCTAAAATTGAGATATTGGTGCAGAAAAATGAGGCTTTTCCACCCAAAAAAGGTGGGTTTTACCCTAAAATTGAGAGCTTGTTGCAGAAAAATGAGGCTTTTCAGCAGAAAAAGGTTGTTTCCGCCCTAAAATTGAGAGCTTGGTACAGAAAAATGAGGTTTTTCACCCCAAAAGCGTGGGTTTAGCCCCCATGATAGGGTTTGTGCTGTAAAAAAGGAGAGGTAGGGCCCTGGAAACGAGGCACTGCTGCATAAAAGGGAGGTTGTTACCTGTAGAATCAAAACTTTGGATGCCAAAAATTAATCTTTGAGAGGAAAATGGGGGTTTGTGCCCTAAAATTGAGAGCTTGGAGTAGGAAAATGAGGCTTTTAATCTGAAAAAGGAGGTTTGTGCCCTAAAATTGAGATATTGGTGAAGAAAAATGAGGCTTTTCACCCAAAAATTGAGAGCTTGTCCATAACATTGAAATATTGGTGCAGAAAAATGAGGCTTTTCAGGTGAAAAAGGTGGGTTTGGTGCTAAAATTGAGAGCTTGGTGCAGAAAAATGAGGCTTTTCTGGTGAAAAGGGCATTTTGTGCCCTAAAATTGCGAGCTTGTAGGAAAATGAGGCTTTTTTACCCGAAAAAGGCAGGCTTTACCCTAAAATTGCGAGCTTGTTGTAGGAAAATGAGGCTTTTTTACCCGAAAAAGGCGGGTTTTACCCTAAAATTGAGAGCTTGTTGTGGGAAAATGAGGCTTTTCAGGTGAAAAAGGCGGGTTTTACCGTAAAATTGAGAGAGTGTTTCAGAAAAATGAGGCTTTTCAGGTGAAAAAGGTGGGTTTGGTGCAGAAAATTGAGAGCTCTGTGCAGAAAAATGAGGCTTTTTCACCCGAAAAAGGCATTTTGTGCCCGAAATTGAGAGCTTGGTGCAGAAAAATGAGGCTTTTCACCCCAAAAGCGTGGGTTTAGCCCCCATGATAGGGTTTGTGCTGTAAAAAAGGAGAGGTAGGGCCCTGGAAACGAGGCACTGCTGCATAAAAGGGAGGTTGTTACCTGTAGAATCAAAACTTTGGATGCCAAAAATTAATCTTTGAGAGGTAAAATGGGGGTTTGTGCCCTAAAATTGAGAGCTTGGAGTAGGAAAATGAGGCTTTTAATCTGAAAAAGGAGGTTTGTGCCCTAAAATTGAGATATTGGTGCAGAAAAATGAGGCTTTTAACCTGAAAAAGGAGGTTTGTGCCCTAAAATTGAGATATTGGTGAAGAAAAATGAGGCTTTTCACCCAAAAATTGAGAGCTTGTCCCTAAAATTGGGAGCTTGGAGTAGGAAAATGAGGCTTTTAATCTTAAAAAGGAGGTTTGTGCCATAAATTGAGATATTGGTGAAGAAAAATGAGGCTTTTAATCTGAAAATTGAGAGCTTGTCCCTAAAATTGAGAGCTTGGTGCAGAAAAATGAGGCTTTTCACCCAAAAAAGGAGAGCTTGTCCATAACATTGAAATATTGGTGCAGAAAAATGAGGCTTTTCAGGTGAAAAAGGTGGGTTTGGTGCTAAAATTGAGAGCTTGGTGCAGAAAAATGAGGCTTTTCTGGTGAAAAGGGCATTTTGTGCCCTAAAATTGCGAGCTTGTTGTAGGAAAATGAGGCTTTTTTACCCGAAAAAGGCAGGTTTTACCCTAAAATTGAGAGCTTGTTGTAGGAAAATGAGGCTTTTTTACCCGAAAAAGGCGGGTTTTACCCTAAAATTGAGAGCTTGTTGTGGGAAAATGAGGCTTTTCAGGTGAAAAAGGCGGGTTTTACCGTAAAATTGAGAGAGTGTTTCCGAAAAATGAGGCTTTTCAGGTGAAAAAGGTGGGTTTGGTGCAGAAAATTGAGAGCTCTGTGCAGAAAAATGAGGCTTTTTCACCCGAAAAAGGCATTTTGTGCCCGAAATTGAGAGCTTGGTGCAGAAAAATGAGGCTTTTCACCCCAAAAACGCGGGTTTAGCCCCCATGATAGGGTTTGTGCTGTAAAAAAGGAGAGGTAGGGCCCTGGAAACGAGGCACTGCTGCATAAAAGGGAGGTTGTTACCTGTAGAATCAAAAGCTTGGATGCCAAAAATTAATCTTTGAGAGGAAAATGGGGGTTTGTGCCCTAAAATTGAGAGCTTGGAGTAGGAAAATGAGGCTTTTAATCTGAAAAAGGAGGTTTGTGCCCTAAAATTGAGATATTGGTGCAGAAAAATGAGGCTTTTCCACCCAAAAAAGGTGGGTTTTACCCTAAAATTGAGAGCTTGTTGCAGAAAAATGAGGCTTTTCAGCAGAAAAAGGTTGTTTCCGCCCTAAAATTGAGAGCTTGGTACAGAAAAATGAGGTTTTTCACCCCAAAAGCGTGGGTTTAGCCCCCATGATAGGGTTTGTGCTGTAAAAAAGGAGAGGTAGGGCCCTGGAAACGAGGCACTGCTGCATAAAAGGGAGGTTGTTACCTGTAGAATCAAAACTTTGGATGCCAAAAATTAATCTTTGAGAGGTAAAATGGGGGTTTGTGCCCTAAAATTGAGAGCTTGGAGTAGGAAAATGAGGCTTTTAATCTGAAAAAGGAGGTTTGTGCCCTAAAATTGAGATATTGGTGCAGAAAAATGAGGCTTTTCCACCCAAAAAAGGTGGGTTTTACCCTAAAATTGAGAGCTTGTTGCAGAAAAATGAGGCTTTTCAGCAGAAAAAGGTTGTTTCCGCCCTAAAATTGAGAGCTTGGTGCAGAAAAATGAGGCTTTTCACCCCAAAAGCGTGGGTTTAGCCCCCATGATAGGGTTTGTGCTGTAAAAAAGGAGAGGTAGGGCCCTGGAAACGAGGCACTGCTGCATAAAAGGGAGGTTGTTACCTGTAGAATCAAAACTTTGGATGCCAAAAATTAATCTTTGAGAGGAAAATGGGGGTTTGTGCCCTAAAATTGAGAGCTTGGAGTAGGAAAATGAGGCTTTTAATCTGAAAAAGGAGGTTTGTGCCCTAAAATTGAGATATTGGTGAAGAAAAATGAGGCTTTTCCACCCAAAAAAGGTGGGTTTTACCCTAAAATTGAGAGCTTGTTGCAGAAAAATGAGGCTTTTCAGCAGAAAAAGGTTGTTTCCGCCCTAAAATTGAGAGCTTGGTACAGAAAAATGAGGTTTTTCACCCCAAAAGCGTGGGTTTAGCCCCCATGATAGGGTTTGTGCTGTAAAAAAGGAGAGGTAGGGCCCTGGAAACGAGGCACTGCTGCATAAAAGGGAGGTTGTTACCTGTAGAATCAAAACTTTGGATGCCAAAAATTAATCTTTGAGAGGAAAATGGGGGTTTGTGCCCTAAAATTGAGAGCTTGGAGTAGGAAAATGAGGCTTTTAATCTGAAAAAGGAGGTTTGTGCCCTAAAATTGAGATATTGGTGAAGAAAAATGAGGCTTTTCACCCAAAAATTGAGAGCTTGTCCCTAAAATTGAGATATTGGTGAAGAAAAATGAGGCTTTTCACCCAAAAATTGAGAGCTTGTCCCTAAAATTGAGATATTGGTGAAGAAAAATGAGGCTTTTCACCCAAAAATTGAGAGCTTGTCCCTAAAATTGAGAGCTTGGAGTAGGAAAATGAGGCTTTTAATCTGAAAAAGGAGGTTTGTGCCCGAAATTGAGAGCTTGGTGCAGAAAAATGAGGCTTTTCACCCCAAAAACGCGGGTTTAGCCCCCATGATAGGGTTTGTGCTGTAAAAAAGGAGAGGTAGGGCCCTGGAAACGAGGCACTGCTGCATAAAAGGGAGGTTGTTACCTGTAGAATCAAAAGCTTGGATGCCAAAAATTAATCTTTGAGAGGAAAATGGGGGTTTGTGCCCTAAAATTGAGAGCTTGGAGTAGGAAAATGAGGCTTTTAATCTGAAAAAGGAGGTTTGTGCCCTAAAATTGAGATATTGGTGCAGAAAAATGAGGCTTTTCCACCCAAAAAAGGTGGGTTTTACCCTAAAATTGAGAGCTTGTTGCAGAAAAATGAGGCTTTTCAGCAGAAAAAGGTTGTTTCCGCCCTAAAATTGAGAGCTTGGTACAGAAAAATGAGGTTTTTCACCCCAAAAGCGTGGGTTTAGCCCCCATGATAGGGTTTGTGCTGTAAAAAAGGAGAGGTAGGGCCCTGGAAACGAGGCACTGCTGCATAAAAGGGAGGTTGTTACCTGTAGAATCAAAACTTTGGATGCCAAAAATTAATCTTTGAGAGGTAAAATGGGGGTTTGTGCCCTAAAATTGAGAGCTTGGAGTAGGAAAATGAGGCTTTTAATCTGAAAAAGGAGGTTTGTGCCCTAAAATTGAGATATTGGTGCAGAAAAATGAGGCTTTTCCACCCAAAAAAGGTGGGTTTTACCCTAAAATTGAGAGCTTGTTGCAGAAAAATGAGGCTTTTCAGCAGAAAAAGGTTGTTTCCGCCCTAAAATTGAGAGCTTGGTGCAGAAAAATGAGGCTTTTCACCCCAAAAGCGTGGGTTTAGCCCCCATGATAGGGTTTGTGCTGTAAAAAAGGAGAGGTAGGGCCCTGGAAACGAGGCACTGCTGCATAAAAGGGAGGTTGTTACCTGTAGAATCAAAACTTTGGATGCCAAAAATTAATCTTTGAGAGGAAAATGGGGGTTTGTGCCCTAAAATTGAGAGCTTGGAGTAGGAAAATGAGGCTTTTAATCTGAAAAAGGAGGTTTGTGCCCTAAAATTGAGATATTGGTGAAGAAAAATGAGGCTTTTCCACCCAAAAAAGGTGGGTTTTACCCTAAAATTGAGAGCTTGTTGCAGAAAAATGAGGCTTTTCAGCAGAAAAAGGTTGTTTCCGCCCTAAAATTGAGAGCTTGGTACAGAAAAATGAGGTTTTTCACCCCAAAAGCGTGGGTTTAGCCCCCATGATAGGGTTTGTGCTGTAAAAAAGGAGAGGTAGGGCCCTGGAAACGAGGCACTGCTGCATAAAAGGGAGGTTGTTACCTGTAGAATCAAAACTTTGGATGCCAAAAATTAATCTTTGAGAGGAAAATGGGGGTTTGTGCCCTAAAATTGAGAGCTTGGAGTAGGAAAATGAGGCTTTTAATCTGAAAAAGGAGGTTTGTGCCCTAAAATTGAGATATTGGTGAAGAAAAATGAGGCTTTTCACCCAAAAATTGAGAGCTTGTCCCTAAAATTGAGATATTGGTGAAGAAAAATGAGGCTTTTCACCCAAAAATTGAGAGCTTGTCCCTAAAATTGAGATATTGGTGAAGAAAAATGAGGCTTTTCACCCAAAAATTGAGAGCTTGTCCCTAAAATTGAGAGCTTGGAGTAGGAAAATGAGGCTTTTAATCTGAAAAAGGAGGTTTGTGCCCTAAAATTGAGATATTGGTGAAGAAAAATGAGGTTTTTCACCCCAAAAGCGTGGGTTTAGCCCCCATGATAGGGTTTGTGCTGTAAAAAAGGAGAGGTAGGGCCCTGGAAACGAGGCACTGCTGCATAAAAGGGAGGTTGTTACCTGTAGAATCAAAACTTTGGATGCCAAAAATTAATCTTTGAGAGGTAAAATGGGGGTTTGTGCCCTAAAATTGAGAGCTTGGAGTAGGAAAATGAGGCTTTTAATCTGAAAAAGGAGGTTTGTGCCCTAAAATTGAGATATTGGTGAAGAAAAATGAGGCTTTTCACCCAAAAAAGGAGAGCTTGTCCATAACATTGAAATATTGGTGCAGAAAAATGAGGCTTTTCAGGTGAAAAAGGTGGGTTTGGTGCTAAAATTGAGAGCTTGGTGCAGAAAAATGAGGCTTTTCTGGTGAAAAGGGCATTTTGTGCCCTAAAATTGCGAGCTTGTAGGAAAATGAGGCTTTTTTACCCGAAAAAGGCAGGCTTTACCCTAAAATTGCGAGCTTGTTGTAGGAAAATGAGGCTTTTTTACCCGAAAAAGGCGGGTTTTACCCTAAAATTGAGAGCTTGTTGTGGGAAAATGAGGCTTTTCAGGTGAAAAAGGCGGGTTTTACCGTAAAATTGAGAGAGTGTTTCAGAAAAATGAGGCTTTTCAGGTGAAAAAGGTGGGTTTGGTGCAGAAAATTGAGAGCTCTGTGCAGAAAAATGAGGCTTTTTCACCCGAAAAAGGCATTTTGTGCCCGAAATTGAGAGCTTGGTGCAGAAAAATGAGGCTTTTCACCCCAAAAACGCGGGTTTAGCCCCCATGATAGGGTTTGTGCTGTAAAAAAGGAGAGGTAGGGCCCTGGAAACGAGGCACTGCTGCATAAAAGGGAGGTTGTTACCTGTAGAATCAAAACTTTGGATGCCAAAAATTAATCTTTGAGAGGAAAATGGGGGTTTGTGCCCTAAAATTGAGAGCTTGGAGTAGGAAAATGAGGCTTTTAATCTGAAAAAGGAGGTTTGTGCCCTAAAATTGAGATATTGGTGAAGAAAAATGAGGCTTTTCACCCAAAAAAGGAGAGCTTGTCCATAACATTGAAATATTGGTGCAGAAAAATGAGGCTTTTCAGGTGAAAAAGGTGGGTTTGGTGCTAAAATTGAGAGCTTGGTGCAGAAAAATGAGGCTTTTCTGGTGAAAAGGGCATTTTGTGCCCTAAAATTGCGAGCTTGTAGGAAAATGAGGCTTTTTTACCTGAAAAAGGCAGGCTTTACCCTAAAATTGCGAGCTTGTTGTAGGAAAATGAGGCTTTTTATCCGAAAAAGGCGGGTTTTACCCTAAAATTGAGAGCTTGTTGTGGGAAAATGAGGCTTTTCAGGTGAAAAAGGCGGGTTTTACCGTAAAATTGAGAGAGTGTTTCAGAAAAATGAGGCTTTTCAGGTGAAAAAGGTGGGTTTGGTGCAGAAAATTGAGAGCTCTGTGCAGAAAAATGAGGCTTTTTCACCCGAAAAAGGCATTTTGTGCCCGAAATTGAGAGCTTGGTGCAGAAAAATGAGGCTTTTCACCCCAAAAGCGTGGGTTTAGCCCCCATGATAGGGTTTGTGCTGTAAAAAAGGAGAGGTAGGGCCCTGGAAACGAGGCACTGCTGCATAAAAGGGAGGTTGTTACCTGTAGAATCAAAACTTTGGATGCCAAAAATTAATCTTTGAGAGGTAAAATGGGGGTTTGTGCCCTAAAATTGAGAGCTTGGAGTAGGAAAATGAGGCTTTTAATCTGAAAAAGGAGGTTTGTGCCCTAAAATTGAGATATTGGTGCAGAAAAATGAGGCTTTTAACCTGAAAAAGGAGGTTTGTGCCCTAAAATTGAGATATTGGTGAAGAAAAATGAGGCTTTTCACCCAAAAATTGAGAGCTTGTCCCTAAAATTGGGAGCTTGGAGTAGGAAAATGAGGCTTTTAATCTTAAAAAGGAGGTTTGTGCCATAAATTGAGATATTGGTGAAGAAAAATGAGGCTTTTAATCTGAAAATTGAGAGCTTGTCCCTAAAATTGAGAGCTTGGTGCAGAAAAATGAGGCTTTTCACCCAAAAAAGGAGAGCTTGTCCATAACATTGAAATATTGGTGCAGAAAAATGAGGCTTTTCAGGTGAAAAAGGTGGGTTTGGTGCTAAAATTGAGAGCTTGGTGCAGAAAAATGAGGCTTTTCTGGTGAAAAGGGCATTTTGTGCCCTAAAATTGCGAGCTTGTTGTAGGAAAATGAGGCTTTTTTACCCGAAAAAGGCAGGTTTTACCCTAAAATTGAGAGCTTGTTGTAGGAAAATGAGGCTTTTTTACCCGAAAAAGGCGGGTTTTACCCTAAAATTGAGAGCTTGTTGTGGGAAAATGAGGCTTTTCAGGTGAAAAAGGCGGGTTTTACCGTAAAATTGAGAGAGTGTTTCAGAAAAATGAGGCTTTTCAGGTGAAAAAGGTGGGTTTGGTGCAGAAAATTGAGAGCTCTGTGCAGAAAAATGAGGCTTTTTCACCCGAAAAAGGCATTTTGTGCCCGAAATTGAGAGCTTGGTGCAGAAAAATGAGGCTTTTCACCCCAAAAACGCGGGTTTAGCCCCCATGATAGGGTTTGTGCTGTAAAAAAGGAGAGGTAGGGCCCTGGAAACGAGGCACTGCTGCATAAAAGGGAGGTTGTTACCTGTAGAATCAAAACTTTGGATGCCAAAAATTAATCTTTGAGAGGAAAATGGGGGTTTGTGCCCTAAAATTGAGAGCTTGGAGTAGGAAAATGAGGCTTTTAATCTGAAAAAGGAGGTTTGTGCCCTAAAATTGAGATATTGGTGCAGAAAAATGAGGCTTTTCCACCCAAAAAAGGTGGGTTTTACCCTAAAATTGAGAGCTTGTTGCAGAAAAATGAGGCTTTTCAGCAGAAAAAGGTTGTTTCCGCCCTAAAATTGAGAGCTTGGTACAGAAAAATGAGGTTTTTCACCCCAAAAGCGTGGGTTTAGCCCCCATGATAGGGTTTGTGCTGTAAAAAAGGAGAGGTAGGGCCCTGGAAACGAGGCACTGCTGCATAAAAGGGAGGTTGTTACCTGTAGAATCAAAACTTTGGATGCCAAAAATTAATCTTTGAGAGGTAAAATGGGGGTTTGTGCCCTAAAATTGAGAGCTTGGAGTAGGAAAATGAGGCTTTTAACCTGAAAAAGGAGGTTTGTGCCCTAAAATTGAGATATTGGTGAAGAAAAATGAGGCTTTTCACCCAAAAATTGAGAGCTTGTCCCTAAAATTGGGAGCTTGGAGTAGGAAAATGAGGCTTTTAATCTTAAAAAGGAGGTTTGTGCCATAAATTGAGATATTGGTGAAGAAAAATGAGGCTTTTAATCTGAAAATTGAGAGCTTGTCCCTAAAATTGAGAGCTTGGTGCAGAAAAATGAGGCTTTTCACCCAAAAAAGGAGAGCTTGTCCATAACATTGAAATATTGGTGCAGAAAAATGAGGCTTTTCAGGTGAAAAAGGTGGGTTTGGTGCTAAAATTGAGAGCTTGGTGCAGAAAAATGAGGCTTTTCTGGTGTAAAGGGCATTTTGTGCCCTAAAATTGCGAGCTTGTTGTAGGAAAATGAGGCTTTTTTACCCGAAAAAGGCAGGTTTTACCCTAAAATTGAGAGCTTGTTGTAGGAAAATGAGGCTTTTTTACCCGAAAAAGGCGGGTTTTACCCTAAAATTGAGAGCTTGTTGTAGGAAAATGAGGCTTTTCAGGTGAAAAAGGCGGGTTTTACCGTAAAATTGAGAGAGTGTTTCCGAAAAATGAGGCTTTTCAGGTGAAAAAGGTGGGTTTGGTGCAGAAAATTGAGAGCTCTGTGCAGAAAAATGAGGCTTTTTCACTCGAAAAAGGCATTTTGTGCCCGAAATTGAGAGCTTGGTGCAGAAAAATGAGGCTTTTCACCCCAAAAACGCGGGTTTAGCCCCCATGATAGGGTTTGTGCTGTAAAAAAGGAGAGGTAGGGCCCTGGAAACGAGGCACTGCTGCATAAAAGGGAGGTTGTTACCTGTAGAATCAAAACTTTGGATGCCAAAAATTAATCTTTGAGAGGTAAAATGGGGGTTTGTGCCCTAAAATTGAGAGCTTGGAGTAGGAAAATGAGGCTTTTAATCTGAAAAAGGAGGTTTGTGCCCTAAAATTGAGATATTGGTGCAGAAAAATGAGGCTTTTCCACCCAAAAAAGGTGGGTTTTACCCTAAAATTGAGAGCTTGTTGCAGAAAAATGAGGCTTTTCAGCAGAAAAAGGTTGTTTCCGCCCTAAAATTGAGAGCTTGGTACAGAAAAATGAGGTTTTTCACCCCAAAAGCGTGGGTTTAGCCCCCATGATAGGGTTTGTGCTGTAAAAAAGGAGAGGTAGGGCCCTGGAAACGAGGCACTGCTGCATAAAAGGGAGGTTGTTACCTGTAGAATCAAAACTTTGGATGCCAAAAATTAATCTTTGAGAGGAAAATGGGGGTTTGTGCCCTAAAATTGAGAGCTTGGAGTAGGAAAATGAGGCTTTTAATCTGAAAAAGGAGGTTTGTGCCCTAAAATTGAGATATTGGTGCAGAAAAATGAGGCTTTTCCACCCAAAAAAGGTGGGTTTTACCCTAAAATTGAGAGCTTGTTGCAGAAAAATGAGGCTTTTCAGCAGAAAAAGGTTGTTTCCGCCCTAAAATTGAGAGCTTGGTACAGAAAAATGAGGTTTTTCACCCAAAAAAGGAGAGCTTGTCCATAACATTGAAATATTGGTGCAGAAAAATGAGGCTTTTCAGGTGAAAAAGGTGGGTTTGGTGCTAAAATTGAGAGCTTGGTGCAGAAAAATGAGGCTTTTCTGGTGAAAAGGGCATTTTGTGCCCTAAAATTGCGAGCTTGTAGGAAAATGAGGCTTTTTTACCCGAAAAAGGCAGGCTTTACCCTAAAATTGCGAGCTTGTTGTAGGAAAATGAGGCTTTTTATCCGAAAAAGGCGGGTTTTACCCTAAAATTGAGAGCTTGTTGTGGGAAAATGAGGCTTTTCAGGTGAAAAAGGCGGGTTTTACCGTAAAATTGAGAGAGTGTTTCAGAAAAATGAGGCTTTTCAGGTGAAAAAGGTGGGTTTGGTGCAGAAAATTGAGAGCTCTGTGCAGAAAAATGAGGCTTTTTCACTCGAAAAAGGCATTTTGTGCCCGAAATTGAGAGCTTGGTGCAGAAAAATGAGGCTTTTCACCCCAAAAGCGTGGGTTTAGCCCCCATGATAGGGTTTGTGCTGTAAAAAAGGAGAGGTAGGGCCCTGGAAACGAGGCACTGCTGCATAAAAGGGAGGTTGTTACCTGTAGAATCAAAACTTTGGATGCCAAAAATTAATCTTTGAGAGGTAAAATGGGGGTTTGTGCCCTAAAATTGAGAGCTTGGAGTAGGAAAATGAGGCTTTTAATCTGAAAAAGGAGGTTTGTGCCCTAAAATTGAGATATTGGTGCAGAAAAATGAGGCTTTTAACCTGAAAAAGGAGGTTTGTGCCCTAAAATTGAGATATTGGTGAAGAAAAATGAGGCTTTTCACCCCAAAATTGAGAGCTTGTCCCTAAAATTGGGAGCTTGGAGTAGGAAAATGAGGCTTTTAATCTTAAAAAGGAGGTTTGTGCCATAAATTGAGATATTGGTGAAGAAAAATGAGGCTTTTAATCTGAAAATTGAGAGCTTGTCCCTAAAATTGAGAGCTTGGTGCAGAAAAATGAGGCTTTTCACCCAAAAAAGGAGAGCTTGTCCATAACATTGAAATATTGGTGCAGAAAAATGAGGCTTTTCAGGTGAAAAAGGTGGGTTTGGTGCTAAAATTGAGAGCTTGGTGCAGAAAAATGAGGCTTTTCTGGTGAAAAGGGCATTTTGTGCCCTAAAATTGCGAGCTTGTTGTAGGAAAATGAGGCTTTTTTACCCGAAAAAGGCAGGTTTTACCCTAAAATTGAGAGCTTGTTGTAGGAAAATGAGGCTTTTTTACCCGAAAAAGGCGGGTTTTACCCTAAAATTGAGAGCTTGTTGTGGGAAAATGAGGCTTTTCAGGTGAAAAAGGCGGGTTTTACCGTAAAATTGAGAGAGTGTTTCAGAAAAATGAGGCTTTTCAGGTGAAAAAGGTGGGTTTGGTGCAGAAAATTGAGAGCTCTGTGCAGAAAAATGAGGCTTTTTCACCCGAAAAAGGCATTTTGTGCCCGAAATTGAGAGCTTGGTGCAGAAAAATGAGGCTTTTCACCCCAAAAACGCGGGTTTAGCCCCCATGATAGGGTTTGTGCTGTAAAAAAGGAGAGGTAGGGCCCTGGAAACGAGGCACTGCTGCATAAAAGGGAGGTTGTTACCTGTAGAATCAAAACTTTGGATGCCAAAAATTAATCTTTGAGAGGAAAATGGGGGTTTGTGCCCTAAAATTGAGAGCTTGGAGTAGGAAAATGAGGCTTTTAACCTGAAAAAGGAGGTTTGTGCCCTAAAATTGAGATATTGGTGAAGAAAAATGAGGCTTTTCACCCAAAAATTGAGAGCTTGTCCCTAAAATTGGGAGCTTGGAGTAGGAAAATGAGGCTTTTAATCTTAAAAAGGAGGTTTGTGCCATAAATTGAGATATTGGTGAAGAAAAATGAGGCTTTTAATCTGAAAATTGAGAGCTTGTCCCTAAAATTGAGAGCTTGGTGCAGAAAAATGAGGCTTTTCACCCAAAAAAGGAGAGCTTGTCCATAACATTGAAATATTGGTGCAGAAAAATGAGGCTTTTCAGGTGAAAAAGGTGGGTTTGGTGCTAAAATTGAGAGCTTGGTGCAGAAAAATGAGGCTTTTCTGGTGAAAAGGGCATTTTGTGCCCTAAAATTGCGAGCTTGTTGTAGGAAAATGAGGCTTTTTTACCCGAAAAAGGCAGGTTTTACCCTAAAATTGAGAGCTTGTTGTAGGAAAATGAGGCTTTTTTACCCGAAAAAGGCGGGTTTTACCGTAAAATTGAGAGCTTGTTGTGGGAAAATGAGGCTTTTCAGGTGAAAAAGGTGGGTTTGGTGCAGAAAATTGAGAGCTCTGTGCAGAAAAATGAGGCTTTTTCACCCGAAAAAGGCATTTTGTGCCCGAAATTGAGAGCTTGGTGCAGAAAAATGAGGCTTTTCACCCCAAAAACGCGGGTTTAGCCCCCATGATAGGGTTTGTGCTGTAAAAAAGGAGAGGTAGGGCCCTGGAAACGAGGCACTGCTGCATAAAAGGGAGGTTGTTACCTGTAGAATCAAAAGCTTGGATGCCAAAAATTAATCTTTGAGAGGTAAAATGGGGGTTTGTGCCCTAAAATTGAGAGCTTGGAGTAGGAAAATGAGGCTTTTAATCTGAAAAAGGAGGTTTGTGCCCTAAAATTGAGATATTGGTGAAGAAAAATGAGGCTTTTCACCCAAAAATTGAGAGCTTGTCCCTAAAATTGAGAGCTTGGAGTAGGAAAATGAGGCTTTTAATCTGAAAAAGGAGGTTTGTGCCCTAAAATTGAGATATTGGTGAAGAAAAATGAGGTTTTTCACCCCAAAAGCGTGGGTTTAGCCCCCATGATAGGGTTTGTGCTGTAAAAAAGGAGAGGTAGGGCCCTGGAAACGAGGCACTGCTGCATAAAAGGGAGGTTGTTACCTGTAGAATCAAAACTTTGGATGCCAAAAATTAATCTTTGAGAGGTAAAATGGGGGTTTGTGCCCTAAAATTGAGAGCTTGGAGTAGGAAAATGAGGCTTTTAATCTGAAAAACGAGGTTTGTGCCCTAAAATTGAGATATTGGTGAAGAAAAATGAGGCTTTTCACCCAAAAAAGGAGAGCTTGTCCATAACATTGAAATATTGGTGCAGAAAAATGAGGCTTTTCAGGTGAAAAAGGTGGGTTTGGTGCTAAAATTGAGAGCTTGGTGCAGAAAAATGAGGCTTTTCTGGTGAAAAGGGCATTTTGTGCCCTAAAATTGCGAGCTTGTAGGAAAATGAGGCTTTTTTACCCGAAAAAGGCAGGCTTTACCCTAAAATTGCGAGCTTGTTGTAGGAAAATGAGGCTTTTTTACCCGAAAAAGGCGGGTTTTACCCTAAAATTGAGAGCTTGTTGTGGGAAAATGAGGCTTTTCAGGTGAAAAAGGCGGGTTTTACCGTAAAATTGAGAGAGTGTTTCAGAAAAATGAGGCTTTTCAGGTGAAAAAGGTGGGTTTGGTGCAGAAAATTGAGAGCTCTGTGCAGAAAAATGAGGCTTTTTCACCTGAAAAAGGCATTTTGTGCCCGAAATTGAGAGCTTGGTGCAGAAAAATGAGGCTTTTCACCCCAAAAACGCGGGTTTAGCCCCCATGATAGGGTTTGTGCTGTAAAAAAGGAGAGGTAGGGCCCTGGAAACGAGGCACTGCTGCATAAAAGGGAGGTTGTTACCTGTAGAATCAAAACTTTGGATGCCAAAAATTAATCTTTGAGAGGAAAATGGGGGTTTGTGCCCTAAAATTGAGAGCTTGGAGTAGGAAAATGAGGCTTTTAATCTGAAAAAGGAGGTTTGTGCCCTAAAATTGAGATATTGGTGAAGAAAAATGAGGCTTTTCACCCAAAAAAGGAGAGCTTGTCCATAACATTGAAATATTGGTGCAGAAAAATGAGGCTTTTCAGGTGAAAAAGGTGGGTTTGGTGCTAAAATTGAGAGCTTGGTGCAGAAAAATGAGGCTTTTCTGGTGAAAAGGGCATTTTGTGCCCTAAAATTGCGAGCTTGTAGGAAAATGAGGCTTTTTTACCCGAAAAAGGCAGGCTTTACCCTAAAATTGCGAGCTTGTTGTAGGAAAATGAGGCTTTTTATCCGAAAAAGGCGGGTTTTACCCTAAAATTGAGAGCTTGTTGTGGGAAAATGAGGCTTTTCAGGTGAAAAAGGCGGGTTTTACCGTAAAATTGAGAGAGTGTTTCAGAAAAATGAGGCTTTTCAGGTGAAAAAGGTGGGTTTGGTGCAGAAAATTGAGAGCTCTGTGCAGAAAAATGAGGCTTTTTCACCCGAAAAAGGCATTTTGTGCCCGAAATTGAGAGCTTGGTGCAGAAAAATGAGGCTTTTCACCCCAAAAGCGTGGGTTTAGCCCCCATGATAGGGTTTGTGCTGTAAAAAAGGAGAGGTAGGGCCCTGGAAACGAGGCACTGCTGCATAAAAGGGAGGTTGTTACCTGTAGAATCAAAACTTTGGATGCCAAAAATTAATCTTTGAGAGGTAAAATGGGGGTTTGTGCCCTAAAATTGAGAGCTTGGAGTAGGAAAATGAGGCTTTTAATCTGAAAAAGGAGGTTTGTGCCCTAAAATTGAGATATTGGTGCAGAAAAATGAGGCTTTTAACCTGAAAAAGGAGGTTTGTGCCCTAAAATTGAGATATTGGTGAAGAAAAATGAGGCTTTTCACCCAAAAATTGAGAGCTTGTCCCTAAAATTGGGAGCTTGGAGTAGGAAAATGAGGCTTTTAATCTTAAAAAGTAGGTTTGTGCCATAAATTGAGATATTGGTGAAGAAAAATGAGGCTTTTAATCTGAAAATTGAGAGCTTGTCCCTAAAATTGAGAGCTTGGTGCAGAAAAATGAGGCTTTTCACCCAAAAAAGGAGAGCTTGTCCATAACATTGAAATATTGGTGCAGAAAAATGAGGCTTTTCAGGTGAAAAAGGTGGGTTTGGTGCTAAAATTGAGAGCTTGGTGCAGAAAAATGAGGCTTTTCTGGTGAAAAGGGCATTTTGTGCCCTAAAATTGCGAGCTTGTTGTAGGAAAATGAGGCTTTTTTACCCGAAAAAGGCAGGTTTTACCCTAAAATTGAGAGCTTGTTGTAGGAAAATGAGGCTTTTTTACCCGAAAAAGGCGGGTTTTACCCTAAAATTGAGAGCTTGTTGTGGGAAAATGAGGCTTTTCAGGTGAAAAAGGCGGGTTTTACCGTAAAATTGAGAGAGTGTTTCAGAAAAATGAGGCTTTTCAGGTGAAAAAGGTGGGTTTGGTGCAGAAAATTGAGAGCTCTGTGCAGAAAAATGAGGCTTTTTCACCTGAAAAAGGCATTTTGTGCCCGAAATTGAGAGCTTGGTGCAGAAAAATGAGGCTTTTCACCCCAAAAACGCGGGTTTAGCCCCCATGATAGGGTTTGTGCTGTAAAAAAGGAGAGGTAGGGCCCTGGAAACGAGGCACTGCTGCATAAAAGGGAGGTTGTTACCTGTAGAATCAAAACTTTGGATGCCAAAAATTAATCTTTGAGAGGAAAATGGGGGTTTGTGCCCTAAAATTGAGAGCTTGGAGTAGGAAAATGAGGCTTTTAATCTGAAAAAGGAGGTTTGTGCCCTAAAATTGAGATATTGGTGCAGAAAAATGAGGCTTTTCCACCCAAAAAAGGTGGGTTTTACCCTAAAATTGAGAGCTTGTTGCAGAAAAATGAGGCTTTTCAGCAGAAAAACGTTGTTTCCGCCCTAAAATTGAGAGCTTGGTACAGAAAAATGAGGTTTTTCACCCCAAAAGCGTGGGTTTAGCCCCCATGATAGGGTTTGTGCTGTAAAAAAGGAGAGGTAGGGCCCTGGAAACGAGGCACTGCTGCATAAAAGGGAGGTTGTTACCTGTAGAATCAAAACTTTGGATGCCAAAAATTAATCTTTGAGAGGTAAAATGGGGGTTTGTGCCCTAAAATTGAGAGCTTGGAGTAGGAAAATGAGGCTTTTAACCTGAAAAAGGAGGTTTGTGCCCTAAAATTGAGATATTGGTGAAGAAAAATGAGGCTTTTCACCCAAAAATTGAGAGCTTGTCCCTAAAATTGGGAGCTTGGAGTAGGAAAATGAGGCTTTTAATCTTAAAAAGGAGGTTTGTGCCATAAATTGAGATATTGGTGAAGAAAAATGAGGCTTTTAATCTGAAAATTGAGAGCTTGTCCCTAAAATTGAGAGCTTGGTGCAGAAAAATGAGGCTTTTCACCCAAAAAAGGAGAGCTTGTCCATAACATTGAAATATTGGTGCAGAAAAATGAGGCTTTTCAGGTGAAAAAGGTGGGTTTGGTGCTAAAATTGAGAGCTTGGTGCAGAAAAATGAGGCTTTTCTGGTGAAAAGGGCATTTTGTGCCCTAAAATTGCGAGCTTGTTGTAGGAAAATGAGGCTTTTTTACCCGAAAAAGGCAGGTTTTACCCTAAAATTGAGAGCTTGTTGTAGGAAAATGAGGCTTTTTTACCCGAAAAAGGCGGGTTTTACCGTAAAATTGAGAGAGTGTTTCCGAAAAATGAGGCTTTTCAGGTGAAAAAGGTGGGTTTGGTGCAGAAAATTGAGAGCTCTGTGCAGAAAAATGAGGCTTTTTCACTCGAAAAAGGCATTTTGTGCCCGAAATTGAGAGCTTGGTGCAGAAAAATGAGGCTTTTCACCCCAAAAACGCGGGTTTAGCCCCCATGATAGGGTTTGTGCTGTAAAAAAGGAGAGGTAGGGCCCTGGAAACGAGGCACTGCTGCATAAAAGGGAGGTTGTTACCTGTAGAATCAAAACTTTGGATGCCAAAAATTAATCTTTGAGAGGTAAAATGGGGGTTTGTGCCCTAAAATTGAGAGCTTGGAGTAGGAAAATGAGGCTTTTAATCTGAAAAAGGAGGTTTGTGCCCTAAAATTGAGATATTGGTGCAGAAAAATGAGGCTTTTCCACCCAAAAAAGGTGGGTTTTACCCTAAAATTGAGAGCTTGTTGCAGAAAAATGAGGCTTTTCAGCAGAAAAAGGTTGTTTCCGCCCTAAAATTGAGAGCTTGGTACAGAAAAATGAGGTTTTTCACCCCAAAAGCGTGGGTTTAGCCCCCATGATAGGGTTTGTGCTGTAAAAAAGGAGAGGTAGGGCCCTGGAAACGAGGCACTGCTGCATAAAAGGGAGGTTGTTACCTGTAGAATCAAAACTTTGGATGCCAAAAATTAATCTTTGAGAGGAAAATGGGGGTTTGTGCCCTAAAATTGAGAGCTTGGAGTAGGAAAATGAGGCTTTTAATCTGAAAAAGGAGGTTTGTGCCCTAAAATTGAGATATTGGTGCAGAAAAATGAGGCTTTTCCACCCAAAAAAGGTGGGTTTTACCCTAAAATTGAGAGCTTGTTGCAGAAAAATGAGGCTTTTCAGCAGAAAAAGGTTGTTTCCGCCCTAAAATTGAGAGCTTGGTACAGAAAAATGAGGTTTTTCACCCCAAAAGCGTGGGTTTAGCCCCCATGATAGGGTTTGTGCTGTAAAAAAGGAGAGGTAGGGCCCTGGAAACGAGGCACTGCTGCATAAAAGGGAGGTTGTTACCTGTAGAATCAAAAGCTTGGATGCCAAAAATTAATCTTTGAGAGGAAAATGGGGGTTTGTGCCCTAAAATTGAGAGCTTGGAGTAGGAAAATGAGGCTTTTAATCTGAAAAAGGAGGTTTGTGCCCTAAAATTGAGATATTGGTGAAGAAAAATGAGGCTTTTCACCCAAAAATTGAGAGCTTGTCCCTAAAATTGAGAGCTTGGAGTAGGAAAATGAGGCTTTTAATCTGAAAAAGGAGGTTTGTGCCCTAAAATTGAGATATTGGTGAAGAAAAATGAGGTTTTTCACCCCAAAAGCGTGGGTTTAGCCCCCATGATAGGGTTTGTGCTGTAAAAAAGGAGAGGTAGGGCCCTGGAAACGAGGCACTGCTGCATAAAAGGGAGGTTGTTACCTGTAGAATCAAAACTTTGGATGCCAAAAATTAATCTTTGAGAGGTAAAATGGGGGTTTGTGCCCTAAAATTGAGAGCTTGGAGTAGGAAAATGAGGCTTTTAATCTGAAAAACGAGGTTTGTGCCCTAAAATTGAGATATTGGTGAAGAAAAATGAGGCTTTTCACCCAAAAAAGGAGAGCTTGTCCATAACATTGAAATATTGGTGCAGAAAAATGAGGCTTTTCAGGTGAAAAAGGTGGGTTTGGTGCTAAAATTGAGAGCTTGGTGCAGAAAAATGAGGCTTTTCTGGTGAAAAGGGCATTTTGTGCCCTAAAATTGCGAGCTTGTAGGAAAATGAGGCTTTTTTACCCGAAAAAGGCAGGCTTTACCCTAAAATTGCGAGCTTGTTGTAGGAAAATGAGGCTTTTTTACCCGAAAAAGGCGGGTTTTACCCTAAAATTGAGAGCTTGTTGTGGGAAAATGAGGCTTTTCAGGTGAAAAAGGCGGGTTTTACCGTAAAATTGAGAGAGTGTTTCAGAAAAATGAGGCTTTTCAGGTGAAAAAGGTGGGTTTGGTGCAGAAAATTGAGAGCTCTGTGCAGAAAAATGAGGCTTTTTCACCTGAAAAAGGCATTTTGTGCCCGAAATTGAGAGCTTGGTGCAGAAAAATGAGGCTTTTCACCCCAAAAACGCGGGTTTAGCCCCCATGATAGGGTTTGTGCTGTAAAAAAGGAGAGGTAGGGCCCTGGAAACGAGGCACTGCTGCATAAAAGGGAGGTTGTTACCTGTAGAATCAAAACTTTGGATGCCAAAAATTAATCTTTGAGAGGAAAATGGGGGTTTGTGCCCTAAAATTGAGAGCTTGGAGTAGGAAAATGAGGCTTTTAATCTGAAAAAGGAGGTTTGTGCCCTAAAATTGAGATATTGGTGAAGAAAAATGAGGCTTTTCACCCAAAAAAGGAGAGCTTGTCCATAACATTGAAATATTGGTGCAGAAAAATGAGGCTTTTCAGGTGAAAAAGGTGGGTTTGGTGCTAAAATTGAGAGCTTGGTGCAGAAAAATGAGGCTTTTCTGGTGAAAAGGGCATTTTGTGCCCTAAAATTGCGAGCTTGTAGAAAATGAGGCTTTTTTACCCGAAAAAGGCGGGTTTTACCCTAAAATTGAGAGCTTGTTGTGGGAAAATGAGGCTTTTCAGGTGAAAAAGGCGGGTTTGGTGCAGAAAATTGAGAGCTCTGTGCAGAAAAATGAGGCTTTTTCACCTGAAAAAGGCATTTTGTGCCCGAAATTGAGAGCTTGGTGCAGAAAAATGAGGTTTTTCACCCCAAAAACGCGGGTTTAGCCCCCATGATAGGGTTTGTGCTGTAAAAAAGGAGAGGTAGGGCCCTGGAAACGAGGCACTGCTGCATAAAAGGGAGGTTGTTACCTGTAGAATCAAAACTTTGGATGCCAAAAATTAATCTTTGAGAGGTAAAATGGGGGTTTGTGCCCTAAAATTGAGAGCTTGGAGTAGGAAAATGAGGCTTTTAATCTGAAAAAGGAGGTTTGTGCCCTAAAATTGAGATATTGGTGCAGAAAAATGAGGCTTTTCCACCCAAAAAAGGTGGGTTTTACCCTAAAATTGAGAGCTTGTTGCAGAAAAATGAGGCTTTTCAGCAGAAAAACGTTGTTTCCGCCCTAAAATTGAGAGCTTGGTACAGAAAAATGAGGCTTTTCACCCCAAAAGCGTGGGTTTAGCCCCCATGATAGGGTTTGTGCTGTAAAAAAGGAGAGGTAGGGCCCTGGAAACGAGGCACTGCTGCATAAAAGGGAGGTTGTTACCTGTAGAATCAAAACTTTGGATGCCAAAAATTAATCTTTGAGAGGAAAATGGGGGTTTGTGCCCTAAAATTGAGAGCTTGGAGTAGGAAAATGAGGCTTTTAATCTGAAAAAGGAGGTTTGTGCCCTAAAATTGAGATATTGGTGAAGAAAAATGAGGCTTTTCACCCAAAAATTGAGAGCTTGTCCCTAAAATTGAGATATTGGTGAAGAAAAATGAGGCTTTTCACCCAAAAATTGAGAGCTTGTCCCTAAAATTGAGATATTGGTGAAGAAAAATGAGGCTTTTCACCCAAAAATTGAGAGCTTGTCCCTAAAATTGAGAGCTTGGAGTAGGAAAATGAGGCTTTTAATCTGAAAAAGGAGGTTTGTGCCCTAAAATTGAGATATTGGTGAAGAAAAATGAGGCTTTTCACCCAAAAATTGAGAGCTTGTCCCTAAAATTGGGAGCTTGGAGTAGGAAAATGAGGCTTTTAATCTTAAAAAGGAGGTTTGTGCCATAAATTGAGATATTGGTGAAGAAAAATGAGGCTTTTAATCTGAAAAAGGAGGTTTGTGCCCTAAAATTGAGAGCTTGGTGAAGAAAAATGAGGCTTTTCACCCAAAAAAGGAGAGCTTGTCCATAACATTGAAATATTGGTGCAGAAAAATGAGGCTTTTCAGGTGAAAAAGGTGGGTTTGGTGCTAAAATTGAGAGCTTGGTGCAGAAAAATGAGGCTTTTCTGGTAAAAAGGGCATTTTGTGCCCTAAAATTGCGAGCTTGTTGTAGGAAAATGAGGCTTTTTTACCCAAAAAAGGCAGGTTTTACCCTAAAATTGAGAGCTTGTTGTAGGAAAATGAGGCTTTTTTACCCGAAAAAGGCGGGTTTTACCCTAAAATTGAGAGCTTGTTGTGGGAAAATGAGGCTTTTCAGGTGAAAAAGGTGGGTTTGGTGCAGAAAATTGAGAGCTCTGTGCAGAAAAATGAGGCTTTTTCACCCGAAAAAGGCATTTTGTGCCCGAAATTGAGAGCTTGGTGCAGAAAAATGAGGCTTTTCACCCCAAAAACGCGGGTTTAGCCCCCATGATAGGGTTTGTGCTGTAAAAAAGGAGAGGTAGGGCCCTGGAAACGAGGCACTGCTGCATAAAAGGGAGGTTGTTACCTGTAGAATCAAAAGCTTGGATGCCAAAAATTAATCTTTGAGAGGTAAAATGGGGGTTTGTGCCCTAAAATTGAGAGCTTGGAGTAGGAAAATGAGGCTTTTAATCTGAAAAACGAGGTTTGTGCCCTAAAATTGAGATATTGGTGAAGAAAAATGAGGCTTTTCACCCAAAAATTGAGAGCTTGTCCCTAAAATTGAGAGCTTGGAGTAGGAAAATGAGGCTTTTAATCTGAAAAAGGAGGTTTGTGCCCTAAAATTGAGATATTGGTGAAGAAAAATGAGGCTTTTCACCCAAAAAAGGAGAGCTTGTCCATAACATTGAAATATTGGTGCAGAAAAATGAGGCTTTTCAGGTGAAAAAGGTGGGTTTGGTGCTAAAATTGAGAGCTTGGTGCAGAAAAATGAGGCTTTTCTGGTGAAAAGGGCATTTTGTGCCCTAAAATTGCGAGCTTGTAGAAAATGAGGCTTTTTTACCCGAAAAAGGCGGGTTTTACCCTAAAATTGAGAGCTTGTTGTGGGAAAATGAGGCTTTTCAGGTGAAAAAGGCGGGTTTGGTGCAGAAAATTGAGAGCTCTGTGCAGAAAAATGAGGCTTTTTCACCCGAAAAAGGCATTTTGTGCCCGAAATTGAGAGCTTGGTGCAGAAAAATGAGGTTTTTCACCCCAAAAACGCGGGTTTAGCCCCCATGATAGGGTTTGTGCTGTAAAAAAGGAGAGGTAGGGCCCTGGAAACGAGGCACTGCTGCATAAAAGGGAGGTTGTTACCTGTAGAATCAAAACTTTGGATGCCAAAAATTAATCTTTGAGAGGTAAAATGGGGGTTTGTGCCCTAAAATTGAGAGCTTGGAGTAGGAAAATGAGGCTTTTAATCTGAAAAAGGAGGTTTGTGCCCTAAAATTGAGATATTGGTGCAGAAAAATGAGGCTTTTCCACCCAAAAAAGGTGGGTTTTACCCTAAAATTGAGAGCTTGTTGCAGAAAAATGAGGCTTTTCAGCAGAAAAAGGTTGTTTCCGCCCTAAAATTGAGAGCTTGGTACAGAAAAATGAGGCTTTTCACCCCAAAAGCGTGGGTTTAGCCCCCATGATAGGGTTTGTGCTGTAAAAAAGGAGAGGTAGGGCCCTGGAAACGAGGCACTGCTGCATAAAAGGGAGGTTGTTACCTGTAGAATCAAAACTTTGGATGCCAAAAATTAATCTTTGAGAGGAAAATGGGGGTTTGTGCCCTAAAATTGAGAGCTTGGAGTAGGAAAATGAGGCTTTTAATCTGAAAAAGGAGGTTTGTGCCCTAAAATTGAGATATTGGTGAAGAAAAATGAGGCTTTTCACCCAAAAATTGAGAGCTTGTCCCTAAAATTGAGATATTGGTGAAGAAAAATGAGGCTTTTCACCCAAAAATTGAGAGCTTGTCCCTAAAATTGAGATATTGGTGAAGAAAAATGAGGCTTTTCACCCAAAAATTGAGAGCTTGTCCCTAAAATTGAGAGCTTGGAGTAGGAAAATGAGGCTTTTAATCTGAAAAAGGAGGTTTGTGCCCTAAAATTGAGATATTGGTGAAGAAAAATGAGGCTTTTCACCCAAAAATTGAGAGCTTGTCCCTAAAATTGGGAGCTTGGAGTAGGAAAATGAGGCTTTTAATCTTAAAAAGGAGGTTTGTGCCATAAATTGAGATATTGGTGAAGAAAAATGAGGCTTTTAATCTGAAAAAGGAGGTTTGTGCCCTAAAATTGAGAGCTTGGTGAAGAAAAATGAGGCTTTTCACCCAAAAAAGGAGAGCTTGTCCATAACATTGAAATATTGGTGCAGAAAAATGAGGCTTTTCAGGTGAAAAAGGTGGGTTTGGTGCTAAAATTGAGAGCTTGGTGCAGAAAAATGAGGCTTTTCTGGTAAAAAGGGCATTTTGTGCCCTAAAATTGAGAGCTTGTTGTAGGAAAATGAGGCTTTTTTACCCGAAAAAGGTGGGTTTTACCCTAAAATTGAGAGCTTGTTGTGGGAAAATGAGGCTTTTCAGGTGAAAAAGGTGGGTTTTACCGTAAAATTGAGAGAGTGTTTCCGAAAAATGAGGCTTTTCAGGTGAAAAAGGTGGGTTTGGTGCAGAAAATTGAGAGCTCTGTGCAGAAAAATGAGGCTTTTTCACCCGAAAAAGGCATTTTGTGCCCGAAATTGAGAGCTTGGTGCAGAAAAATGAGGCTTTTCACCCCAAAAACGCGGGTTTAGCCCCCATGATAGGGTTTGTGCTGTAAAAAAGGAGAGGTAGGGCCCTGGAAACGAGGCACTGCTGCATAAAAGGGAGGTTGTTACCTGTAGAATCAAAAGCTTGGATGCCAAAAATTAATCTTTGAGAGGTAAAATGGGGGTTTGTGCCCTAAAATTGAGAGCTTGGAGTAGGAAAATGAGGCTTTTAATCTGAAAAAGGAGGTTTGTGCCCTAAAATTGAGATATTGGTGAAGAAAAATGAGGCTTTTCACCCAAAAATTGAGAGCTTGTCCCTAAAATTGAGAGCTTGGAGTAGGAAAATGAGGCTTTTAATCTGAAAAAGGAGGTTTGTGCCCTAAAATTGAGATATTGGTGAAGAAAAATGAGGTTTTTCACCCCAAAAGCGTGGGTTTAGCCCCCATGATAGGGTTTGTGCTGTAAAAAAGGAGAGGTAGGGCCCTGGAAACGAGGCACTGCTGCATAAAAGGGAGGTTGTTACCTGTAGAATCAAAACTTTGGATGCCAAAAATTAATCTTTGAGAGGTAAAATGGGGGTTTGTGCCCTAAAATTGAGAGCTTGGAGTAGGAAAATGAGGCTTTTAATCTGAAAAACGAGGTTTGTGCCCTAAAATTGAGATATTGGTGAAGAAAAATGAGGCTTTTCACCCAAAAAAGGAGAGCTTGTCCATAACATTGAAATATTGGTGCAGAAAAATGAGGCTTTTCAGGTGAAAAAGGTGGGTTTGGTGCTAAAATTGAGAGCTTGGTGCAGAAAAATGAGGCTTTTCTGGTGAAAAGGGCATTTTGTGCCCTAAAATTGCGAGCTTGTAGGAAAATGAGGCTTTTTTACCCGAAAAAGGCAGGCTTTACCCTAAAATTGCGAGCTTGTTGTAGGAAAATGAGGCTTTTTTACCCGAAAAAGGCGGGTTTTACCCTAAAATTGAGAGCTTGTTGTGGGAAAATGAGGCTTTTCAGGTGAAAAAGGCGGGTTTTACCGTAAAATTGAGAGAGTGTTTCAGAAAAATGAGGCTTTTCAGGTGAAAAAGGTGGGTTTGGTGCAGAAAATTGAGAGCTCTGTGCAGAAAAATGAGGCTTTTTCACCTGAAAAAGGCATTTTGTGCCCGAAATTGAGAGCTTGGTGCAGAAAAATGAGGCTTTTCACCCCAAAAACGCGGGTTTAGCCCCCATGATAGGGTTTGTGCTGTAAAAAAGGAGAGGTAGGGCCCTGGAAACGAGGCACTGCTGCATAAAAGGGAGGTTGTTACCTGTAGAATCAAAACTTTGGATGCCAAAAATTAATCTTTGAGAGGAAAATGGGGGTTTGTGCCCTAAAATTGAGAGCTTGGAGTAGGAAAATGAGGCTTTTAATCTGAAAAAGGAGGTTTGTGCCCTAAAATTGAGATATTGGTGAAGAAAAATGAGGCTTTTCACCCAAAAAAGGAGAGCTTGTCCATAACATTGAAATATTGGTGCAGAAAAATGAGGCTTTTCAGGTGAAAAAGGTGGGTTTGGTGCTAAAATTGAGAGCTTGGTGCAGAAAAATGAGGCTTTTCTGGTGAAAAGGGCATTTTGTGCCCTAAAATTGCGAGCTTGTAGAAAATGAGGCTTTTTTACCCGAAAAAGGCGGGTTTTACCCTAAAATTGAGAGCTTGTTGTGGGAAAATGAGGCTTTTCAGGTGAAAAAGGCGGGTTTGGTGCAGAAAATTGAGAGCTCTGTGCAGAAAAATGAGGCTTTTTCACCCGAAAAAGGCATTTTGTGCCCGAAATTGAGAGCTTGGTGCAGAAAAATGAGGTTTTTCACCCCAAAAACGCGGGTTTAGCCCCCATGATAGGGTTTGTGCTGTAAAAAAGGAGAGGTAGGGCCCTGGAAACGAGGCACTGCTGCATAAAAGGGAGGTTGTTACCTGTAGAATCAAAACTTTGGATGCCAAAAATTAATCTTTGAGAGGTAAAATGGGGGTTTGTGCCCTAAAATTGAGAGCTTGGAGTAGGAAAATGAGGCTTTTAATCTGAAAAAGGAGGTTTGTGCCCTAAAATTGAGATATTGGTGCAGAAAAATGAGGCTTTTCCACCCAAAAAAGGTGGGTTTTACCCTAAAATTGAGAGCTTGTTGCAGAAAAATGAGGCTTTTCAGCAGAAAAAGGTTGTTTCCGCCCTAAAATTGAGAGCTTGGTACAGAAAAATGAGGCTTTTCACCCCAAAAGCGTGGGTTTAGCCCCCATGATAGGGTTTGTGCTGTAAAAAAGGAGAGGTAGGGCCCTGGAAACGAGGCACTGCTGCATAAAAGGGAGGTTGTTACCTGTAGAATCAAAACTTTGGATGCCAAAAATTAATCTTTGAGAGGAAAATGGGGGTTTGTGCCCTAAAATTGAGAGCTTGGAGTAGGAAAATGAGGCTTTTAATCTGAAAAAGGAGGTTTGTGCCCTAAAATTGAGATATTGGTGAAGAAAAATGAGGCTTTTCACCCAAAAATTGAGAGCTTGTCCCTAAAATTGAGATATTGGTGAAGAAAAATGAGGCTTTTCACCCAAAAATTGAGAGCTTGTCCCTAAAATTGAGATATTGGTGA
The DNA here is from genome assembly GCF_047716275.1 of Strix uralensis. Classification (NCBI taxonomy): domain Eukaryota; kingdom Metazoa; phylum Chordata; class Aves; order Strigiformes; family Strigidae; genus Strix; species Strix uralensis. Next base: position 9,896,847 of record NC_133972.1, read on the forward strand.
AGAAAAATGAGGCTTTTCACCCAAAAATTGAGAGCTTGTCCCTAAAATTGAGAGCTTGGAGTAGGAAAATGAGGCTTTTAATCTGAAAAAGGAGGTTTGTGCCCTAAAATTGAGATATTGGTGAAGAAAAATGAGGCTTTTCACCCAAAAATTGAGAGCTTGTCCCTAAAATTGGGAGCTTGGAGTAGGAAAATGAGGCTTTTAATCTTAAAAAGGAGGTTTGTGCCATAAATTGAGATATTGGTGAAGAAAAATGAGGCTTTTAATCTGAAAAAGGAGGTTTGTGCCCTAAAATTGAGAGCTTGGTGAAGAAAAATGAGGCTTTTCACCCAAAAAAGGAGAGCTTGTCCATAACATTGAAATATTGGTGCAGAAAAATGAGGCTTTTCAGGTGAAAAAGGTGGGTTTGGTGCTAAAATTGAGAGCTTGGTGCAGAAAAATGAGGCTTTTCTGGTGAAAAGGGCATTTTGTGCCCTAAAATTGCGAGCTTGTTGTAGGAAAATGAGGCTTTTTTACCCAAAAAAGGCAGGTTTTACCCTAAAATTGAGAGCTTGTTGTAGGAAAATGAGGCTTTTTTACCCGAAAAAGGCGGGTTTTACCCTAAAATTGAGAGCTTGTTGTGGGAAAATGAGGCTTTTCAGGTGAAAAAGGTGGGTTTGGTGCAGAAAATTGAGAGCTCTGTGCAGAAAAATGAGGCTTTTTCACCCGAAAAAGGCATTTTGTGCCCGAAATTGAGAGCTTGGTGCAGAAAAATGAGGCTTTTCACCCCAAAAACGCGGGTTTAGCCCCCATGATAGGGTTTGTGCTGTAAAAAAGGAGAGGTAGGGCCCTGGAAACGAGGCACTGCTGCATAAAAGGGAGGTTGTTACCTGTAGAATCAAAAGCTTGGATGCCAAAAATTAATCTTTGAGAGGTAAAATGGGGGTTTGTGCCCTAAAATTGAGAGCTTGGAGTAGGAAAATGAGGCTTTTAATCTGAAAAACGAGGTTTGTGCCCTAAAATTGAGATATTGGTGAAGAAAAATGAGGCTTTTCACCCAAAAATTGAGAGCTTGTCCCTAAAATTGAGAGCTTGGAGTAGGAAAATGAGGCTTTTAATCTGAAAAAGGAGGTTTGTGCCCTAAAATTGAGATATTGGTGAAGAAAAATGAGGCTTTTCACCCAAAAAAGGAGAGCTTGTCCATAACATTGAAATATTGGTGCAGAAAAATGAGGCTTTTCAGGTGAAAAAGGTGGGTTTGGTGCTAAAATTGAGAGCTTGGTGCAGAAAAATGAGGCTTTTCTGGTGAAAAGGGCATTTTGTGCCCTAAAATTGCGAGCTTGTAGAAAATGAGGCTTTTTTACCCGAAAAAGGCGGGTTTTACCCTAAAATTGAGAGCTTGTTGTGGGAAAATGAGGCTTTTCAGGTGAAAAAGGCGGGTTTGGTGCAGAAAATTGAGAGCTCTGTGCAGAAAAATGAGGCTTTTTCACCCGAAAAAGGCATTTTGTGCCCGAAATTGAGAGCTTGGTGCAGAAAAATGAGGTTTTTCACCCCAAAAACGCGGGTTTAGCCCCCATGATAGGGTTTGTGCTGTAAAAAAGGAGAGGTAGGGCCCTGGAAACGAGGCACTGCTGCATAAAAGGGAGGTTGTTACCTGTAGAATCAAAACTTTGGATGCCAAAAATTAATCTTTGAGAGGTAAAATGGGGGTTTGTGCCCTAAAATTGAGAGCTTGGAGTAGGAAAATGAGGCTTTTAATCTGAAAAAGGAGGTTTGTGCCCTAAAATTGAGATATTGGTGCAGAAAAATGAGGCTTTTCCACCCAAAAAAGGTGGGTTTTACCCTAAAATTGAGAGCTTGTTGCAGAAAAATGAGGCTTTTCAGCAGAAAAAGGTTGTTTCCGCCCTAAAATTGAGAGCTTGGTACAGAAAAATGAGGCTTTTCACCCCAAAAGCGTGGGTTTAGCCCCCATGATAGGGTTTGTGCTGTAAAAAAGGAGAGGTAGGGCCCTGGAAACGAGGCACTGCTGCATAAAAGGGAGGTTGTTACCTGTAGAATCAAAACTTTGGATGCCAAAAATTAATCTTTGAGAGGAAAATGGGGGTTTGTGCCCTAAAATTGAGAGCTTGGAGTAGGAAAATGAGGCTTTTAATCTGAAAAAGGAGGTTTGTGCCCTAAAATTGAGATATTGGTGAAGAAAAATGAGGCTTTTCACCCAAAAATTGAGAGCTTGTCCCTAAAATTGAGAGCTTGGAGTAGGAAAATGAGGCTTTTAATCTGAAAAAGGAGGTTTGTGCCCTAAAATTGAGATATTGGTGAAGAAAAATGAGGCTTTTCACCCAAAAAAGGAGAGCTTGTCCATAACATTGAAATATTGGTGCAGAAAAATGAGGCTTTTCAGGTGAAAAAGGTGGGTTTGGTGCTAAAATTGAGAGCTTGGTGCAGAAAAATGAGGCTTTTCTGGTGAAAAGGGCATTTTGTGCCCTAAAATTGCGAGCTTGTAGAAAATGAGGCTTTTTTACCCGAAAAAGGCGGGTTTTACCCTAAAATTGAGAGCTTGTTGTGGGAAAATGAGGCTTTTCAGGTGAAAAAGGCGGGTTTGGTGCAGAAAATTGAGAGCTCTGTGCAGAAAAATGAGGCTTTTTCACCCGAAAAAGGCATTTTGTGCCCGAAATTGAGAGCTTGGTGCAGAAAAATGAGGTTTTTCACCCCAAAAACGCGGGTTTAGCCCCCATGATAGGGTTTGTGCTGTAAAAAAGGAGAGGTAGGGCCCTGGAAACGAGGCACTGCTGCATAAAAGGGAGGTTGTTACCTGTAGAATCAAAACTTTGGATGCCAAAAATTAATCTTTGAGAGGTAAAATGGGGGTTTGTGCCCTAAAATTGAGAGCTTGGAGTAGGAAAATGAGGCTTTTAATCTGAAAAAGGAGGTTTGTGCCCTAAAATTGAGATATTGGTGCAGAAAAATGAGGCTTTTCCACCCAAAAAAGGTGGGTTTTACCCTAAAATTGAGAGCTTGTTGCAGAAAAATGAGGCTTTTCAGCAGAAAAAGGTTGTTTCCGCCCTAAAATTGAGAGCTTGGTACAGAAAAATGAGGCTTTTCACCCCAAAAGCGTGGGTTTAGCCCCCATGATAGGGTTTGTGCTGTAAAAAAGGAGAGGTAGGGCCCTGGAAACGAGGCACTGCTGCATAAAAGGGAGGTTGTTACCTGTAGAATCAAAACTTTGGATGCCAAAAATTAATCTTTGAGAGGAAAATGGGGGTTTGTGCCCTAAAATTGAGAGCTTGGAGTAGGAAAATGAGGCTTTTAATCTGAAAAAGGAGGTTTGTGCCCTAAAATTGAGATATTGGTGAAGAAAAATGAGGCTTTTCACCCAAAAATTGAGAGCTTGTCCCTAAAATTGAGATATTGGTGAAGAAAAATGAGGCTTTTCACCCAAAAATTGAGAGCTTGTCCCTAAAATTGAGATATTGGTGAAGAAAAATGAGGCTTTTCACCCAAAAATTGAGAGCTTGTCCCTAAAATTGAGAGCTTGGAGTAGGAAAATGAGGCTTTTAATCTGAAAAAGGAGGTTTGTGCCCTAAAATTGAGATATTGGTGAAGAAAAATGAGGCTTTTCACCCAAAAATTGAGAGCTTGTCCCTAAAATTGGGAGCTTGGAGTAGGAAAATGAGGCTTTTAATCTTAAAAAGGAGGTTTGTGCCATAAATTGAGATATTGGTGAAGAAAAATGAGGCTTTTAATCTGAAAAAGGAGGTTTGTGCCCTAAAATTGAGAGCTTGGTGAAGAAAAATGAGGCTTTTCACCCAAAAAAGGAGAGCTTGTCCATAACATTGAAATATTGGTGCAGAAAAATGAGGCTTTTCAGGTGAAAAAGGTGGGTTTGGTGCTAAAATTGAGAGCTTGGTGCAGAAAAATGAGGCTTTTCTGGTAAAAAGGGCATTTTGTGCCCTAAAATTGCGAGCTTGTTGTAGGAAAATGAGGCTTTTTTACCCAAAAAAGGCAGGTTTTACCCTAAAATTGAGAGCTTGTTGTAGGAAAATGAGGCTTTTTTACCCGAAAAAGGCGGGTTTTACCCTAAAATTGAGAGCTTGTTGTGGGAAAATGAGGCTTTTCAGGTGAAAAAGGTGGGTTTGGTGCAGAAAATTGAGAGCTCTGTGCAGAAAAATGAGGCTTTTTCACCCGAAAAAGGCATTTTGTGCCCGAAATTGAGAGCTTGGTGCAGAAAAATGAGGCTTTTCACCCCAAAAACGCGGGTTTAGCCCCCATGATAGGGTTTGTGCTGTAAAAAAGGAGAGGTAGGGCCCTGGAAACGAGGCACTGCTGCATAAAAGGGAGGTTGTTACCTGTAGAATCAAAACTTTGGATGCCAAAAATTAATCTTTGAGAGGTAAAATGGGGGTTTGTGCCCTAAAATTGAGAGCTTGGAGTAGGAAAATGAGGCTTTTAATCTGAAAAACGAGGTTTGTGCCCTAAAATTGAGATATTGGTGAAGAAAAATGAGGCTTTTCACCCAAAAAAGGAGAGCTTGTCCATAACATTGAAATATTGGTGCAGAAAAATGAGGCTTTTCAGGTGAAAAAGGTGGGTTTGGTGCTAAAATTGAGAGCTTGGTGCAGAAAAATGAGGCTTTTCTGGTGAAAAGGGCATTTTGTGCCCTAAAATTGCGAGCTTGTTGTAGGAAAATGAGGCTTTTTTACCCGAAAAAGGCAGGTTTTACCCTAAAATTGAGAGCTTGTTGTAGGAAAATGAGGCTTTTTTACCCGAAAAAGGCGGGTTTTACCCTAAAATTGAGAGCTTGTTGTGGGAAAATGAGGCTTTTCAGGTGAAAAAGGCGGGTTTTACCGTAAAATTGAGAGAGTGTTTCAGAAAAATGAGGCTTTTCAGGTGAAAAAGGTGGGTTTGGTGCAGAAAATTGAGAGCTCTGTGCAGAAAAATGAGGCTTTTTCACCTGAAAAAGGCATTTTGTGCCCGAAATTGAGAGCTTGGTGCAGAAAAATGAGGCTTTTCACCCCAAAAACGCGGGTTTAGCCCCCATGATAGGGTTTGTGCTGTAAAAAAGGAGAGGTAGGGCCCTGGAAACGAGGCACTGCTGCATAAAAGGGAGGTTGTTACCTGTAGAATCAAAACTTTGGATGCCAAAAATTAATCTTTGAGAGGAAAATGGGGGTTTGTGCCCTAAAATTGAGAGCTTGGAGTAGGAAAATGAGGCTTTTAATCTGAAAAAGGAGGTTTGTGCCCTAAAATTGAGATATTGGTGAAGAAAAATGAGGCTTTTCACCCAAAAAAGGAGAGCTTGTCCATAACATTGAAATATTGGTGCAGAAAAATGAGGCTTTTCAGGTGAAAAAGGTGGGTTTGGTGCTAAAATTGAGAGCTTGGTGCAGAAAAATGAGGCTTTTCTGGTGAAAAGGGCATTTTGTGCCCTAAAATTGCGAGCTTGTAGAAAATGAGGCTTTTTTACCCGAAAAAGGCGGGTTTTACCCTAAAATTGAGAGCTTGTTGTGGGAAAATGAGGCTTTTCAGGTGAAAAAGGCGGGTTTGGTGCAGAAAATTGAGAGCTCTGTGCAGAAAAATGAGGCTTTTTCACCCGAAAAAGGCATTTTGTGCCCGAAATTGAGAGCTTGGTGCAGAAAAATGAGGCTTTTCACCCCAAAAACGCGGGTTTAGCCCCCATGATAGGGTTTGTGCTGTAAAAAAGGAGAGGTAGGGCCCTGGAAACGAGGCACTGCTGCATAAAAGGGAGGTTGTTACCTGTAGAATCAAAAGCTTGGATGCCAAAAATTAATCTTTGAGAGGTAAAATGGGGGTTTGTGCCCTAAAATTGAGAGCTTGGAGTAGGAAAATGAGGCTTTTAATCTGAAAAAGGAGGTTTGTGCCCTAAAATTGAGATATTGGTGAAGAAAAATGAGGCTTTTCACCCAAAAATTGAGAGCTTGTCCCTAAAATTGAGAGCTTGGAGTAGGAAAATGAGGCTTTTAATCTGAAAAAGGAGGTTTGTGCCCTAAAATTGAGATATTGGTGAAGAAAAATGAGGTTTTTCACCCCAAAAGCGTGGGTTTAGCCCCCATGATAGGGTTTGTGCTGTAAAAAAGGAGAGGTAGGGCCCTGGAAACGAGGCACTGCTGCATAAAAGGGAGGTTGTTACCTGTAGAATCAAAACTTTGGATGCCAAAAATTAATCTTTGAGAGGTAAAATGGGGGTTTGTGCCCTAAAATTGAGAGCTTGGAGTAGGAAAATGAGGCTTTTAATCTGAAAAACGAGGTTTGTGCCCTAAAATTGAGATATTGGTGAAGAAAAATGAGGCTTTTCACCCAAAAAAGGAGAGCTTGTCCATAACATTGAAATATTGGTGCAGAAAAATGAGGCTTTTCAGGTGAAAAAGGTGGGTTTGGTGCTAAAATTGAGAGCTTGGTGCAGAAAAATGAGGCTTTTCTGGTGAAAAGGGCATTTTGTGCCCTAAAATTGCGAGCTTGTAGGAAAATGAGGCTTTTTTACCCGAAAAAGGCAGGTTTTACCCTAAAATTGAGAGCTTGTTGTAGGAAAATGAGGCTTTTTTACCCGAAAAAGGCGGGTTTTACCCTAAAATTGAGAGCTTGTTGTGGGAAAATGAGGCTTTTCAGGTGAAAAAGGCGGGTTTTACCGTAAAATTGAGAGAGTGTTTCAGAAAAATGAGGCTTTTCAGGTGAAAAAGGTGGGTTTGGTGCAGAAAATTGAGAGCTCTGTGCAGAAAAATGAGGCTTTTTCACCTGAAAAAGGCATTTTGTGCCCGAAATTGAGAGCTTGGTGCAGAAAAATGAGGCTTTTCACCCCAAAAACGCGGGTTTAGCCCCCATGATAGGGTTTGTGCTGTAAAAAAGGAGAGGTAGGGCCCTGGAAACGAGGCACTGCTGCATAAAAGGGAGGTTGTTACCTGTAGAATCAAAACTTTGGATGCCAAAAATTAATCTTTGAGAGGAAAATGGGGGTTTGTGCCCTAAAATTGAGAGCTTGGAGTAGGAAAATGAGGCTTTTAATCTGAAAAAGGAGGTTTGTGCCCTAAAATTGAGATATTGGTGAAGAAAAATGAGGCTTTTCACCCAAAAAAGGAGAGCTTGTCCATAACATTGAAATATTGGTGCAGAAAAATGAGGCTTTTCAGGTGAAAAAGGTGGGTTTGGTGCTAAAATTGAGAGCTTGGTGCAGAAAAATGAGGCTTTTCTGGTGAAAAGGGCATTTTGTGCCCTAAAATTGCGAGCTTGTAGAAAATGAGGCTTTTTTACCCGAAAAAGGCGGGTTTTACCCTAAAATTGAGAGCTTGTTGTGGGAAAATGAGGCTTTTCAGGTGAAAAAGGCGGGTTTGGTGCAGAAAATTGAGAGCTCTGTGCAGAAAAATGAGGCTTTTTCACCCGAAAAAGGCATTTTGTGCCCGAAATTGAGAGCTTGGTGCAGAAAAATGAGGTTTTTCACCCCAAAAACGCGGGTTTAGCCCCCATGATAGGGTTTGTGCTGTAAAAAAGGAGAGGTAGGGCCCTGGAAACGAGGCACTGCTGCATAAAAGGGAGGTTGTTACCTGTAGAATCAAAACTTTGGATGCCAAAAATTAATCTTTGAGAGGTAAAATGGGGGTTTGTGCCCTAAAATTGAGAGCTTGGAGTAGGAAAATGAGGCTTTTAATCTGAAAAAGGAGGTTTGTGCCCTAAAATTGAGATATTGGTGCAGAAAAATGAGGCTTTTCCACCCAAAAAAGGTGGGTTTTACCCTAAAATTGAGAGCTTGTTGCAGAAAAATGAGGCTTTTCAGCAGAAAAAGGTTGTTTCCGCCCTAAAATTGAGAGCTTGGTACAGAAAAATGAGGCTTTTCACCCCAAAAGCGTGGGTTTAGCCCCCATGATAGGGTTTGTGCTGTAAAAAAGGAGAGGTAGGGCCCTGGAAACGAGGCACTGCTGCATAAAAGGGAGGTTGTTACCTGTAGAATCAAAACTTTGGATGCCAAAAATTAATCTTTGAGAGGAAAATGGGGGTTTGTGCCCTAAAATTGAGAGCTTGGAGTAGGAAAATGAGGCTTTTAATCTGAAAAAGGAGGTTTGTGCCCTAAAATTGAGATATTGGTGAAGAAAAATGAGGCTTTTCACCCAAAAATTGAGAGCTTGTCCCTAAAATTGAGATATTGGTGAAGAAAAATGAGGCTTTTCACCCAAAAATTGAGAGCTTGTCCCTAAAATTGAGATATTGGTGAAGAAAAATGAGGCTTTTCACCCAAAAATTGAGAGCTTGTCCCTAAAATTGAGAGCTTGGAGTAGGAAAATGAGGCTTTTAATCTGAAAAAGGAGGTTTGTGCCCTAAAATTGAGATATTGGTGAAGAAAAATGAGGCTTTTCACCCAAAAATTGAGAGCTTGTCCCTAAAATTGGGAGCTTGGAGTAGGAAAATGAGGCTTTTAATCTTAAAAAGGAGGTTTGTGCCATAAATTGAGATATTGGTGAAGAAAAATGAGGCTTTTAATCTGAAAAAGGAGGTTTGTGCCCTAAAATTGAGAGCTTGGTGAAGAAAAATGAGGCTTTTCACCCAAAAAAGGAGAGCTTGTCCATAACATTGAAATATTGGTGCAGAAAAATGAGGCTTTTCAGGTGAAAAAGGTGGGTTTGGTGCTAAAATTGAGAGCTTGGTGCAGAAAAATGAGGCTTTTCTGGTAAAAAGGGCATTTTGTGCCCTAAAATTGCGAGCTTGTTGTAGGAAAATGAGGCTTTTTTACCCAAAAAAGGCAGGTTTTACCCTAAAATTGAGAGCTTGTTGTAGGAAAATGAGGCTTTTTTACCCGAAAAAGGCGGGTTTTACCCTAAAATTGAGAGCTTGTTGTGGGAAAATGAGGCTTTTCAGGTGAAAAAGGTGGGTTTGGTGCAGAAAATTGAGAGCTCTGTGCAGAAAAATGAGGCTTTTTCACCCGAAAAAGGCATTTTGTGCCCGAAATTGAGAGCTTGGTGCAGAAAAATGAGGCTTTTCACCCCAAAAACGCGGGTTTAGCCCCCATGATAGGGTTTGTGCTGTAAAAAAGGAGAGGTAGGGCCCTGGAAACGAGGCACTGCTGCATAAAAGGGAGGTTGTTACCTGTAGAATCAAAAGCTTGGATGCCAAAAATTAATCTTTGAGAGGTAAAATGGGGGTTTGTGCCCTAAAATTGAGAGCTTGGAGTAGGAAAATGAGGCTTTTAATCTGAAAAAGGAGGTTTGTGCCCTAAAATTGAGATATTGGTGAAGAAAAATGAGGCTTTTCACCCAAAAATTGAGAGCTTGTCCCTAAAATTGAGAGCTTGGAGTAGGAAAATGAGGCTTTTAATCTGAAAAAGGAGGTTTGTGCCCTAAAATTGAGATATTGGTGAAGAAAAATGAGGCTTTTCACCCAAAAAAGGAGAGCTTGTCCATAACATTGAAATATTGGTGCAGAAAAATGAGGCTTTTCAGGTGAAAAAGGTGGGTTTGGTGCTAAAATTGAGAGCTTGGTGCAGAAAAATGAGGCTTTTCTGGTGAAAAGGGCATTTTGTGCCCTAAAATTGCGAGCTTGTAGAAAATGAGGCTTTTTTACCCGAAAAAGGCGGGTTTTACCCTAAAATTGAGAGCTTGTTGTGGGAAAATGAGGCTTTTCAGGTGAAAAAGGCGGGTTTGGTGCAGAAAATTGAGAGCTCTGTGCAGAAAAATGAGGCTTTTTCACCCGAAAAAGGCATTTTGTGCCCGAAATTGAGAGCTTGGTGCAGAAAAATGAGGTTTTTCACCCCAAAAACGCGGGTTTAGCCCCCATGATAGGGTTTGTGCTGTAAAAAAGGAGAGGTAGGGCCCTGGAAACGAGGCACTGCTGCATAAAAGGGAGGTTGTTACCTGTAGAATCAAAACTTTGGATGCCAAAAATTAATCTTTGAGAGGTAAAATGGGGGTTTGTGCCCTAAAATTGAGAGCTTGGAGTAGGAAAATGAGGCTTTTAATCTGAAAAACGAGGTTTGTGCCCTAAAATTGAGATATTGGTGCAGAAAAATGAGGCTATTCCACCCAAAAAAGGTGGGTTTTACCCTAAAATTGAGAGCTTGTTGCAGAAAAATGAGGCTTTTCAGCAGAAAAAGGTTGTTTCCGCCCTAAAATTGAGAGCTTGGTACAGAAAAATGAGGCTTTTCACCCCAAAAGCGTGGGTTTAGCCCCCATGATAGGGTTTGTGCTGTAAAAAAGGAGAGGTAGGGCCCTGGAAACGAGGCACTGCTGCATAAAAGGGAGGTTGTTACCTGTAGAATCAAAACTTTGGATGCCAAAAATTAATCTTTGAGAGGAAAATGGGGGTTTGTGCCCTAAAATTGAGAGCTTGGAGTAGGAAAATGAGGCTTTTAATCTGAAAAAGGAGGTTTGTGCCCTAAAATTGAGATATTGGTGAAGAAAAATGAGGCTTTTCACCCAAAAATTGAGAGCTTGTCCCTAAAATTGGGAGCTTGGAGTAGGAAAATGAGGCTTTTAATCTTAAAAAGGAGGTTTGTGCCATAAATTGAGATATTGGTGAAGAAAAATGAGGCTTTTAATCTGAAAAAGGAGGTTTGTGCCCTAAAATTGAGAGCTTGGTGAAGAAAAATGAGGCTTTTCACCCAAAAAAGGAGAGCTTGTCCATAACATTGAAATATTGGTGCAGAAAAATGAGGCTTTTCAGGTGAAAAAGGTGGGTTTGGTGCTAAAATTGAGAGCTTGGTGCAGAAAAATGAGGCTTTTCTGGTAAAAAGGGCATTTTGTGCCCTAAAATTGCGAGCTTGTTGTAGGAAAATGAGGCTTTTTTACCCAAAAAAGGCAGGTTTTACCCTAAAATTGAGAGCTTGTTGTAGGAAAATGAGGCTTTTTTACCCGAAAAAGGCGGGTTTTACCCTAAAATTGAGAGCTTGTTGTGGGAAAATGAGGCTTTTCAGGTGAAAAAGGTGGGTTTGGTGCAGAAAATTGAGAGCTCTGTGCAGAAAAATGAGGCTTTTTCACCCGAAAAAGGCATTTTGTGCCCGAAATTGAGAGCTTGGTGCAGAAAAATGAGGCTTTTCACCCCAAAAACGCGGGTTTAGCCCCCATGATAGGGTTTGTGCTGTAAAAAAGGAGAGGTAGGGCCCTGGAAACGAGGCACTGCTGCATAAAAGGGAGGTTGTTACCTGTAGAATCAAAAGCTTGGATGCCAAAAATTAATCTTTGAGAGGTAAAATGGGGGTTTGTGCCCTAAAATTGAGAGCTTGGAGTAGGAAAATGAGGCTTTTAATCTGAAAAAGGAGGTTTGTGCCCTAAAATTGAGATATTGGTGAAGAAAAATGAGGCTTTTCACCCAAAAATTGAGAGCTTGTCCCTAAAATTGAGAGCTTGGAGTAGGAAAATGAGGCTTTTAATCTGAAAAAGGAGGTTTGTGCCCTAAAATTGAGATATTGGTGAAGAAAAATGAGGTTTTTCACCCCAAAAGCGTGGGTTTAGCCCCCATGATAGGGTTTGTGCTGTAAAAAAGGAGAGGTAGGGCCCTGGAAACGAGGCACTGCTGCATAAAAGGGAGGTTGTTACCTGTAGAATCAAAACTTTGGATGCCAAAAATTAATCTTTGAGAGGTAAAATGGGGGTTTGTGCCCTAAAATTGAGAGCTTGGAGTAGGAAAATGAGGCTTTTAATCTGAAAAAGGAGGTTTGTGCCCTAAAATTGAGAGCTTGGTGAAGAAAAATGAGGCTTTTCACCCAAAAAAGGAGAGCTTGTCCATAACATTGAAATATTGGTGCAGAAAAATGAGGCTTTTCAGGTGAAAAAGGTGGGTTTGGTGCTAAAATTGAGAGCTTGGTGCAGAAAAATGAGGCTTTTCTGGTGAAAAGGGCATTTTGTGCCCTAAAATTGCGAGCTTGTAGGAAAATGAGGCTTTTTTACCCGAAAAAGGCAGGCTTTACCCTAAAATTGCGAGCTTGTTGTAGGAAAATGAGGCTTTTTTACCCGAAAAAGGCGGGTTTTACCCTAAAATTGAGAGCTTGTTGTGGGAAAATGAGGCTTTTCAGGTGAAAAAGGCGGGTTTTACCGTAAAATTGAGAGAGTGTTTCAGAAAAATGAGGCTTTTCAGGTGAAAAAGGTGGGTTTGGTGCAGAAAATTGAGAGCTCTGTGCAGAAAAATGAGGCTTTTTCACCTGAAAAAGGCATTTTGTGCCCGAAATTGAGAGCTTGGTGCAGAAAAATGAGGTTTTTCACCCCAAAAACGCGGGTTTAGCCCCCATGATAGGGTTTGTGCTGTAAAAAAGGAGAGGTAGGGCCCTGGAAACGAGGCACTGCTGCATAAAAGGGAGGTTGTTACCTGTAGAATCAAAACTTTGGATGCCAAAAATTAATCTTTGAGAGGTAAAATGGGGGTTTGTGCCCTAAAATTGAGAGCTTGGAGTAGGAAAATGAGGCTTTTAATCTGAAAAAGGAGGTTTGTGCCCTAAAATTGAGATATTGGTGCAGAAAAATGAGGCTTTTCCACCCAAAAAAGGTGGGTTTTACCCTAAAATTGAGAGCTTGTTGCAGAAAAATGAGGCTTTTCAGCAGAAAAAGGTTGTTTCCGCCCTAAAATTGAGAGCTTGGTACAGAAAAATGAGGCTTTTCACCCCAAAAGCGTGGGTTTAGCCCCCATGATAGGGTTTGTGCTGTAAAAAAGGAGAGGTAGGGCCCTGGAAACGAGGCACTGCTGCATAAAAGGGAGGTTGTTACCTGTAGAATCAAAACTTTGGATGCCAAAAATTAATCTTTGAGAGGAAAATGGGGGTTTGTGCCCTAAAATTGAGAGCTTGGAGTAGGAAAATGAGGCTTTTAATCTGAAAAAGGAGGTTTGTGCCCTAAAATTGAGATATTGGTGAAGAAAAATGAGGCTTTTCACCCAAAAATTGAGAGCTTGTCCCTAAAATTGAGATATTGGTGAAGAAAAATGAGGCTTTTCACCCAAAAATTGAGAGCTTGTCCCTAAAATTGAGATATTGGTGAAGAAAAATGAGGCTTTTCACCCAAAAATTGAGAGCTTGTCCCTAAAATTGAGAGCTTGGAGTAGGAAAATGAGGCTTTTAATCTGAAAAAGGAGGTTTGTGCCCTAAAATTGAGATATTGGTGAAGAAAAATGAGGCTTTTCACCCAAAAATTGAGAGCTTGTCCCTAAAATTGGGAGCTTGGAGTAGGAAAATGAGGCTTTTAATCTTAAAAAGGAGGTTTGTGCCATAAATTGAGATATTGGTGAAGAAAAATGAGGCTTTTAATCTGAAAAAGGAGGTTTGTGCCCTAAAATTGAGAGCTTGGTGAAGAAAAATGAGGCTTTTCACCCAAAAAAGGAGAGCTTGTCCATAACATTGAAATATTGGTGCAGAAAAATGAGGCTTTTCAGGTGAAAAAGGTGGGTTTGGTGCTAAAATTGAGAGCTTGGTGCAGAAAAATGAGGCTTTTCTGGTAAAAAGGGCATTTTGTGCCCTAAAATTGCGAGCTTGTTGTAGGAAAATGAGGCTTTTTTACCCAAAAAAGGCAGGTTTTACCCTAAAATTGAGAGCTTGTTGTAGGAAAATGAGGCTTTTTTACCCGAAAAAGGCGGGTTTTACCCTAAAATTGAGAGCTTGTTGTGGGAAAATGAGGCTTTTCAGGTGAAAAAGGTGGGTTTGGTGCAGAAAATTGAGAGCTCTGTGCAGAAAAATGAGGCTTTTTCACCCGAAAAAGGCATTTTGTGCCCGAAATTGAGAGCTTGGTGCAGAAAAATGAGGCTTTTCACCCCAAAAACGCGGGTTTAGCCCCCATGATAGGGTTTGTGCTGTAAAAAAGGAGAGGTAGGGCCCTGGAAACGAGGCACTGCTGCATAAAAGGGAGGTTGTTACCTGTAGAATCAAAACTTTGGATGCCAAAAATTAATCTTTGAGAGGTAAAATGGGGGTTTGTGCCCTAAAATTGAGAGCTTGGAGTAGGAAAATGAGGCTTTTAATCTGAAAAAGGAGGTTTGTGCCCTAAAATTGAGATATTGGTGAAGAAAAATGAGGCTTTTCACCCAAAAATTGAGAGCTTGTCCCTAAAATTGAGAGCTTGTTGCAGAAAAATGAGGCTTTTCAGCAGAAAAAGGTTGTTTCCGCCCTAAAATTGAGAGCTTGGTACAGAAAAATGAGGCTTTTCACCCCAAAAGCGTGGGTTTAGCCCCCATGATAGGGTTTGTGCTGTAAAAAAGGAGAGGTAGGGCCCTGGAAACGAGGCACTGCTGCATAAAAGGGAGGTTGTTACCTGTAGAATCAAAAGCTTGGATGCCAAAAATTAATCTTTGAGAGGTAAAATGGGGGTTTGTGCCCTAAAATTGAGAGCTTGGAGTAGGAAAATGAGGCTTTTAATCTGAAAAACGAGGTTTGTGCCCTAAAATTGAGATATTGGTGAAGAAAAATGAGGCTTTTCACCCAAAAAAGGAGAGCTTGTCCATAACATTGAAATATTGGTGCAGAAAAATGAGGCTTTTCAGGTGAAAAAGGTGGGTTTGGTGCTAAAATTGAGAGCTTGGTGCAGAAAAATGAGGCTTTTCTGGTGAAAAGGGCATTTTGTGCCCTAAAATTGCGAGCTTGTAGGAAAATGAGGCTTTTTTACCCGAAAAAGGCAGGCTTTACCCTAAAATTGCGAGCTTGTTGTAGGAAAATGAGGCTTTTTTACCCGAAAAAGGCGGGTTTTACCCTAAAATTGAGAGCTTGTTGTGGGAAAATGAGGCTTTTCAGGTGAAAAAGGCGGGTTTTACCGTAAAATTGAGAGAGTGTTTCAGAAAAATGAGGCTTTTCAGGTGAAAAAGGTGGGTTTGGTGCAGAAAATTGAGAGCTCTGTGCAGAAAAATGAGGCTTTTTCACCTGAAAAAGGCATTTTGTGCCCGAAATTGAGAGCTTGGTGCAGAAAAATGAGGCTTTTCACCCCAAAAACGCGGGTTTAGCCCCCATGATAGGGTTTGTGCTGTAAAAAAGGAGAGGTAGGGCCCTGGAAACGAGGCACTGCTGCATAAAAGGGAGGTTGTTACCTGTAGAATCAAAACTTTGGATGCCAAAAATTAATCTTTGAGAGGAAAATGGGGGTTTGTGCCCTAAAATTGAGAGCTTGGAGTAGGAAAATGAGGCTTTTAATCTGAAAAAGGAGGTTTGTGCCCTAAAATTGAGATATTGGTGAAGAAAAATGAGGCTTTTCACCCAAAAAAGGAGAGCTTGTCCATAACATTGAAATATTGGTGCAGAAAAATGAGGCTTTTCAGGTGAAAAAGGTGGGTTTGGTGCTAAAATTGAGAGCTTGGTGCAGAAAAATGAGGCTTTTCTGGTGAAAAGGGCATTTTGTGCCCTAAAATTGCGAGCTTGTAGAAAATGAGGCTTTTTTACCCGAAAAAGGCGGGTTTTACCCTAAAATTGAGAGCTTGTTGTGGGAAAATGAGGCTTTTCAGGTGAAAAAGGCGGGTTTGGTGCAGAAAATTGAGAGCTCTGTGCAGAAAAATGAGGCTTTTTCACCCGAAAAAGGCATTTTGTGCCCGAAATTGAGAGCTTGGTGCAGAAAAATGAGGTTTTTCACCCCAAAAACGCGGGTTTAGCCCCCATGATAGGGTTTGTGCTGTAAAAAAGGAGAGGTAGGGCCCTGGAAACGAGGCACTGCTGCATAAAAGGGAGGTTGTTACCTGTAGAATCAAAACTTTGGATGCCAAAAATTAATCTTTGAGAGGTAAAATGGGGGTTTGTGCCCTAAAATTGAGAGCTTGGAGTAGGAAAATGAGGCTTTTAATCTGAAAAAGGAGCTTTGTGCCCTAAAATTGAGATATTGGTGCAGAAAAATGAGGCTTTTCCACCCAAAAAAGGTGGGTTTTACCCTAAAATTGAGAGCTTGTTGCAGAAAAATGAGGCTTTTCAGCAGAAAAAGGTTGTTTCCGCCCTAAAATTGAGAGCTTGGTACAGAAAAATGAGGCTTTTCACCCCAAAAGCGTGGGTTTAGCCCCCATGATAGGGTTTGTGCTGTAAAAAAGGAGAGGTAGGGCCCTGGAAACGAGGCACTGCTGCATAAAAGGGAGGTTGTTACCTGTAGAATCAAAACTTTGGATGCCAAAAATTAATCTTTGAGAGGAAAATGGGGGTTTGTGCCCTAAAATTGAGAGCTTGGAGTAGGAAAATGAGGCTTTTAATCTGAAAAAGGAGGTTTGTGCCCTAAAATTGAGATATTGGTGAAGAAAAATGAGGCTTTTCACCCAAAAATTGAGAGCTTGTCCCTAAAATTGAGATATTGGTGAAGAAAAATGAGGCTTTTCACCCAAAAATTGAGAGCTTGTCCCTAAAATTGAGATATTGGTGAAGAAAAATGAGGCTTTTCACCCAAAAATTGAGAGCTTGTCCCTAAAATTGAGAGCTTGGAGTAGGAAAATGAGGCTTTTAATCTGAAAAAGGAGGTTTGTGCCCTAAAATTGAGATATTGGTGAAGAAAAATGAGGCTTTTCACCCAAAAATTGAGAGCTTGTCCCTAAAATTGGGAGCTTGGAGTAGGAAAATGAGGCTTTTAATCTTAAAAAGGAGGTTTGTGCCATAAATTGAGATATTGGTGAAGAAAAATGAGGCTTTTAATCTGAAAAAGGAGGTTTGTGCCCTAAAATTGAGAGCTTGGTGAAGAAAAATGAGGCTTTTCACCCAAAAAAGGAGAGCTTGTCCATAACATTGAAATATTGGTGCAGAAAAATGAGGCTTTTCAGGTGAAAAAGGTGGGTTTGGTGCTAAAATTGAGAGCTTGGTGCAGAAAAATGAGGCTTTTCTGGTAAAAAGGGCATTTTGTGCCCTAAAATTGCGAGCTTGTTGTAGGAAAATGAGGCTTTTTTACCCAAAAAAGGCAGGTTTTACCCTAAAATTGAGAGCTTGTTGTAGGAAAATGAGGCTTTTTTACCCGAAAAAGGCGGGTTTTACCCTAAAATTGAGAGCTTGTTGTGGGAAAATGAGGCTTTTCAGGTGAAAAAGGTGGGTTTGGTGCAGAAAATTGAGAGCTCTGTGCAGAAAAATGAGGCTTTTTCACCCGAAAAAGGCATTTTGTGCCCGAAATTGAGAGCTTGGTGCAGAAAAATGAGGCTTTTCACCCCAAAAACGCGGGTTTAGCCCCCATGATAGGGTTTGTGCTGTAAAAAAGGAGAGGTAGGGCCCTGGAAACGAGGCACTGCTGCATAAAAGGGAGGTTGTTACCTGTAGAATCAAAAGCTTGGATGCCAAAAATTAATCTTTGAGAGGTAAAATGGGGGTTTGTGCCCTAAAATTGAGAGCTTGGAGTAGGAAAATGAGGCTTTTAATCTGAAAAAGGAGGTTTGTGCCCTAAAATTGAGATATTGGTGAAGAAAAATGAGGCTTTTCACCCAAAAATTGAGAGCTTGTCCCTAAAATTGAGAGCTTGGAGTAGGAAAATGAGGCTTTTAATCTGAAAAAGGAGGTTTGTGCCCTAAAATTGAGATATTGGTGAAGAAAAATGAGGTTTTTCACCCCAAAAGCGTGGGTTTAGCCCCCATGATAGGGTTTGTGCTGTAAAAAAGGAGAGGTAGGGCCCTGGAAACGAGGCACTGCTGCATAAAAGGGAGGTTGTTACCTGTAGAATCAAAACTTTGGATGCCAAAAATTAATCTTTGAGAGGTAAAATGGGGGTTTGTGCCCTAAAATTGAGAGCTTGGAGTAGGAAAATGAGGCTTTTAATCTGAAAAACGAGGTTTGTGCCCTAAAATTGAGATATTGGTGAAGAAAAATGAGGCTTTTCACCCAAAAAAGGAGAGCTTGTCCATAACATTGAAATATTGGTGCAGAAAAATGAGGCTTTTCAGGTGAAAAAGGTGGGTTTGGTGCTAAAATTGAGAGCTTGGTGCAGAAAAATGAGGCTTTTCTGGTGAAAAGGGCATTTTGTGCCCTAAAATTGCGAGCTTGTAGGAAAATGAGGCTTTTTTACCCGAAAAAGGCAGGTTTTACCCTAAAATTGCGAGCTTGTTGTAGGAAAATGAGGCTTTTTTACCCGAAAAAGGCGGGTTTTACCCTAAAATTGAGAGCTTGTTGTGGGAAAATGAGGCTTTTCAGGTGAAAAAGGCGGGTTTTACCGTAAAATTGAGAGAGTGTTTCAGAAAAATGAGGCTTTTCAGGTGAAAAAGGTGGGTTTGGTGCAGAAAATTGAGAGCTCTGTGCAGAAAAATGAGGCTTTTTCACCTGAAAAAGGCATTTTGTGCCCGAAATTGAGAGCTTGGTGCAGAAAAATGAGGCTTTTCACCCCAAAAACGCGGGTTTAGCCCCCATGATAGGGTTTGTGCTGTAAAAAAGGAGAGGTAGGGCCCTGGAAACGAGGCACTGCTGCATAAAAGGGAGGTTGTTACCTGTAGAATCAAAACTTTGGATGCCAAAAATTAATCTTTGAGAGGAAAATGGGGGTTTGTGCCCTAAAATTGAGAGCTTGGAGTAGGAAAATGAGGCTTTTAATCTGAAAAAGGAGGTTTGTGCCCTAAAATTGAGATATTGGTGAAGAAAAATGAGGCTTTTCACCCAAAAAAGGAGAGCTTGTCCATAACATTGAAATATTGGTGCAGAAAAATGAGGCTTTTCAGGTGAAAAAGGTGGGTTTGGTGCTAAAATTGAGAGCTTGGTGCAGAAAAATGAGGCTTTTCTGGTGAAAAGGGCATTTTGTGCCCTAAAATTGCGAGCTTGTAGAAAATGAGGCTTTTTTACCCGAAAAAGGCGGGTTTTACCCTAAAATTGAGAGCTTGTTGTGGGAAAATGAGGCTTTTCAGGTGAAAAAGGCGGGTTTGGTGCAGAAAATTGAGAGCTCTGTGCAGAAAAATGAGGCTTTTTCACCTGAAAAAGGCATTTTGTGCCCGAAATTGAGAGCTTGGTGCAGAAAAATGAGGTTTTTCACCCCAAAAACGCGGGTTTAGCCCCCATGATAGGGTTTGTGCTGTAAAAAAGGAGAGGTAGGGCCCTGGAAACGAGGCACTGCTGCATAAAAGGGAGGTTGTTACCTGTAGAATCAAAACTTTGGATGCCAAAAATTAATCTTTGAGAGGTAAAATGGGGGTTTGTGCCCTAAAATTGAGAGCTTGGAGTAGGAAAATGAGGCTTTTAATCTGAAAAAGGAGGTTTGTGCCCTAAAATTGAGATATTGGTGCAGAAAAATGAGGCTTTTCCACCCAAAAAAGGTGGGTTTTACCCTAAAATTGAGAGCTTGTTGCAGAAAAATGAGGCTTTTCAGCAGAAAAAGGTTGTTTCCGCCCTAAAATTGAGAGCTTGGTACAGAAAAATGAGGCTTTTCACCCCAAAAGCGTGGGTTTAGCCCCCATGATAGGGTTTGTGCTGTAAAAAAGGAGAGGTAGGGCCCTGGAAACGAGGCACTGCTGCATAAAAGGGAGGTTGTTACCTGTAGAATCAAAACTTTGGATGCCAAAAATTAATCTTTGAGAGGAAAATGGGGGTTTGTGCCCTAAAATTGAGAGCTTGGAGTAGGAAAATGAGGCTTTTAATCTGAAAAAGGAGGTTTGTGCCCTAAAATTGAGATATTGGTGAAGAAAAATGAGGCTTTTCACCCAAAAATTGAGAGCTTGTCCCTAAAATTGAGATATTGGTGAAGAAAAATGAGGCTTTTCACCCAAAAATTGAGAGCTTGTCCCTAAAATTGAGATATTGGTGAAGAAAAATGAGGCTTTTCACCCAAAAATTGAGAGCTTGTCCCTAAAATTGAGAGCTTGGAGTAGGAAAATGAGGCTTTTAATCTGAAAAAGGAGGTTTGTGCCCTAAAATTGAGATATTGGTGAAGAAAAATGAGGCTTTTCACCCAAAAATTGAGAGCTTGTCCCTAAAATTGGGAGCTTGGAGTAGGAAAATGAGGCTTTTAATCTTAAAAAGGAGGTTTGTGCCATAAATTGAGATATTGGTGAAGAAAAATGAGGCTTTTAATCTGAAAAAGGAGGTTTGTGCCCTAAAATTGAGAGCTTGGTGAAGAAAAATGAGGCTTTTCACCCAAAAAAGGAGAGCTTGTCCATAACATTGAAATATTGGTGCAGAAAAATGAGGCTTTTCAGGTGAAAAAGGTGGGTTTGGTGCTAAAATTGAGAGCTTGGTGCAGAAAAATGAGGCTTTTCTGGTAAAAAGGGCATTTTGTGCCCTAAAATTGCGAGCTTGTTGTAGGAAAATGAGGCTTTTTTACCCAAAAAAGGCAGGTTTTACCCTAAAATTGAGAGCTTGTTGTAGGAAAATGAGGCTTTTTTACCCGAAAAAGGCGGGTTTTACCCTAAAATTGAGAGCTTGTTGTGGGAAAATGAGGCTTTTCAGGTGAAAAAGGTGGGTTTGGTGCAGAAAATTGAGAGCTCTGTGCAGAAAAATGAGGCTTTTTCACCCGAAAAAGGCATTTTGTGCCCGAAATTGAGAGCTTGGTGCAGAAAAATGAGGCTTTTCACCCCAAAAACGCGGGTTTAGCCCCCATGATAGGGTTTGTGCTGTAAAAAAGGAGAGGTAGGGCCCTGGAAACGAGGCACTGCTGCATAAAAGGGAGGTTGTTACCTGTAGAATCAAAAGCTTGGATGCCAAAAATTAATCTTTGAGAGGTAAAATGGGGGTTTGTGCCCTAAAATTGAGAGCTTGGAGTAGGAAAATGAGGCTTTTAATCTGAAAAAGGAGGTTTGTGCCCTAAAATTGAGATATTGGTGAAGAAAAATGAGGCTTTTCACCCAAAAATTGAGAGCTTGTCCCTAAAATTGAGAGCTTGGAGTAGGAAAATGAGGCTTTTAATCTGAAAAAGGAGGTTTGTGCCCTAAAATTGAGATATTGGTGAAGAAAAATGAGGTTTTTCACCCCAAAAGCGTGGGTTTAGCCCCCATGATAGGGTTTGTGCTGTAAAAAAGGAGAGGTAGGGCCCTGGAAACGAGGCACTGCTGCATAAAAGGGAGGTTGTTACCTGTAGAATCAAAACTTTGGATGCCAAAAATTAATCTTTGAGAGGTAAAATGGGGGTTTGTGCCCTAAAATGGAGAGCTTGGAGTAGGAAAATGAGGCTTTTAATCTGAAAAACGAGGTTTGTGCCCTAAAATTGAGATATTGGTGAAGAAAAATGAGGCTTTTCACCCAAAAAAGGAGAGCTTGTCCATAACATTGAAATATTGGTGCAGAAAAATGAGGCTTTTCAGGTGAAAAAGGTGGGTTTGGTGCTAAAATTGAGAGCTTGGTGCAGAAAAATGAGGCTTTTCTGGTGAAAAGGGCATTTTGTGCCCTAAAATTGCGAGCTTGTAGGAAAATGAGGCTTTTTTACCCGAAAAAGGCAGGCTTTACCCTAAAATTGCGAGCTTGTTGTAGGAAAATGAGGCTTTTTTACCCGAAAAAGGCGGGTTTTACCCTAAAATTGAGAGCTTGTTGTGGGAAAATGAGGCTTTTCAGGTGAAAAAGGCGGGTTTTACCGTAAAATTGAGAGAGTGTTTCCGAAAAATGAGGCTTTTCAGGTGAAAAAGGTGGGTTTGGTGCAGAAAATTGAGAGCTCTGTGCAGAAAAATGAGGCTTTTTCACCTGAAAAAGGCATTTTGTGCCCGAAATTGAGAGCTTGGTGCAGAAAAATGAGGCTTTTCACCCCAAAAACGCGGGTTTAGCCCCCATGATAGGGTTTGTGCTGTAAAAAAGGAGAGGTAGGGCCCTGGAAACGAGGCACTGCTGCATAAAAGGGAGGTTGTTACCTGTAGAATCAAAACTTTGGATGCCAAAAATTAATCTTTGAGAGGAAAATGGGGGTTTGTGCCCTAAAATTGAGAGCTTGGAGTAGGAAAATGAGGCTTTTAATCTGAAAAAGGAGGTTTGTGCCCTAAAATTGAGATATTGGTGAAGAAAAATGAGGCTTTTCACCCAAAAAAGGAGAGCTTGTCCATAACATTGAAATATTGGTGCAGAAAAATGAGGCTTTTCTGGTGAAAAGGGCATTTTGTGCCCTAAAATTGCGAGCTTGTAGAAAATGAGGCTTTTTTACCCGAAAAAGGCGGGTTTTACCCTAAAATTGAGAGCTTGTTGTGGGAAAATGAGGCTTTTCAGGTGAAAAAGGCGGGTTTGGTGCAGAAAATTGAGAGCTCTGTGCAGAAAAATGAGGCTTTTTCACCCGAAAAAGGCATTTTGTGCCCGAAATTGAGAGCTTGGTGCAGAAAAATGAGGTTTTTCACCCCAAAAACGCGGGTTTAGCCCCCATGATAGGGTTTGTGCTGTAAAAAAGGAGAGGTAGGGCCCTGGAAACGAGGCACTGCTGCATAAAAGGGAGGTTGTTACCTGTAGAATCAAAACTTTGGATGCCAAAAATTAATCTTTGAGAGGTAAAATGGGGGTTTGTGCCCTAAAATTGAGAGCTTGGAGTAGGAAAATGAGGCTTTTAATCTGAAAAAGGAGGTTTGTGCCCTAAAATTGAGATATTGGTGCAGAAAAATGAGGCTTTTCCACCCAAAAAAGGTGGGTTTTACCCTAAAATTGAGAGCTTGTTGCAGAAAAATGAGGCTTTTCAGCAGAAAAAGGTTGTTTCCGCCCTAAAATTGAGAGCTTGGTACAGAAAAATGAGGCTTTTCACCCCAAAAGCGTGGGTTTAGCCCCCATGATAGGGTTTGTGCTGTAAAAAAGGAGAGGTAGGGCCCTGGAAACGAGGCACTGCTGCATAAAAGGGAGGTTGTTACCTGTAGAATCAAAACTTTGGATGCCAAAAATTAATCTTTGAGAGGAAAATGGGGGTTTGTGCCCTAAAATTGAGAGCTTGGAGTAGGAAAATGAGGCTTTTAATCTGAAAAAGGAGGTTTGTGCCCTAAAATTGAGATATTGGTGAAGAAAAATGAGGCTTTTCACCCAAAAATTGAGAGCTTGTCCCTAAAATTGAGATATTGGTGAAGAAAAATGAGGCTTTTCACCCAAAAATTGAGAGCTTGTCCCTAAAATTGAGATATTGGTGAAGAAAAATGAGGCTTTTCACCCAAAAATTGAGAGCTTGTCCCTAAAATTGAGAGCTTGGAGTAGGAAAATGAGGCTTTTAATCTGAAAAAGGAGGTTTGTGCCCTAAAATTGAGATATTGGTGAAGAAAAATGAGGCTTTTCACCCAAAAATTGAGAGCTTGTCCCTAAAATTGGGAGCTTGGAGTAGGAAAATGAGGCTTTTAATCTTAAAAAGGAGGTTTGTGCCATAAATTGAGATATTGGTGAAGAAAAATGAGGCTTTTAATCTGAAAAAGGAGGTTTGTGCCCTAAAATTGAGAGCTTGGTGAAGAAAAATGAGGCTTTTCACCCAAAAAAGGAGAGCTTGTCCATAACATTGAAATATTGGTGCAGAAAAATGAGGCTTTTCAGGTGAAAAAGGTGGGTTTGGTGCTAAAATTGAGAGCTTGGTGCAGAAAAATGAGGCTTTTCTGGTAAAAAGGGCATTTTGTGCCCTAAAATTGCGAGCTTGTTGTAGGAAAATGAGGCTTTTTTACCCAAAAAAGGCAGGCTTTACCCTAAAATTGAGAGCTTGTTGTAGGAAAATGAGGCTTTTTTACCCGAAAAAGGCGGGTTTTACCCTAAAATTGAGAGCTTGTTGTGGGAAAATGAGGCTTTTCAGGTGAAAAAGGTGGGTTTGGTGCAGAAAATTGAGAGCTCTGTGCAGAAAAATGAGGCTTTTTCACCCGAAAAAGGCATTTTGTGCCCGAAATTGAGAGCTTGGTGCAGAAAAATGAGGCTTTTCACCCCAAAAACGCGGGTTTAGCCCCCATGATAGGGTTTGTGCTGTAAAAAAGGAGAGGTAGGGCCCTGGAAACGAGGCACTGCTGCATAAAAGGGAGGTTGTTACCTGTAGAATCAAAAGCTTGGATGCCAAAAATTAATCTTTGAGAGGTAAAATGGGGGTTTGTGCCCTAAAATTGAGAGCTTGGAGTAGGAAAATGAGGCTTTTAATCTGAAAAAGGAGGTTTGTGCCCTAAAATTGAGATATTGGTGAAGAAAAATGAGGCTTTTCACCCAAAAATTGAGAGCTTGTCCCTAAAATTGAGAGCTTGGAGTAGGAAAATGAGGCTTTTAATCTGAAAAAGGAGGTTTGTGCCCTAAAATTGAGATATTGGTGAAGAAAAATGAGGTTTTTCACCCCAAAAGCGTGGGTTTAGCCCCCATGATAGGGTTTGTGCTGTAAAAAAGGAGAGGTAGGGCCCTGGAAACGAGGCACTGCTGCATAAAAGGGAGGTTGTTACCTGTAGAATCAAAACTTTGGATGCCAAAAATTAATCTTTGAGAGGTAAAATGGGGGTTTGTGCCCTAAAATGGAGAGCTTGGAGTAGGAAAATGAGGCTTTTAATCTGAAAAACGAGGTTTGTGCCCTAAAATTGAGATATTGGTGAAGAAAAATGAGGCTTTTCACCCAAAAAAGGAGAGCTTGTCCATAACATTGAAATATTGGTGCAGAAAAATGAGGCTTTTCAGGTGAAAAAGGTGGGTTTGGTGCTAAAATTGAGAGCTTGGTGCAGAAAAATGAGGCTTTTCTGGTGAAAAGGGCATTTTGTGCCCTAAAATTGCGAGCTTGTAGGAAAATGAGGCTTTTTTACCCGAAAAAGGCAGGCTTTACCCTAAAATTGCGAGCTTGTTGTAGGAAAATGAGGCTTTTTTACCCGAAAAAGGCGGGTTTTACCCTAAAATTGAGAGCTTGTTGTGGGAAAATGAGGCTTTTCAGGTGAAAAAGGCGGGTTTTACCGTAAAATTGAGAGAGTGTTTCAGAAAAATGAGGCTTTTCAGGTGAAAAAGGTGGGTTTGGTGCAGAAAATTGAGAGCTCTGTGCAGAAAAATGAGGCTTTTTCACCTGAAAAAGGCATTTTGTGCCCGAAATTGAGAGCTTGGTGCAGAAAAATGAGGCTTTTCACCCCAAAAACGCGGGTTTAGCCCCCATGATAGGGTTTGTGCTGTAAAAAAGGAGAGGTAGGGCCCTGGAAACGAGGCACTGCTGCATAAAAGGGAGGTTGTTACCTGTAGAATCAAAACTTTGGATGCCAAAAATTA
Organism: Strix uralensis; assembly: GCF_047716275.1. Classification (NCBI taxonomy): domain Eukaryota; kingdom Metazoa; phylum Chordata; class Aves; order Strigiformes; family Strigidae; genus Strix; species Strix uralensis. Next base: position 9,921,787 of record NC_133972.1, read on the forward strand.
ATCTTTGAGAGGAAAATGGGGGTTTGTGCCCTAAAATTGAGAGCTTGGAGTAGGAAAATGAGGCTTTTAATCTGAAAAAGGAGGTTTGTGCCCTAAAATTGAGATATTGGTGAAGAAAAATGAGGCTTTTCACCCAAAAAAGGAGAGCTTGTCCATAACATTGAAATATTGGTGCAGAAAAATGAGGCTTTTCAGGTGAAAAAGGTGGGTTTGGTGCTAAAATTGAGAGCTTGGTGCAGAAAAATGAGGCTTTTCTGGTGAAAAGGGCATTTTGTGCCCTAAAATTGCGAGCTTGTAGAAAATGAGGCTTTTTTACCCGAAAAAGGCGGGTTTTACCCTAAAATTGAGAGCTTGTTGTGGGAAAATGAGGCTTTTCAGGTGAAAAAGGCGGGTTTGGTGCAGAAAATTGAGAGCTCTGTGCAGAAAAATGAGGCTTTTTCACCCGAAAAAGGCATTTTGTGCCCGAAATTGAGAGCTTGGTGCAGAAAAATGAGGTTTTTCACCCCAAAAACGCGGGTTTAGCCCCCATGATAGGGTTTGTGCTGTAAAAAAGGAGAGGTAGGGCCCTGGAAACGAGGCACTGCTGCATAAAAGGGAGGTTGTTACCTGTAGAATCAAAACTTTGGATGCCAAAAATTAATCTTTGAGAGGTAAAATGGGGGTTTGTGCCCTAAAATTGAGAGCTTGGAGTAGGAAAATGAGGCTTTTAATCTGAAAAAGGAGGTTTGTGCCCTAAAATTGAGATATTGGTGCAGAAAAATGAGGCTTTTCCACCCAAAAAAGGTGGGTTTTACCCTAAAATTGAGAGCTTGTTGCAGAAAAATGAGGCTTTTCAGCAGAAAAAGGTTGTTTCCGCCCTAAAATTGAGAGCTTGGTACAGAAAAATGAGGCTTTTCACCCCAAAAGCGTGGGTTTAGCCCCCATGATAGGGTTTGTGCTGTAAAAAAGGAGAGGTAGGGCCCTGGAAACGAGGCACTGCTGCATAAAAGGGAGGTTGTTACCTGTAGAATCAAAACTTTGGATGCCAAAAATTAATCTTTGAGAGGAAAATGGGGGTTTGTGCCCTAAAATTGAGATATTGGTGAAGAAAAATGAGGCTTTTCACCCAAAAATTGAGAGCTTGTCCCTAAAATTGAGATATTGGTGAAGAAAAATGAGGCTTTTCACCCAAAAATTGAGAGCTTGTCCCTAAAATTGAGATATTGGTGAAGAAAAATGAGGCTTTTCACCCAAAAATTGAGAGCTTGTCCCTAAAATTGAGAGCTTGGAGTAGGAAAATGAGGCTTTTAATCTGAAAAAGGAGGTTTGTGCCCTAAAATTGAGATATTGGTGAAGAAAAATGAGGCTTTTCACCCAAAAATTGAGAGCTTGTCCCTAAAATTGGGAGCTTGGAGTAGGAAAATGAGGCTTTTAATCTTAAAAAGGAGGTTTGTGCCATAAATTGAGATATTGGTGAAGAAAAATGAGGCTTTTAATCTGAAAAAGGAGGTTTGTGCCCTAAAATTGAGAGCTTGGTGAAGAAAAATGAGGCTTTTCACCCAAAAAAGGAGAGCTTGTCCATAACATTGAAATATTGGTGCAGAAAAATGAGGCTTTTCAGGTGAAAAAGGTGGGTTTGGTGCTAAAATTGAGAGCTTGGTGCAGAAAAATGAGGCTTTTCTGGTAAAAAGGGCATTTTGTGCCCTAAAATTGCGAGCTTGTTGTAGGAAAATGAGGCTTTTTTACCCAAAAAAGGCAGGTTTTACCCTAAAATTGAGAGCTTGTTGTAGGAAAATGAGGCTTTTTTACCCGAAAAAGGCGGGTTTTACCCTAAAATTGAGAGCTTGTTGTGGGAAAATGAGGCTTTTCAGGTGAAAAAGGTGGGTTTGGTGCAGAAAATTGAGAGCTCTGTGCAGAAAAATGAGGCTTTTTCACCCGAAAAAGGCATTTTGTGCCCGAAATTGAGAGCTTGGTGCAGAAAAATGAGGCTTTTCACCCCAAAAACGCGGGTTTAGCCCCCATGATAGGGTTTGTGCTGTAAAAAAGGAGAGGTAGGGCCCTGGAAACGAGGCACTGCTGCATAAAAGGGAGGTTGTTACCTGTAGAATCAAAAGCTTGGATGCCAAAAATTAATCTTTGAGAGGTAAAATGGGGGTTTGTGCCCTAAAATTGAGAGCTTGGAGTAGGAAAATGAGGCTTTTAATCTGAAAAAGGAGGTTTGTGCCCTAAAATTGAGATATTGGTGAAGAAAAATGAGGCTTTTCACCCAAAAAAGGAGAGCTTGTCCATAACATTGAAATATTGGTGCAGAAAAATGAGGCTTTTCAGGTGAAAAAGGTGGGTTTGGTGCTAAAATTGAGAGCTTGGTGCAGAAAAATGAGGCTTTTCTGGTGAAAAGGGCATTTTGTGCCCTAAAATTGCGAGCTTGTAGAAAATGAGGCTTTTTTACCCGAAAAAGGCGGGTTTTACCCTAAAATTGAGAGCTTGTTGTGGGAAAATGAGGCTTTTCAGGTGAAAAAGGCGGGTTTGGTGCAGAAAATTGAGAGCTCTGTGCAGAAAAATGAGGCTTTTTCACCCGAAAAAGGCATTTTGTGCCCGAAATTGAGAGCTTGGTGCAGAAAAATGAGGTTTTTCACCCCAAAAACGCGGGTTTAGCCCCCATGATAGGGTTTGTGCTGTAAAAAAGGAGAGGTAGGGCCCTGGAAACGAGGCACTGCTGCATAAAAGGGAGGTTGTTACCTGTAGAATCAAAACTTTGGATGCCAAAAATTAATCTTTGAGAGGTAAAATGGGGGTTTGTGCCCTAAAATTGAGAGCTTGGAGTAGGAAAATGAGGCTTTTAATCTGAAAAAGGAGGTTTGTGCCCTAAAATTGAGATATTGGTGCAGAAAAATGAGGCTTTTCCACCCAAAAAAGGTGGGTTTTACCCTAAAATTGAGAGCTTGTTGCAGAAAAATGAGGCTTTTCAGCAGAAAAAGGTTGTTTCCGCCCTAAAATTGAGAGCTTGGTACAGAAAAATGAGGCTTTTCACCCCAAAAGCGTGGGTTTAGCCCCCATGATAGGGTTTGTGCTGTAAAAAAGGAGAGGTAGGGCCCTGGAAACGAGGCACTGCTGCATAAAAGGGAGGTTGTTACCTGTAGAATCAAAACTTTGGATGCCAAAAATTAATCTTTGAGAGGAAAATGGGGGTTTGTGCCCTAAAATTGAGAGCTTGGAGTAGGAAAATGAGGCTTTTAATCTGAAAAAGGAGGTTTGTGCCCTAAAATTGAGATATTGGTGAAGAAAAATGAGGCTTTTCACCCAAAAATTGAGAGCTTGTCCCTAAAATTGAGATATTGGTGAAGAAAAATGAGGCTTTTCACCCAAAAATTGAGAGCTTGTCCCTAAAATTGAGATATTGGTGAAGAAAAATGAGGCTTTTCACCCAAAAATTGAGAGCTTGTCCCTAAAATTGAGAGCTTGGAGTAGGAAAATGAGGCTTTTAATCTGAAAAAGGAGGTTTGTGCCCTAAAATTGAGATATTGGTGAAGAAAAATGAGGCTTTTCACCCAAAAATTGAGAGCTTGTCCCTAAAATTGGGAGCTTGGAGTAGGAAAATGAGGCTTTTAATCTTAAAAAGGAGGTTTGTGCCATAAATTGAGATATTGGTGAAGAAAAATGAGGCTTTTAATCTGAAAAAGGAGGTTTGTGCCCTAAAATTGAGATATTGGTGAAGAAAAATGAGGCTTTTCACCCAAAAAAGGAGAGCTTGTCCATAACATTGAAATATTGGTGCAGAAAAATGAGGCTTTTCAGGTGAAAAAGGTGGGTTTGGTGCTAAAATTGAGAGCTTGGTGCAGAAAAATGAGGCTTTTCTGGTGAAAAGGGCATTTTGTGCCCTAAAATTGCGAGCTTGTAGGAAAATGAGGCTTTTTTACCCGAAAAAGGCAGGCTTTACCCTAAAATTGCGAGCTTGTTGTAGGAAAATGAGGCTTTTTTACCCGAAAAAGGCGGGTTTTACCCTAAAATTGAGAGCTTGTTGTGGGAAAATGAGGCTTTTCAGGTGAAAAAGGCGGGTTTTACCGTAAAATTGAGAGAGTGTTTCAGAAAAATGAGGCTTTTCAGGTGAAAAAGGTGGGTTTGGTGCAGAAAATTGAGAGCTCTGTGCAGAAAAATGAGGCTTTTTCACCTGAAAAAGGCATTTTGTGCCCGAAATTGAGAGCTTGGTGCAGAAAAATGAGGCTTTTCACCCCAAAAACGCGGGTTTAGCCCCCATGATAGGGTTTGTGCTGTAAAAAAGGAGAGGTAGGGCCCTGGAAACGAGGCACTGCTGCATAAAAGGGAGGTTGTTACCTGTAGAATCAAAACTTTGGATGCCAAAAATTAATCTTTGAGAGGAAAATGGGGGTTTGTGCCCTAAAATTGAGAGCTTGGAGTAGGAAAATGAGGCTTTTAATCTGAAAAAGGAGGTTTGTGCCCTAAAATTGAGATATTGGTGAAGAAAAATGAGGCTTTTCACCCAAAAATTGAGAGCTTGTCCCTAAAATTGGGAGCTTGGAGTAGGAAAATGAGGCTTTTAATCTTAAAAAGGAGGTTTGTGCCATAAATTGAGATATTGGTGCAGAAAAATGAGGCTTTTCACCCAAAAATTGAGAGCTTGTCCCTAAAATTGAGAGCTTGGTGCAGAAAAATGAGGCTTTTCACCCAAAAAAGGAGAGCTTGTCCATAACATTGAAATATTGGTGCAGAAAAATGAGGCTTTTCAGGTGAAAAAGGTGGGTTTGGTGCTAAAATTGAGAGCTTGGTGCAGAAAAATGAGGCTTTTCTGGTAAAAAGGGCATTTTGTGCCCTAAAATTGCGAGCTTGTTGTAGGAAAATGAGGCTTTTTTACCCAAAAAAGGCAGGTTTTACCCTAAAATTGAGAGCTTGTTGTAGGAAAATGAGGCTTTTTTACCCGAAAAAGGCGGGTTTTACCCTAAAATTGAGAGCTTGTTGTGGGAAAATGAGGCTTTTCAGGTGAAAAAGGTGGGTTTGGTGCAGAAAATTGAGAGCTCTGTGCAGAAAAATGAGGCTTTTTCACCCGAAAAAGGCATTTTGTGCCCGAAATTGAGAGCTTGGTGCAGAAAAATGAGGCTTTTCACCCCAAAAACGCGGGTTTAGCCCCCATGATAGGGTTTGTGCTGTAAAAAAGGAGAGGTAGGGCCCTGGAAACGAGGCACTGCTGCATAAAAGGGAGGTTGTTACCTGTAGAATCAAAAGCTTGGATGCCAAAAATTAATCTTTGAGAGGTAAAATGGGGGTTTGTGCCCTAAAATTGAGAGCTTGGAGTAGGAAAATGAGGCTTTTAATCTGAAAAAGGAGGTTTGTGCCCTAAAATTGAGATATTGGTGAAGAAAAATGAGGCTTTTCACCCAAAAATTGAGAGCTTATCCCTAAAATTGAGAGCTTGGAGTAGGAAAATGAGGCTTTTAATCTGAAAAAGGAGGTTTGTGCCCTAAAATTGAGATATTGGTGAAGAAAAATGAGGCTTTTCACCCAAAAAAGGAGAGCTTGTCCATAACATTGAAATATTGGTGCAGAAAAATGAGGCTTTTCAGGTGAAAAAGGTGGGTTTGGTGCTAAAATTGAGAGCTTGGTGCAGAAAAATGAGGCTTTTCTGGTGAAAAGGGCATTTTGTGCCCTAAAATTGCGAGCTTGTAGAAAATGAGGCTTTTTTACCCGAAAAAGGCGGGTTTTACCCTAAAATTGAGAGCTTGTTGTGGGAAAATGAGGCTTTTCAGGTGAAAAAGGCGGGTTTGGTGCAGAAAATTGAGAGCTCTGTGCAGAAAAATGAGGCTTTTTCACCCGAAAAAGGCATTTTGTGCCCGAAATTGAGAGCTTGGTGCAGAAAAATGAGGTTTTTCACCCCAAAAACGCGGGTTTAGCCCCCATGATAGGGTTTGTGCTGTAAAAAAGGAGAGGTAGGGCCCTGGAAACGAGGCACTGCTGCATAAAAGGGAGGTTGTTACCTGTAGAATCAAAACTTTGGATGCCAAAAATTAATCTTTGAGAGGTAAAATGGGGGTTTGTGCCCTAAAATTGAGAGCTTGGAGTAGGAAAATGAGGCTTTTAATCTGAAAAAGGAGGTTTGTGCCCTAAAATTGAGATATTGGTGCAGAAAAATGAGGCTTTTCCACCCAAAAAAGGTGGGTTTTACCCTAAAATTGAGAGCTTGTTGCAGAAAAATGAGGCTTTTCAGCAGAAAAAGGTTGTTTCCGCCCTAAAATTGAGAGCTTGGTACAGAAAAATGAGGCTTTTCACCCCAAAAGCGTGGGTTTAGCCCCCATGATAGGGTTTGTGCTGTAAAAAAGGAGAGGTAGGGCCCTGGAAACGAGGCACTGCTGCATAAAAGGGAGGTTGTTACCTGTAGAATCAAAACTTTGGATGCCAAAAATTAATCTTTGAGAGGAAAATGGGGGTTTGTGCCCTAAAATTGAGAGCTTGGAGTAGGAAAATGAGGCTTTTAATCTGAAAAAGGAGGTTTGTGCCCTAAAATTGAGATATTGGTGAAGAAAAATGAGGCTTTTCACCCAAAAATTGAGAGCTTGTCCCTAAAATTGAGATATTGGTGAAGAAAAATGAGGCTTTTCACCCAAAAATTGAGAGCTTGTCCCTAAAATTGAGATATTGGTGAAGAAAAATGAGGCTTTTCACCCAAAAATTGAGAGCTTGTCCCTAAAATTGAGAGCTTGGAGTAGGAAAATGAGGCTTTTAATCTGAAAAAGGAGGTTTGTGCCCTAAAATTGAGATATTGGTGAAGAAAAATGAGGCTTTTCACCCAAAAATTGAGAGCTTGTCCCTAAAATTGGGAGCTTGGAGTAGGAAAATGAGGCTTTTAATCTTAAAAAGGAGGTTTGTGCCATAAATTGAGATATTGGTGAAGAAAAATGAGGCTTTTAATCTGAAAAAGGAGGTTTGTGCCCTAAAATTGAGATATTGGTGAAGAAAAATGAGGCTTTTCACCCAAAAAAGGAGAGCTTGTCCATAACATTGAAATATTGGTGCAGAAAAATGAGGCTTTTCAGGTGAAAAAGGTGGGTTTGGTGCTAAAATTGAGAGCTTGGTGCAGAAAAATGAGGCTTTTCTGGTGAAAAGGGCATTTTGTGCCCTAAAATTGCGAGCTTGTAGGAAAATGAGGCTTTTTTACCCGAAAAAGGCAGGCTTTACCCTAAAATTGCGAGCTTGTTGTAGGAAAATGAGGCTTTTTTACCCGAAAAAGGCGGGTTTTACCCTAAAATTGAGAGCTTGTTGTGGGAAAATGAGGCTTTTCAGGTGAAAAAGGCGGGTTTTACCGTAAAATTGAGAGAGTGTTTCAGAAAAATGAGGCTTTTCAGGTGAAAAAGGTGGGTTTGGTGCAGAAAATTGAGAGCTCTGTGCAGAAAAATGAGGCTTTTTCACCTGAAAAAGGCATTTTGTGCCCGAAATTGAGAGCTTGGTGCAGAAAAATGAGGCTTTTCACCCCAAAAACGCGGGTTTAGCCCCCATGATAGGGTTTGTGCTGTAAAAAAGGAGAGGTAGGGCCCTGGAAACGAGGCACTGCTGCATAAAAGGGAGGTTGTTACCTGTAGAATCAAAACTTTGGATGCCAAAAATTAATCTTTGAGAGGAAAATGGGGGTTTGTGCCCTAAAATTGAGAGCTTGGAGTAGGAAAATGAGGCTTTTAATCTGAAAAAGGAGGTTTGTGCCCTAAAATTGAGATATTGGTGAAGAAAAATGAGGCTTTTCACCCAAAAAAGGAGAGCTTGTCCATAACATTGAAATATTGGTGCAGAAAAATGAGGCTTTTCAGGTGAAAAAGGTGGGTTTGGTGCTAAAATTGAGAGCTTGGTGCAGAAAAATGAGGCTTTTCTGGTGAAAAGGGCATTTTGTGCCCTAAAATTGCGAGCTTGTAGAAAATGAGGCTTTTTTACCCGAAAAAGGCGGGTTTTACCCTAAAATTGAGAGCTTGTTGTGGGAAAATGAGGCTTTTCAGGTGAAAAAGGCGGGTTTGGTGCAGAAAATTGAGAGCTCTGTGCAGAAAAATGAGGCTTTTTCACCCGAAAAAGGCATTTTGTGCCCGAAATTGAGAGCTTGGTGCAGAAAAATGAGGTTTTTCACCCCAAAAACACGGGTTTAGCCCCCATGATAGGGTTTGTGCTGTAAAAAAGGAGAGGTAGGGCCCTGGAAACGAGGCACTGCTGCATAAAAGGGAGGTTGTTACCTGTAGAATCAAAACTTTGGATGCCAAAAATTAATCTTTGAGAGGTAAAATGGGGGTTTGTGCCCTAAAATTGAGAGCTTGGAGTAGGAAAATGAGGCTTTTAATCTGAAAAAGGAGGTTTGTGCCCTAAAATTGAGATATTGGTGCAGAAAAATGAGGCTTTTCCACCCAAAAAAGGTGGGTTTTACCCTAAAATTGAGAGCTTGTTGCAGAAAAATGAGGCTTTTCAGCAGAAAAAGGTTGTTTCCGCCCTAAAATTGAGAGCTTGGTACAGAAAAATGAGGCTTTTCACCCCAAAAGCGTGGGTTTAGCCCCCATGATAGGGTTTGTGCTGTAAAAAAGGAGAGGTAGGGCCCTGGAAACGAGGCACTGCTGCATAAAAGGGAGGTTGTTACCTGTAGAATCAAAACTTTGGATGCCAAAAATTAATCTTTGAGAGGAAAATGGGGGTTTGTGCCCTAAAATTGAGAGCTTGGAGTAGGAAAATGAGGCTTTTAATCTGAAAAAGGAGGTTTGTGCCCTAAAATTGAGATATTGGTGAAGAAAAATGAGGCTTTTCACCCAAAAATTGAGAGCTTGTCCCTAAAATTGAGATATTGGTGAAGAAAAATGAGGCTTTTCACCCAAAAATTGAGAGCTTGTCCCTAAAATTGAGATATTGGTGAAGAAAAATGAGGCTTTTCACCCAAAAATTGAGAGCTTGTCCCTAAAATTGAGAGCTTGGAGTAGGAAAATGAGGCTTTTAATCTGAAAAAGGAGGTTTGTGCCCTAAAATTGAGATATTGGTGAAGAAAAATGAGGCTTTTCACCCAAAAATTGAGAGCTTGTCCCTAAAATTGGGAGCTTGGAGTAGGAAAATGAGGCTTTTAATCTTAAAAAGGAGGTTTGTGCCATAAATTGAGATATTGGTGAAGAAAAATGAGGCTTTTAATCTGAAAAAGGAGGTTTGTGCCCTAAAATTGAGAGCTTGGTGAAGAAAAATGAGGCTTTTCACCCAAAAAAGGAGAGCTTGTCCATAACATTGAAATATTGGTGCAGAAAAATGAGGCTTTTCAGGTGAAAAAGGTGGGTTTGGTGCTAAAATTGAGAGCTTGGTGCAGAAAAATGAGGCTTTTCTGGTAAAAAGGGCATTTTGTGCCCTAAAATTGCGAGCTTGTTGTAGGAAAATGAGGCTTTTTTACCCAAAAAAGGCAGGTTTTACCCTAAAATTGAGAGCTTGTTGTAGGAAAATGAGGCTTTTTTACCCGAAAAAGGCGGGTTTTACCCTAAAATTGAGAGCTTGTTGTGGGAAAATGAGGCTTTTCAGGTGAAAAAGGTGGGTTTGGTGCAGAAAATTGAGAGCTCTGTGCAGAAAAATGAGGCTTTTTCACCCGAAAAAGGCATTTTGTGCCCGAAATTGAGAGCTTGGTGCAGAAAAATGAGGCTTTTCACCCCAAAAACGCGGGTTTAGCCCCCATGATAGGGTTTGTGCTGTAAAAAAGGAGAGGTAGGGCCCTGGAAACGAGGCACTGCTGCATAAAAGGGAGGTTGTTACCTGTAGAATCAAAAGCTTGGATGCCAAAAATTAATCTTTGAGAGGTAAAATGGGGGTTTGTGCCCTAAAATTGAGAGCTTGGAGTAGGAAAATGAGGCTTTTAATCTGAAAAAGGAGGTTTGTGCCCTAAAATTGAGATATTGGTGAAGAAAAATGAGGCTTTTCACCCAAAAATTGAGAGCTTGTCCCTAAAATTGAGAGCTTGGAGTAGGAAAATGAGGCTTTTAATCTGAAAAAGGAGGTTTGTGCCCTAAAATTGAGATATTGGTGAAGAAAAATGAGGCTTTTCACCCAAAAAAGGAGAGCTTGTCCATAACATTGAAATATTGGTGCAGAAAAATGAGGCTTTTCAGGTGAAAAAGGTGGGTTTGGTGCTAAAATTGAGAGCTTGGTGCAGAAAAATGAGGCTTTTCTGGTGAAAAGGGCATTTTGTGCCCTAAAATTGCGAGCTTGTAGAAAATGAGGCTTTTTTACCCGAAAAAGGCGGGTTTTACCCTAAAATTGAGAGCTTGTTGTGGGAAAATGAGGCTTTTCAGGTGAAAAAGGCGGGTTTGGTGCAGAAAATTGAGAGCTCTGTGCAGAAAAATGAGGCTTTTTCACCCGAAAAAGGCATTTTGTGCCCGAAATTGAGAGCTTGGTGCAGAAAAATGAGGTTTTTCACCCCAAAAACGCGGGTTTAGCCCCCATGATAGGGTTTGTGCTGTAAAAAAGGAGAGGTAGGGCCCTGGAAACGAGGCACTGCTGCATAAAAGGGAGGTTGTTACCTGTAGAATCAAAACTTTGGATGCCAAAAATTAATCTTTGAGAGGTAAAATGGGGGTTTGTGCCCTAAAATTGAGAGCTTGGAGTAGGAAAATGAGGCTTTTAATCTGAAAAAGGAGGTTTGTGCCCTAAAATTGAGATATTGGTGCAGAAAAATGAGGCTTTTCCACCCAAAAAAGGTGGGTTTTACCCTAAAATTGAGAGCTTGTTGCAGAAAAATGAGGCTTTTCAGCAGAAAAAGGTTGTTTCCGCCCTAAAATTGAGAGCTTGGTACAGAAAAATGAGGCTTTTCACCCCAAAAGCGTGGGTTTAGCCCCCATGATAGGGTTTGTGCTGTAAAAAAGGAGAGGTAGGGCCCTGGAAACGAGGCACTGCTGCATAAAAGGGAGGTTGTTACCTGTAGAATCAAAACTTTGGATGCCAAAAATTAATCTTTGAGAGGAAAATGGGGGTTTGTGCCCTAAAATTGAGAGCTTGGAGTAGGAAAATGAGGCTTTTAATCTGAAAAAGGAGGTTTGTGCCCTAAAATTGAGATATTGGTGAAGAAAAATGAGGCTTTTCACCCAAAAATTGAGAGCTTGTCCCTAAAATTGAGATATTGGTGAAGAAAAATGAGGCTTTTCACCCAAAAATTGAGAGCTTGTCCCTAAAATTGAGATATTGGTGAAGAAAAATGAGGCTTTTCACCCAAAAATTGAGAGCTTGTCCCTAAAATTGAGAGCTTGGAGTAGGAAAATGAGGCTTTTAATCTGAAAAAGGAGGTTTGTGCCCTAAAATTGAGATATTGGTGAAGAAAAATGAGGCTTTTCACCCAAAAATTGAGAGCTTGTCCCTAAAATTGGGAGCTTGGAGTAGGAAAATGAGGCTTTTAATCTTAAAAAGGAGGTTTGTGCCATAAATTGAGATATTGGTGAAGAAAAATGAGGCTTTTAATCTGAAAAAGGAGGTTTGTGCCCTAAAATTGAGAGCTTGGTGAAGAAAAATGAGGCTTTTCACCCAAAAAAGGAGAGCTTGTCCATAACATTGAAATATTGGTGCAGAAAAATGAGGCTTTTCAGGTGAAAAAGGTGGGTTTGGTGCTAAAATTGAGAGCTTGGTGCAGAAAAATGAGGCTTTTCTGGTAAAAAGGGCATTTTGTGCCCTAAAATTGCGAGCTTGTTGTAGGAAAATGAGGCTTTTTTACCCAAAAAAGGCAGGTTTTACCCTAAAATTGAGAGCTTGTTGTAGGAAAATGAGGCTTTTTTACCCGAAAAAGGCGGGTTTTACCGTAAAATTGAGAGCTTGTTGTGGGAAAATGAGGCTTTTCAGGTGAAAAAGGTGGGTTTGGTGCAGAAAATTGAGAGCTCTGTGCAGAAAAATGAGGCTTTTTCACCCGAAAAAGGCATTTTGTGCCCGAAATTGAGAGCTTGGTGCAGAAAAATGAGGCTTTTCACCCCAAAAACGCGGGTTTAGCCCCCATGATAGGGTTTGTGCTGTAAAAAAGGAGAGGTAGGGCCCTGGAAACGAGGCACTGCTGCATAAAAGGGAGGTTGTTACCTGTAGAATCAAAAGCTTGGATGCCAAAAATTAATCTTTGAGAGGTAAAATGGGGGTTTGTGCCCTAAAATTGAGAGCTTGGAGTAGGAAAATGAGGCTTTTAATCTGAAAAAGGAGGTTTGTGCCCTAAAATTGAGATATTGGTGAAGAAAAATGAGGCTTTTCACCCAAAAATTGAGAGCTTGTCCCTAAAATTGAGAGCTTGGAGTAGGAAAATGAGGCTTTTAATCTGAAAAAGGAGGTTTGTGCCCTAAAATTGAGATATTGGTGAAGAAAAATGAGGTTTTTCACCCCAAAAGCGTGGGTTTAGCCCCCATGATAGGGTTTGTGCTGTAAAAAAGGAGAGGTAGGGCCCTGGAAACGAGGCACTGCTGCATAAAAGGGAGGTTGTTACCTGTAGAATCAAAACTTTGGATGCCAAAAATTAATCTTTGAGAGGAAAATGGGGGTTTGTGCCCTAAAATTGAGAGCTTGGAGTAGGAAAATGAGGCTTTTAATCTGAAAAAGGAGGTTTGTGCCCTAAAATTGAGATATTGGTGAAGAAAAATGAGGCTTTTCACCCAAAAAAGGAGAGCTTGTCCATAACATTGAAATATTGGTGCAGAAAAATGAGGCTTTTCAGGTGAAAAAGGTGGGTTTGGTGCTAAAATTGAGAGCTTGGTGCAGAAAAATGAGGCTTTTCTGGTGAAAAGGGCATTTTGTGCCCTAAAATTGCGAGCTTGTAGAAAATGAGGCTTTTTTACCCGAAAAAGGCGGGTTTTACCCTAAAATTGAGAGCTTGTTGTGGGAAAATGAGGCTTTTCAGGTGAAAAAGGCGGGTTTGGTGCAGAAAATTGAGAGCTCTGTGCAGAAAAATGAGGCTTTTTCACCCGAAAAAGGCATTTTGTGCCCGAAATTGAGAGCTTGGTGCAGAAAAATGAGGTTTTTCACCCCAAAAACGCGGGTTTAGCCCCCATGATAGGGTTTGTGCTGTAAAAAAGGAGAGGTAGGGCCCTGGAAACGAGGCACTGCTGCATAAAAGGGAGGTTGTTACCTGTAGAATCAAAACTTTGGATGCCAAAAATTAATCTTTGAGAGGTAAAATGGGGGTTTGTGCCCTAAAATTGAGAGCTTGGAGTAGGAAAATGAGGCTTTTAATCTGAAAAAGGAGGTTTGTGCCCTAAAATTGAGATATTGGTGCAGAAAAATGAGGCTTTTCCACCCAAAAAAGGTGGGTTTTACCCTAAAATTGAGAGCTTGTTGCAGAAAAATGAGGCTTTTCAGCAGAAAAAGGTTGTTTCCGCCCTAAAATTGAGAGCTTGGTACAGAAAAATGAGGCTTTTCACCCCAAAAGCGTGGGTTTAGCCCCCATGATAGGGTTTGTGCTGTAAAAAAGGAGAGGTAGGGCCCTGGAAACGAGGCACTGCTGCATAAAAGGGAGGTTGTTACCTGTAGAATCAAAACTTTGGATGCCAAAAATTAATCTTTGAGAGGAAAATGGGGGTTTGTGCCCTAAAATTGAGAGCTTGGAGTAGGAAAATGAGGCTTTTAATCTGAAAAAGGAGGTTTGTGCCCTAAAATTGAGATATTGGTGAAGAAAAATGAGGCTTTTCACCCAAAAATTGAGAGCTTGTCCCTAAAATTGAGATATTGGTGAAGAAAAATGAGGCTTTTCACCCAAAAATTGAGAGCTTGTCCCTAAAATTGAGATATTGGTGAAGAAAAATGAGGCTTTTCACCCAAAAATTGAGAGCTTGTCCCTAAAATTGAGAGCTTGGAGTAGGAAAATGAGGCTTTTAATCTGAAAAAGGAGGTTTGTGCCCTAAAATTGAGATATTGGTGAAGAAAAATGAGGCTTTTCACCCAAAAATTGAGAGCTTGTCCCTAAAATTGGGAGCTTGGAGTAGGAAAATGAGGCTTTTAATCTTAAAAAGGAGGTTTGTGCCATAAATTGAGATATTGGTGCAGAAAAATGAGGCTTTTCACCCAAAAATTGAGAGCTTGTCCCTAAAATTGAGAGCTTGGTGCAGAAAAATGAGGCTTTTCACCCAAAAAAGGAGAGCTTGTCCATAACATTGAAATATTGGTGCAGAAAAATGAGGCTTTTCAGGTGAAAAAGGTGGGTTTGGTGCTAAAATTGAGAGCTTGGTGCAGAAAAATGAGGCTTTTCTGGTAAAAAGGGCATTTTGTGCCCTAAAATTGCGAGCTTGTTGTAGGAAAATGAGGCTTTTTTACCCAAAAAAGGCAGGTTTTACCCTAAAATTGAGAGCTTGTTGTAGGAAAATGAGGCTTTTTTACCCGAAAAAGGCGGGTTTTACCGTAAAATTGAGAGCTTGTTGTGGGAAAATGAGGCTTTTCAGGTGAAAAAGGTGGGTTTGGTGCAGAAAATTGAGAGCTCTGTGCAGAAAAATGAGGCTTTTTCACCCGAAAAAGGCATTTTGTGCCCGAAATTGAGAGCTTGGTGCAGAAAAATGAGGCTTTTCACCCCAAAAACGCGGGTTTAGCCCCCATGATAGGGTTTGTGCTGTAAAAAAGGAGAGGTAGGGCCCTGGAAACGAGGCACTGCTGCATAAAAGGGAGGTTGTTACCTGTAGAATCAAAAGCTTGGATGCCAAAAATTAATCTTTGAGAGGTAAAATGGGGGTTTGTGCCCTAAAATTGAGAGCTTGGAGTAGGAAAATGAGGCTTTTAATCTGAAAAAGGAGGTTTGTGCCCTAAAATTGAGATATTGGTGAAGAAAAATGAGGCTTTTCACCCAAAAATTGAGAGCTTGTCCCTAAAATTGAGAGCTTGGAGTAGGAAAATGAGGCTTTTAATCTGAAAAAGGAGGTTTGTGCCCTAAAATTGAGATATTGGTGAAGAAAAATGAGGCTTTTCACCCAAAAATTGAGAGCTTGTCCCTAAAATTGGGAGCTTGGAGTAGGAAAATGAGGCTTTTAATCTTAAAAAGGAGGTTTGTGCCATAAATTGAGATATTGGTGAAGAAAAATGAGGCTTTTAATCTGAAAAAGGAGGTTTGTGCCCTAAAATTGAGAGCTTGGTGAAGAAAAATGAGGCTTTTCACCCAAAAAAGGAGAGCTTGTCCATAACATTGAAATATTGGTGCAGAAAAATGAGGCTTTTCAGGTGAAAAAGGTGGGTTTGGTGCTAAAATTGAGAGCTTGGTGCAGAAAAATGAGGCTTTTCTGGTAAAAAGGGCATTTTGTGCCCTAAAATTGCGAGCTTGTTGTAGGAAAATGAGGCTTTTTTACCCAAAAAAGGCAGGTTTTACCCTAAAATTGAGAGCTTGTTGTAGGAAAATGAGGCTTTTTTACCCGAAAAAGGCGGGTTTTACCCTAAAATTGAGAGCTTGTTGTGGGAAAATGAGGCTTTTCAGGTGAAAAAGGTGGGTTTGGTGCAGAAAATTGAGAGCTCTGTGCAGAAAAATGAGGCTTTTTCACCCGAAAAAGGCATTTTGTGCCCGAAATTGAGAGCTTGGTGCAGAAAAATGAGGCTTTTCACCCCAAAAACGCGGGTTTAGCCCCCATGATAGGGTTTGTGCTGTAAAAAAGGAGAGGTAGGGCCCTGGAAACGAGGCACTGCTGCATAAAAGGGAGGTTGTTACCTGTAGAATCAAAAGCTTGGATGCCAAAAATTAATCTTTGAGAGGTAAAATGGGGGTTTGTGCCCTAAAATTGAGAGCTTGGAGTAGGAAAATGAGGCTTTTAATCTGAAAAAGGAGGTTTGTGCCCTAAAATTGAGATATTGGTGAAGAAAAATGAGGCTTTTCACCCAAAAATTGAGAGCTTGTCCCTAAAATTGAGAGCTTGGAGTAGGAAAATGAGGCTTTTAATCTGAAAAAGGAGGTTTGTGCCCTAAAATTGAGATATTGGTGAAGAAAAATGAGGTTTTTCACCCCAAAAGCGTGGGTTTAGCCCCCATGATAGGGTTTGTGCTGTAAAAAAGGAGAGGTAGGGCCCTGGAAACGAGGCACTGCTGCATAAAAGGGAGGTTGTTACCTGTAGAATCAAAACTTTGGATGCCAAAAATTAATCTTTGAGAGGAAAATGGGGGTTTGTGCCCTAAAATTGAGAGCTTGGAGTAGGAAAATGAGGCTTTTAATCTGAAAAAGGAGGTTTGTGCCCTAAAATTGAGATATTGGTGAAGAAAAATGAGGCTTTTCACCCAAAAAAGGAGAGCTTGTCCATAACATTGAAATATTGGTGCAGAAAAATGAGGCTTTTCAGGTGAAAAAGGTGGGTTTGGTGCTAAAATTGAGAGCTTGGTGCAGAAAAATGAGGCTTTTCTGGTGAAAAGGGCATTTTGTGCCCTAAAATTGCGAGCTTGTAGAAAATGAGGCTTTTTTACCCGAAAAAGGCGGGTTTTACCCTAAAATTGAGAGCTTGTTGTGGGAAAATGAGGCTTTTCAGGTGAAAAAGGCGGGTTTGGTGCAGAAAATTGAGAGCTCTGTGCAGAAAAATGAGGCTTTTTCACCCGAAAAAGGCATTTTGTGCCCGAAATTGAGAGCTTGGTGCAGAAAAATGAGGTTTTTCACCCCAAAAACGCGGGTTTAGCCCCCATGATAGGGTTTGTGCTGTAAAAAAGGAGAGGTAGGGCCCTGGAAACGAGGCACTGCTGCATAAAAGGGAGGTTGTTACCTGTAGAATCAAAACTTTGGATGCCAAAAATTAATCTTTGAGAGGTAAAATGGGGGTTTGTGCCCTAAAATTGAGAGCTTGGAGTAGGAAAATGAGGCTTTTAATCTGAAAAAGGAGGTTTGT
The DNA here is from genome assembly GCF_047716275.1 of Strix uralensis. Taxonomy (NCBI): domain Eukaryota; kingdom Metazoa; phylum Chordata; class Aves; order Strigiformes; family Strigidae; genus Strix; species Strix uralensis. The sequence continues at coordinate 9,938,556 of NC_133972.1, forward strand.
GCCCTAAAATTGAGATATTGGTGCAGAAAAATGAGGCTTTTCCACCCAAAAAAGGTGGGTTTTACCCTAAAATTGAGAGCTTGTTGCAGAAAAATGAGGCTTTTCAGCAGAAAAAGGTTGTTTCCGCCCTAAAATTGAGAGCTTGGTACAGAAAAATGAGGCTTTTCACCCCAAAAGCGTGGGTTTAGCCCCCATGATAGGGTTTGTGCTGTAAAAAAGGAGAGGTAGGGCCCTGGAAACGAGGCACTGCTGCATAAAAGGGAGGTTGTTACCTGTAGAATCAAAACTTTGGATGCCAAAAATTAATCTTTGAGAGGAAAATGGGGGTTTGTGCCCTAAAATTGAGAGCTTGGAGTAGGAAAATGAGGCTTTTAATCTGAAAAAGGAGGTTTGTGCCCTAAAATTGAGATATTGGTGAAGAAAAATGAGGCTTTTCACCCAAAAATTGAGAGCTTGTCCCTAAAATTGAGATATTGGTGAAGAAAAATGAGGCTTTTCACCCAAAAATTGAGAGCTTGTCCCTAAAATTGAGATATTGGTGAAGAAAAATGAGGCTTTTCACCCAAAAATTGAGAGCTTGTCCCTAAAATTGAGAGCTTGGAGTAGGAAAATGAGGCTTTTAATCTGAAAAAGGAGGTTTGTGCCCTAAAATTGAGATATTGGTGAAGAAAAATGAGGCTTTTCACCCAAAAATTGAGAGCTTGTCCCTAAAATTGGGAGCTTGGAGTAGGAAAATGAGGCTTTTAATCTTAAAAAGGAGGTTTGTGCCATAAATTGAGATATTGGTGCAGAAAAATGAGGCTTTTCACCCAAAAATTGAGAGCTTGTCCCTAAAATTGAGAGCTTGGTGCAGAAAAATGAGGCTTTTCACCCAAAAAAGGAGAGCTTGTCCATAACATTGAAATATTGGTGCAGAAAAATGAGGCTTTTCAGGTGAAAAAGGTGGGTTTGGTGCTAAAATTGAGAGCTTGGTGCAGAAAAATGAGGCTTTTCTGGTAAAAAGGGCATTTTGTGCCCTAAAATTGCGAGCTTGTTGTAGGAAAATGAGGCTTTTTTACCCAAAAAAGGCAGGTTTTACCCTAAAATTGAGAGCTTGTTGTAGGAAAATGAGGCTTTTTTACCCGAAAAAGGCGGGTTTTACCGTAAAATTGAGAGCTTGTTGTGGGAAAATGAGGCTTTTCAGGTGAAAAAGGTGGGTTTGGTGCAGAAAATTGAGAGCTCTGTGCAGAAAAATGAGGCTTTTTCACCCGAAAAAGGCATTTTGTGCCCGAAATTGAGAGCTTGGTGCAGAAAAATGAGGCTTTTCACCCCAAAAACGCGGGTTTAGCCCCCATGATAGGGTTTGTGCTGTAAAAAAGGAGAGGTAGGGCCCTGGAAACGAGGCACTGCTGCATAAAAGGGAGGTTGTTACCTGTAGAATCAAAAGCTTGGATGCCAAAAATTAATCTTTGAGAGGTAAAATGGGGGTTTGTGCCCTAAAATTGAGAGCTTGGAGTAGGAAAATGAGGCTTTTAATCTGAAAAAGGAGGTTTGTGCCCTAAAATTGAGATATTGGTGAAGAAAAATGAGGCTTTTCACCCAAAAATTGAGAGCTTGTCCCTAAAATTGAGAGCTTGGAGTAGGAAAATGAGGCTTTTAATCTGAAAAAGGAGGTTTGTGCCCTAAAATTGAGATATTGGTGAAGAAAAATGAGGCTTTTCACCCAAAAATTGAGAGCTTGTCCCTAAAATTGGGAGCTTGGAGTAGGAAAATGAGGCTTTTAATCTTAAAAAGGAGGTTTGTGCCATAAATTGAGATATTGGTGAAGAAAAATGAGGCTTTTAATCTGAAAAAGGAGGTTTGTGCCCTAAAATTGAGAGCTTGGTGAAGAAAAATGAGGCTTTTCACCCAAAAAAGGAGAGCTTGTCCATAACATTGAAATATTGGTGCAGAAAAATGAGGCTTTTCAGGTGAAAAAGGTGGGTTTGGTGCTAAAATTGAGAGCTTGGTGCAGAAAAATGAGGCTTTTCTGGTAAAAAGGGCATTTTGTGCCCTAAAATTGCGAGCTTGTTGTAGGAAAATGAGGCTTTTTTACCCAAAAAAGGCAGGTTTTACCCTAAAATTGAGAGCTTGTTGTAGGAAAATGAGGCTTTTTTACCCGAAAAAGGCGGGTTTTACCCTAAAATTGAGAGCTTGTTGTGGGAAAATGAGGCTTTTCAGGTGAAAAAGGTGGGTTTGGTGCAGAAAATTGAGAGCTCTGTGCAGAAAAATGAGGCTTTTTCACCCGAAAAAGGCATTTTGTGCCCGAAATTGAGAGCTTGGTGCAGAAAAATGAGGCTTTTCACCCCAAAAACGCGGGTTTAGCCCCCATGATAGGGTTTGTGCTGTAAAAAAGGAGAGGTAGGGCCCTGGAAACGAGGCACTGCTGCATAAAAGGGAGGTTGTTACCTGTAGAATCAAAAGCTTGGATGCCAAAAATTAATCTTTGAGAGGTAAAATGGGGGTTTGTGCCCTAAAATTGAGAGCTTGGAGTAGGAAAATGAGGCTTTTAATCTGAAAAAGGAGGTTTGTGCCCTAAAATTGAGATATTGGTGAAGAAAAATGAGGCTTTTCACCCAAAAATTGAGAGCTTGTCCCTAAAATTGAGAGCTTGGAGTAGGAAAATGAGGCTTTTAATCTGAAAAAGGAGGTTTGTGCCCTAAAATTGAGATATTGGTGAAGAAAAATGAGGTTTTTCACCCCAAAAGCGTGGGTTTAGCCCCCATGATAGGGTTTGTGCTGTAAAAAAGGAGAGGTAGGGCCCTGGAAACGAGGCACTGCTGCATAAAAGGGAGGTTGTTACCTGTAGAATCAAAACTTTGGATGCCAAAAATTAATCTTTGAGAGGAAAATGGGGGTTTGTGCCCTAAAATTGAGAGCTTGGAGTAGGAAAATGAGGCTTTTAATCTGAAAAAGGAGGTTTGTGCCCTAAAATTGAGATATTGGTGAAGAAAAATGAGGCTTTTCACCCAAAAAAGGAGAGCTTGTCCATAACATTGAAATATTGGTGCAGAAAAATGAGGCTTTTCAGGTGAAAAAGGTGGGTTTGGTGCTAAAATTGAGAGCTTGGTGCAGAAAAATGAGGCTTTTCTGGTGAAAAGGGCATTTTGTGCCCTAAAATTGCGAGCTTGTAGAAAATGAGGCTTTTTTACCCGAAAAAGGCGGGTTTTACCCTAAAATTGAGAGCTTGTTGTGGGAAAATGAGGCTTTTCAGGTGAAAAAGGCGGGTTTGGTGCAGAAAATTGAGAGCTCTGTGCAGAAAAATGAGGCTTTTTCACCCGAAAAAGGCATTTTGTGCCCGAAATTGAGAGCTTGGTGCAGAAAAATGAGGTTTTTCACCCCAAAAACGCGGGTTTAGCCCCCATGATAGGGTTTGTGCTGTAAAAAAGGAGAGGTAGGGCCCTGGAAACGAGGCACTGCTGCATAAAAGGGAGGTTGTTACCTGTAGAATCAAAACTTTGGATGCCAAAAATTAATCTTTGAGAGGTAAAATGGGGGTTTGTGCCCTAAAATTGAGAGCTTGGAGTAGGAAAATGAGGCTTTTAATCTGAAAAAGGAGGTTTGTGCCCTAAAATTGAGATATTGGTGCAGAAAAATGAGGCTTTTCCACCCAAAAAAGGTGGGTTTTACCCTAAAATTGAGAGCTTGTTGCAGAAAAATGAGGCTTTTCAGCAGAAAAAGGTTGTTTCCGCCCTAAAATTGAGAGCTTGGTACAGAAAAATGAGGCTTTTCACCCCAAAAGCGTGGGTTTAGCCCCCATGATAGGGTTTGTGCTGTAAAAAAGGAGAGGTAGGGCCCTGGAAACGAGGCACTGCTGCATAAAAGGGAGGTTGTTACCTGTAGAATCAAAACTTTGGATGCCAAAAATTAATCTTTGAGAGGAAAATGGGGGTTTGTGCCCTAAAATTGAGAGCTTGGAGTAGGAAAATGAGGCTTTTAATCTGAAAAAGGAGGTTTGTGCCCTAAAATTGAGATATTGGTGAAGAAAAATGAGGCTTTTCACCCAAAAATTGAGAGCTTGTCCCTAAAATTGAGATATTGGTGAAGAAAAATGAGGCTTTTCACCCAAAAATTGAGAGCTTGTCCCTAAAATTGAGATATTGGTGAAGAAAAATGAGGCTTTTCACCCAAAAATTGAGAGCTTGTCCCTAAAATTGAGAGCTTGGAGTAGGAAAATGAGGCTTTTAATCTGAAAAAGGAGGTTTGTGCCCTAAAATTGAGATATTGGTGAAGAAAAATGAGGCTTTTCACCCAAAAATTGAGAGCTTGTCCCTAAAATTGGGAGCTTGGAGTAGGAAAATGAGGCTTTTAATCTTAAAAAGGAGGTTTGTGCCATAAATTGAGATATTGGTGAAGAAAAATGAGGCTTTTAATCTGAAAAAGGAGGTTTGTGCCCTAAAATTGAGAGCTTGGTGAAGAAAAATGAGGCTTTTCACCCAAAAAAGGAGAGCTTGTCCATAACATTGAAATATTGGTGCAGAAAAATGAGGCTTTTCAGGTGAAAAAGGTGGGTTTGGTGCTAAAATTGAGAGCTTGGTGCAGAAAAATGAGGCTTTTCTGGTAAAAAGGGCATTTTGTGCCCTAAAATTGCGAGCTTGTTGTAGGAAAATGAGGCTTTTTTACCCAAAAAAGGCAGGTTTTACCCTAAAATTGAGAGCTTGTTGTAGGAAAATGAGGCTTTTTTACCCGAAAAAGGCGGGTTTTACCCTAAAATTGAGAGCTTGTTGTGGGAAAATGAGGCTTTTCAGGTGAAAAAGGTGGGTTTGGTGCAGAAAATTGAGAGCTCTGTGCAGAAAAATGAGGCTTTTTCACCCGAAAAAGGCATTTTGTGCCCGAAATTGAGAGCTTGGTGCAGAAAAATGAGGCTTTTCACCCCAAAAACGCGGGTTTAGCCCCCATGATAGGGTTTGTGCTGTAAAAAAGGAGAGGTAGGGCCCTGGAAACGAGGCACTGCTGCATAAAAGGGAGGTTGTTACCTGTAGAATCAAAAGCTTGGATGCCAAAAATTAATCTTTGAGAGGTAAAATGGGGGTTTGTGCCCTAAAATTGAGAGCTTGGAGTAGGAAAATGAGGCTTTTAATCTGAAAAAGGAGGTTTGTGCCCTAAAATTGAGATATTGGTGAAGAAAAATGAGGCTTTTCACCCAAAAATTGAGAGCTTGTCCCTAAAATTGAGAGCTTGGAGTAGGAAAATGAGGCTTTTAATCTGAAAAAGGAGGTTTGTGCCCTAAAATTGAGATATTGGTGAAGAAAAATGAGGCTTTTCACCCAAAAAAGGAGAGCTTGTCCATAACATTGAAATATTGGTGCAGAAAAATGAGGCTTTTCAGGTGAAAAAGGTGGGTTTGGTGCTAAAATTGAGAGCTTGGTGCAGAAAAATGAGGCTTTTCTGGTGAAAAGGGCATTTTGTGCCCTAAAATTGCGAGCTTGTAGAAAATGAGGCTTTTTTACCCGAAAAAGGCGGGTTTTACCCTAAAATTGAGAGCTTGTTGTGGGAAAATGAGGCTTTTCAGGTGAAAAAGGCGGGTTTGGTGCAGAAAATTGAGAGCTCTGTGCAGAAAAATGAGGCTTTTTCACCCGAAAAAGGCATTTTGTGCCCGAAATTGAGAGCTTGGTGCAGAAAAATGAGGTTTTTCACCCCAAAAACGCGGGTTTAGCCCCCATGATAGGGTTTGTGCTGTAAAAAAGGAGAGGTAGGGCCCTGGAAACGAGGCACTGCTGCATAAAAGGGAGGTTGTTACCTGTAGAATCAAAACTTTGGATGCCAAAAATTAATCTTTGAGAGGTAAAATGGGGGTTTGTGCCCTAAAATTGAGAGCTTGGAGTAGGAAAATGAGGCTTTTAATCTGAAAAAGGAGGTTTGTGCCCTAAAATTGAGATATTGGTGCAGAAAAATGAGGCTTTTCCACCCAAAAAAGGTGGGTTTTACCCTAAAATTGAGAGCTTGTTGCAGAAAAATGAGGCTTTTCAGCAGAAAAAGGTTGTTTCCGCCCTAAAATTGAGAGCTTGGTACAGAAAAATGAGGCTTTTCACCCCAAAAGCGTGGGTTTAGCCCCCATGATAGGGTTTGTGCTGTAAAAAAGGAGAGGTAGGGCCCTGGAAACGAGGCACTGCTGCATAAAAGGGAGGTTGTTACCTGTAGAATCAAAACTTTGGATGCCAAAAATTAATCTTTGAGAGGAAAATGGGGGTTTGTGCCCTAAAATTGAGAGCTTGGAGTAGGAAAATGAGGCTTTTAATCTGAAAAAGGAGGTTTGTGCCCTAAAATTGAGATATTGGTGAAGAAAAATGAGGCTTTTCACCCAAAAATTGAGAGCTTGTCCCTAAAATTGAGATATTGGTGAAGAAAAATGAGGCTTTTCACCCAAAAATTGAGAGCTTGTCCCTAAAATTGAGATATTGGTGAAGAAAAATGAGGCTTTTCACCCAAAAATTGAGAGCTTGTCCCTAAAATTGAGAGCTTGGAGTAGGAAAATGAGGCTTTTAATCTGAAAAAGGAGGTTTGTGCCCTAAAATTGAGATATTGGTGAAGAAAAATGAGGCTTTTCACCCAAAAATTGAGAGCTTGTCCCTAAAATTGGGAGCTTGGAGTAGGAAAATGAGGCTTTTAATCTTAAAAAGGAGGTTTGTGCCATAAATTGAGATATTGGTGAAGAAAAATGAGGCTTTTAATCTGAAAAAGGAGGTTTGTGCCCTAAAATTGAGAGCTTGGTGAAGAAAAATGAGGCTTTTCACCCAAAAAAGGAGAGCTTGTCCATAACATTGAAATATTGGTGCAGAAAAATGAGGCTTTTCAGGTGAAAAAGGTGGGTTTGGTGCTAAAATTGAGAGCTTGGTGCAGAAAAATGAGGCTTTTCTGGTAAAAAGGGCATTTTGTGCCCTAAAATTGCGAGCTTGTTGTAGGAAAATGAGGCTTTTTTACCCAAAAAAGGCAGGTTTTACCCTAAAATTGAGAGCTTGTTGTAGGAAAATGAGGCTTTTTTACCCGAAAAAGGCGGGTTTTACCCTAAAATTGAGAGCTTGTTGTGGGAAAATGAGGCTTTTCAGGTGAAAAAGGTGGGTTTGGTGCAGAAAATTGAGAGCTCTGTGCAGAAAAATGAGGCTTTTTCACCCGAAAAAGGCATTTTGTGCCCGAAATTGAGAGCTTGGTGCAGAAAAATGAGGCTTTTCACCCCAAAAACGCGGGTTTAGCCCCCATGATAGGGTTTGTGCTGTAAAAAAGGAGAGGTAGGGCCCTGGAAACGAGGCACTGCTGCATAAAAGGGAGGTTGTTACCTGTAGAATCAAAAGCTTGGATGCCAAAAATTAATCTTTGAGAGGTAAAATGGGGGTTTGTGCCCTAAAATTGAGAGCTTGGAGTAGGAAAATGAGGCTTTTAATCTGAAAAAGGAGGTTTGTGCCCTAAAATTGAGATATTGGTGAAGAAAAATGAGGCTTTTCACCCAAAAATTGAGAGCTTGTCCCTAAAATTGAGAGCTTGGAGTAGGAAAATGAGGCTTTTAATCTGAAAAAGGAGGTTTGTGCCCTAAAATTGAGATATTGGTGAAGAAAAATGAGGTTTTTCACCCCAAAAGCGTGGGTTTAGCCCCCATGATAGGGTTTGTGCTGTAAAAAAGGAGAGGTAGGGCCCTGGAAACGAGGCACTGCTGCATAAAAGGGAGGTTGTTACCTGTAGAATCAAAACTTTGGATGCCAAAAATTAATCTTTGAGAGGTAAAATGGGGGTTTGTGCCCTAAAATTGAGAGCTTGGAGTAGGAAAATGAGGCTTTTAATCTGAAAAACGAGGTTTGTGCCCTAAAATTGAGATATTGGTGAAGAAAAATGAGGCTTTTCACCCAAAAAAGGAGAGCTTGTCCATAACATTGAAATATTGGTGCAGAAAAATGAGGCTTTTCAGGTGAAAAAGGTGGGTTTGGTGCTAAAATTGAGAGCTTGGTGCAGAAAAATGAGGCTTTTCTGGTGAAAAGGGCATTTTGTGCCCTAAAATTGCGAGCTTGTAGGAAAATGAGGCTTTTTTACCCGAAAAAGGCAGGCTTTACCCTAAAATTGCGAGCTTGTTGTAGGAAAATGAGGCTTTTTTACCCGAAAAAGGCGGGTTTTACCCTAAAATTGAGAGCTTGTTGTGGGAAAATGAGGCTTTTCAGGTGAAAAAGGCGGGTTTTACCGTAAAATTGAGAGAGTGTTTCAGAAAAATGAGGCTTTTCAGGTGAAAAAGGTGGGTTTGGTGCAGAAAATTGAGAGCTCTGTGCAGAAAAATGAGGCTTTTTCACCTGAAAAAGGCATTTTGTGCCCGAAATTGAGAGCTTGGTGCAGAAAAATGAGGCTTTTCACCCCAAAAACGCGGGTTTAGCCCCCATGATAGGGTTTGTGCTGTAAAAAAGGAGAGGTAGGGCCCTGGAAACGAGGCACTGCTGCATAAAAGGGAGGTTGTTACCTGTAGAATCAAAACTTTGGATGCCAAAAATTAATCTTTGAGAGGAAAATGGGGGTTTGTGCCCTAAAATTGAGAGCTTGGAGTAGGAAAATGAGGCTTTTAATCTGAAAAAGGAGGTTTGTGCCCTAAAATTGAGATATTGGTGAAGAAAAATGAGGCTTTTCACCCAAAAAAGGAGAGCTTGTCCATAACATTGAAATATTGGTGCAGAAAAATGAGGCTTTTCAGGTGAAAAAGGTGGGTTTGGTGCTAAAATTGAGAGCTTGGTGCAGAAAAATGAGGCTTTTCTGGTGAAAAGGGCATTTTGTGCCCTAAAATTGCGAGCTTGTAGAAAATGAGGCTTTTTTACCCGAAAAAGGCGGGTTTTACCCTAAAATTGAGAGCTTGTTGTGGGAAAATGAGGCTTTTCAGGTGAAAAAGGCGGGTTTGGTGCAGAAAATTGAGAGCTCTGTGCAGAAAAATGAGGCTTTTTCACCCGAAAAAGGCATTTTGTGCCCGAAATTGAGAGCTTGGTGCAGAAAAATGAGGTTTTTCACCCCAAAAACACGGGTTTAGCCCCCATGATAGGGTTTGTGCTGTAAAAAAGGAGAGGTAGGGCCCTGGAAACGAGGCACTGCTGCATAAAAGGGAGGTTGTTACCTGTAGAATCAAAACTTTGGATGCCAAAAATTAATCTTTGAGAGGTAAAATGGGGGTTTGTGCCCTAAAATTGAGAGCTTGGAGTAGGAAAATGAGGCTTTTAATCTGAAAAAGGAGGTTTGTGCCCTAAAATTGAGATATTGGTGCAGAAAAATGAGGCTTTTCCACCCAAAAAAGGTGGGTTTTACCCTAAAATTGAGAGCTTGTTGCAGAAAAATGAGGCTTTTCAGCAGAAAAAGGTTGTTTCCGCCCTAAAATTGAGAGCTTGGTACAGAAAAATGAGGCTTTTCACCCCAAAAGCGTGGGTTTAGCCCCCATGATAGGGTTTGTGCTGTAAAAAAGGAGAGGTAGGGCCCTGGAAACGAGGCACTGCTGCATAAAAGGGAGGTTGTTACCTGTAGAATCAAAACTTTGGATGCCAAAAATTAATCTTTGAGAGGAAAATGGGGGTTTGTGCCCTAAAATTGAGAGCTTGGAGTAGGAAAATGAGGCTTTTAATCTGAAAAAGGAGGTTTGTGCCCTAAAATTGAGATATTGGTGAAGAAAAATGAGGCTTTTCACCCAAAAATTGAGAGCTTGTCCCTAAAATTGAGATATTGGTGAAGAAAAATGAGGCTTTTCACCCAAAAATTGAGAGCTTGTCCCTAAAATTGAGATATTGGTGAAGAAAAATGAGGCTTTTCACCCAAAAATTGAGAGCTTGTCCCTAAAATTGAGAGCTTGGAGTAGGAAAATGAGGCTTTTAATCTGAAAAAGGAGGTTTGTGCCCTAAAATTGAGATATTGGTGAAGAAAAATGAGGCTTTTCACCCAAAAATTGAGAGCTTGTCCCTAAAATTGGGAGCTTGGAGTAGGAAAATGAGGCTTTTAATCTTAAAAAGGAGGTTTGTGCCATAAATTGAGATATTGGTGAAGAAAAATGAGGCTTTTAATCTGAAAAAGGAGGTTTGTGCCCTAAAATTGAGAGCTTGGTGAAGAAAAATGAGGCTTTTCACCCAAAAAAGGAGAGCTTGTCCATAACATTGAAATATTGGTGCAGAAAAATGAGGCTTTTCAGGTGAAAAAGGTGGGTTTGGTGCTAAAATTGAGAGCTTGGTGCAGAAAAATGAGGCTTTTCTGGTAAAAAGGGCATTTTGTGCCCTAAAATTGCGAGCTTGTTGTAGGAAAATGAGGCTTTTTTACCCAAAAAAGGCAGGTTTTACCCTAAAATTGAGAGCTTGTTGTAGGAAAATGAGGCTTTTTTACCCGAAAAAGGCGGGTTTTACCCTAAAATTGAGAGCTTGTTGTGGGAAAATGAGGCTTTTCAGGTGAAAAAGGTGGGTTTGGTGCAGAAAATTGAGAGCTCTGTGCAGAAAAATGAGGCTTTTTCACCCGAAAAAGGCATTTTGTGCCCGAAATTGAGAGCTTGGTGCAGAAAAATGAGGCTTTTCACCCCAAAAACGCGGGTTTAGCCCCCATGATAGGGTTTGTGCTGTAAAAAAGGAGAGGTAGGGCCCTGGAAACGAGGCACTGCTGCATAAAAGGGAGGTTGTTACCTGTAGAATCAAAAGCTTGGATGCCAAAAATTAATCTTTGAGAGGTAAAATGGGGGTTTGTGCCCTAAAATTGAGAGCTTGGAGTAGGAAAATGAGGCTTTTAATCTGAAAAAGGAGGTTTGTGCCCTAAAATTGAGATATTGGTGAAGAAAAATGAGGCTTTTCACCCAAAAATTGAGAGCTTGTCCCTAAAATTGAGAGCTTGGAGTAGGAAAATGAGGCTTTTAATCTGAAAAAGGAGGTTTGTGCCCTAAAATTGAGATATTGGTGAAGAAAAATGAGGCTTTTCACCCAAAAAAGGAGAGCTTGTCCATAACATTGAAATATTGGTGCAGAAAAATGAGGCTTTTCAGGTGAAAAAGGTGGGTTTGGTGCTAAAATTGAGAGCTTGGTGCAGAAAAATGAGGCTTTTCTGGTGAAAAGGGCATTTTGTGCCCTAAAATTGCGAGCTTGTAGAAAATGAGGCTTTTTTACCCGAAAAAGGCGGGTTTTACCCTAAAATTGAGAGCTTGTTGTGGGAAAATGAGGCTTTTCAGGTGAAAAAGGCGGGTTTGGTGCAGAAAATTGAGAGCTCTGTGCAGAAAAATGAGGCTTTTTCACCCGAAAAAGGCATTTTGTGCCCGAAATTGAGAGCTTGGTGCAGAAAAATGAGGTTTTTCACCCCAAAAACGCGGGTTTAGCCCCCATGATAGGGTTTGTGCTGTAAAAAAGGAGAGGTAGGGCCCTGGAAACGAGGCACTGCTGCATAAAAGGGAGGTTGTTACCTGTAGAATCAAAACTTTGGATGCCAAAAATTAATCTTTGAGAGGTAAAATGGGGGTTTGTGCCCTAAAATTGAGAGCTTGGAGTAGGAAAATGAGGCTTTTAATCTGAAAAAGGAGGTTTGTGCCCTAAAATTGAGATATTGGTGCAGAAAAATGAGGCTTTTCCACCCAAAAAAGGTGGGTTTTACCCTAAAATTGAGAGCTTGTTGCAGAAAAATGAGGCTTTTCAGCAGAAAAAGGTTGTTTCCGCCCTAAAATTGAGAGCTTGGTACAGAAAAATGAGGCTTTTCACCCCAAAAGCGTGGGTTTAGCCCCCATGATAGGGTTTGTGCTGTAAAAAAGGAGAGGTAGGGCCCTGGAAACGAGGCACTGCTGCATAAAAGGGAGGTTGTTACCTGTAGAATCAAAACTTTGGATGCCAAAAATTAATCTTTGAGAGGAAAATGGGGGTTTGTGCCCTAAAATTGAGAGCTTGGAGTAGGAAAATGAGGCTTTTAATCTGAAAAAGGAGGTTTGTGCCCTAAAATTGAGATATTGGTGAAGAAAAATGAGGCTTTTCACCCAAAAATTGAGAGCTTGTCCCTAAAATTGAGATATTGGTGAAGAAAAATGAGGCTTTTCACCCAAAAATTGAGAGCTTGTCCCTAAAATTGAGATATTGGTGAAGAAAAATGAGGCTTTTCACCCAAAAATTGAGAGCTTGTCCCTAAAATTGAGAGCTTGGAGTAGGAAAATGAGGCTTTTAATCTGAAAAAGGAGGTTTGTGCCCTAAAATTGAGATATTGGTGAAGAAAAATGAGGCTTTTCACCCAAAAATTGAGAGCTTGTCCCTAAAATTGGGAGCTTGGAGTAGGAAAATGAGGCTTTTAATCTTAAAAAGGAGGTTTGTGCCATAAATTGAGATATTGGTGAAGAAAAATGAGGCTTTTAATCTGAAAAAGGAGGTTTGTGCCCTAAAATTGAGAGCTTGGTGAAGAAAAATGAGGCTTTTCACCCAAAAAAGGAGAGCTTGTCCATAACATTGAAATATTGGTGCAGAAAAATGAGGCTTTTCAGGTGAAAAAGGTGGGTTTGGTGCTAAAATTGAGAGCTTGGTGCAGAAAAATGAGGCTTTTCTGGTAAAAAGGGCATTTTGTGCCCTAAAATTGCGAGCTTGTTGTAGGAAAATGAGGCTTTTTTACCCAAAAAAGGCAGGTTTTACCCTAAAATTGAGAGCTTGTTGTAGGAAAATGAGGCTTTTTTACCCGAAAAAGGCGGGTTTTACCCTAAAATTGAGAGCTTGTTGTGGGAAAATGAGGCTTTTCAGGTGAAAAAGGTGGGTTTGGTGCAGAAAATTGAGAGCTCTGTGCAGAAAAATGAGGCTTTTTCACCCGAAAAAGGCATTTTGTGCCCGAAATTGAGAGCTTGGTGCAGAAAAATGAGGCTTTTCACCCCAAAAACGCGGGTTTAGCCCCCATGATAGGGTTTGTGCTGTAAAAAAGGAGAGGTAGGGCCCTGGAAACGAGGCACTGCTGCATAAAAGGGAGGTTGTTACCTGTAGAATCAAAAGCTTGGATGCCAAAAATTAATCTTTGAGAGGTAAAATGGGGGTTTGTGCCCTAAAATTGAGAGCTTGGAGTAGGAAAATGAGGCTTTTAATCTGAAAAAGGAGGTTTGTGCCCTAAAATTGAGATATTGGTGAAGAAAAATGAGGCTTTTCACCCAAAAATTGAGAGCTTGTCCCTAAAATTGAGAGCTTGGAGTAGGAAAATGAGGCTTTTAATCTGAAAAAGGAGGTTTGTGCCCTAAAATTGAGATATTGGTGAAGAAAAATGAGGCTTTTCACCCAAAAAAGGAGAGCTTGTCCATAACATTGAAATATTGGTGCAGAAAAATGAGGCTTTTCAGGTGAAAAAGGTGGGTTTGGTGCTAAAATTGAGAGCTTGGTGCAGAAAAATGAGGCTTTTCTGGTGAAAAGGGCATTTTGTGCCCTAAAATTGCGAGCTTGTAGAAAATGAGGCTTTTTTACCCGAAAAAGGCGGGTTTTACCCTAAAATTGAGAGCTTGTTGTGGGAAAATGAGGCTTTTCAGGTGAAAAAGGCGGGTTTGGTGCAGAAAATTGAGAGCTCTGTGCAGAAAAATGAGGCTTTTTCACCCGAAAAAGGCATTTTGTGCCCGAAATTGAGAGCTTGGTGCAGAAAAATGAGGTTTTTCACCCCAAAAACGCGGGTTTAGCCCCCATGATAGGGTTTGTGCTGTAAAAAAGGAGAGGTAGGGCCCTGGAAACGAGGCACTGCTGCATAAAAGGGAGGTTGTTACCTGTAGAATCAAAACTTTGGATGCCAAAAATTAATCTTTGAGAGGTAAAATGGGGGTTTGTGCCCTAAAATTGAGAGCTTGGAGTAGGAAAATGAGGCTTTTAATCTGAAAAAGGAGGTTTGTGCCCTAAAATTGAGATATTGGTGCAGAAAAATGAGGCTTTTCCACCCAAAAAAGGTGGGTTTTACCCTAAAATTGAGAGCTTGTTGCAGAAAAATGAGGCTTTTCAGCAGAAAAAGGTTGTTTCCGCCCTAAAATTGAGAGCTTGGTACAGAAAAATGAGGCTTTTCACCCCAAAAACGCGGGTTTAGCCCCCATGATAGGGTTTGTGCTGTAAAAAAGGAGAGGTAGGGCCCTGGAAACGAGGCACTGCTGCATAAAAGGGAGGTTGTTACCTGTAGAATCAAAACTTTGGATGCCAAAAATTAATCTTTGAGAGGAAAATGGGGGTTTGTGCCCTAAAATTGAGAGCTTGGAGTAGGAAAATGAGGCTTTTAATCTGAAAAAGGAGGTTTGTGCCCTAAAATTGAGATATTGGTGAAGAAAAATGAGGCTTTTCACCCAAAAATTGAGAGCTTGTCCCTAAAATTGAGATATTGGTGAAGAAAAATGAGGCTTTTCACCCAAAAATTGAGAGCTTGTCCCTAAAATTGAGATATTGGTGAAGAAAAATGAGGCTTTTCACCCAAAAATTGAGAGCTTGTCCCTAAAATTGAGAGCTTGGAGTAGGAAAATGAGGCTTTTAATCTGAAAAAGGAGGTTTGTGCCCTAAAATTGAGATATTGGTGAAGAAAAATGAGGCTTTTAATCTGAAAAAGGAGGTTTGTGCCCTAAAATTGAGAGCTTGGTGAAGAAAAATGAGGCTTTTCACCCAAAAAAGGAGAGCTTGTCCATAACATTGAAATATTGGTGCAGAAAAATGAGGCTTTTCAGGTGAAAAAGGTGGGTTTGGTGCTAAAATTGAGAGCTTGGTGCAGAAAAATGAGGCTTTTCTGGTAAAAAGGGCATTTTGTGCCCTAAAATTGCGAGCTTGTTGTAGGAAAATGAGGCTTTTTTACCCAAAAAAGGCAGGTTTTACCCTAAAATTGAGAGCTTGTTGTAGGAAAATGAGGCTTTTTTACCCGAAAAAGGCGGGTTTTACCCTAAAATTGAGAGCTTGTTGTGGGAAAATGAGGCTTTTCAGGTGAAAAAGGTGGGTTTGGTGCAGAAAATTGAGAGCTCTGTGCAGAAAAATGAGGCTTTTTCACCCGAAAAAGGCATTTTGTGCCCGAAATTGAGAGCTTGGTGCAGAAAAATGAGGCTTTTCACCCCAAAAACGCGGGTTTAGCCCCCATGATAGGGTTTGTGCTGTAAAAAAGGAGAGGTAGGGCCCTGGAAACGAGGCACTGCTGCATAAAAGGGAGGTTGTTACCTGTAGAATCAAAAGCTTGGATGCCAAAAATTAATCTTTGAGAGGTAAAATGGGGGTTTGTGCCCTAAAATTGAGAGCTTGGAGTAGGAAAATGAGGCTTTTAATCTGAAAAAGGAGGTTTGTGCCCTAAAATTGAGATATTGGTGAAGAAAAATGAGGCTTTTCACCCAAAAATTGAGAGCTTGTCCCTAAAATTGAGAGCTTGGAGTAGGAAAATGAGGCTTTTAATCTGAAAAAGGAGGTTTGTGCCCTAAAATTGAGATATTGGTGAAGAAAAATGAGGTTTTTCACCCCAAAAGCGTGGGTTTAGCCCCCATGATAGGGTTTGTGCTGTAAAAAAGGAGAGGTAGGGCCCTGGAAACGAGGCACTGCTGCATAAAAGGGAGGTTGTTACCTGTAGAATCAAAACTTTGGATGCCAAAAATTAATCTTTGAGAGGAAAATGGGGGTTTGTGCCCTAAAATTGAGAGCTTGGAGTAGGAAAATGAGGCTTTTAATCTGAAAAAGGAGGTTTGTGCCCTAAAATTGAGATATTGGTGAAGAAAAATGAGGCTTTTCACCCAAAAAAGGAGAGCTTGTCCATAACATTGAAATATTGGTGCAGAAAAATGAGGCTTTTCAGGTGAAAAAGGTGGGTTTGGTGCTAAAATTGAGAGCTTGGTGCAGAAAAATGAGGCTTTTCTGGTGAAAAGGGCATTTTGTGCCCTAAAATTGCGAGCTTGTAGAAAATGAGGCTTTTTTACCCGAAAAAGGCGGGTTTTACCCTAAAATTGAGAGCTTGTTGTGGGAAAATGAGGCTTTTCAGGTGAAAAAGGCGGGTTTGGTGCAGAAAATTGAGAGCTCTGTGCAGAAAAATGAGGCTTTTTCACCCGAAAAAGGCATTTTGTGCCCGAAATTGAGAGCTTGGTGCAGAAAAATGAGGTTTTTCACCCCAAAAACGCGGGTTTAGCCCCCATGATAGGGTTTGTGCTGTAAAAAAGGAGAGGTAGGGCCCTGGAAACGAGGCACTGCTGCATAAAAGGGAGGTTGTTACCTGTAGAATCAAAACTTTGGATGCCAAAAATTAATCTTTGAGAGGTAAAATGGGGGTTTGTGCCCTAAAATTGAGAGCTTGGAGTAGGAAAATGAGGCTTTTAATCTGAAAAAGGAGGTTTGTGCCCTAAAATTGAGATATTGGTGCAGAAAAATGAGGCTTTTCCACCCAAAAAAGGTGGGTTTTACCCTAAAATTGAGAGCTTGTTGCAGAAAAATGAGGCTTTTCAGCAGAAAAAGGTTGTTTCCGCCCTAAAATTGAGAGCTTGGTACAGAAAAATGAGGCTTTTCACCCCAAAAGCGTGGGTTTAGCCCCCATGATAGGGTTTGTGCTGTAAAAAAGGAGAGGTAGGGCCCTGGAAACGAGGCACTGCTGCATAAAAGGGAGGTTGTTACCTGTAGAATCAAAACTTTGGATGCCAAAAATTAATCTTTGAGAGGAAAATGGGGGTTTGTGCCCTAAAATTGAGAGCTTGGAGTAGGAAAATGAGGCTTTTAATCTGAAAAAGGAGGTTTGTGCCCTAAAATTGAGATATTGGTGAAGAAAAATGAGGCTTTTCACCCAAAAATTGAGAGCTTGTCCCTAAAATTGAGATATTGGTGAAGAAAAATGAGGCTTTTCACCCAAAAATTGAGAGCTTGTCCCTAAAATTGAGATATTGGTGAAGAAAAATGAGGCTTTTCACCCAAAAATTGAGAGCTTGTCCCTAAAATTGAGAGCTTGGAGTAGGAAAATGAGGCTTTTAATCTGAAAAAGGAGGTTTGTGCCCTAAAATTGAGATATTGGTGAAGAAAAATGAGGCTTTTCACCCAAAAATTGAGAGCTTGTCCCTAAAATTGGGAGCTTGGAGTAGGAAAATGAGGCTTTTAATCTTAAAAAGGAGGTTTGTGCCATAAATTGAGATATTGGTGCAGAAAAATGAGGCTTTTCACCCAAAAATTGAGAGCTTGTCCCTAAAATTGAGAGCTTGGTGAAGAAAAATGAGGCTTTTCACCCAAAAAAGGAGAGCTTGTCCATAACATTGAAATATTGGTGCAGAAAAATGAGGCTTTTCAGGTGAAAAAGGTGGGTTTGGTGCTAAAATTGAGAGCTTGGTGCAGAAAAATGAGGCTTTTCTGGTAAAAAGGGCATTTTGTGCCCTAAAATTGCGAGCTTGTTGTAGGAAAATGAGGCTTTTTTACCCAAAAAAGGCAGGTTTTACCCTAAAATTGAGAGCTTGTTGTAGGAAAATGAGGCTTTTTTACCCGAAAAAGGCGGGTTTTACCCTAAAATTGAGAGCTTGTTGTGGGAAAATGAGGCTTTTCAGGTGAAAAAGGTGGGTTTGGTGCAGAAAATTGAGAGCTCTGTGCAGAAAAATGAGGCTTTTTCACCCGAAAAAGGCATTTTGTGCCCGAAATTGAGAGCTTGGTGCAGAAAAATGAGGCTTTTCACCCCAAAAACGCGGGTTTAGCCCCCATGATAGGGTTTGTGCTGTAAAAAAGGAGAGGTAGGGCCCTGGAAACGAGGCACTGCTGCATAAAAGGGAGGTTGTTACCTGTAGAATCAAAAGCTTGGATGCCAAAAATTAATCTTTGAGAGGTAAAATGGGGGTTTGTGCCCTAAAATTGAGAGCTTGGAGTAGGAAAATGAGGCTTTTAATCTGAAAAAGGAGGTTTGTGCCCTAAAATTGAGATATTGGTGAAGAAAAATGAGGCTTTTCACCCAAAAATTGAGAGCTTGTCCCTAAAATTGAGAGCTTGGAGTAGGAAAATGAGGCTTTTAATCTGAAAAAGGAGGTTTGTGCCCTAAAATTGAGATATTGGTGAAGAAAAATGAGGCTTTTCACCCAAAAATTGAGAGCTTGTCCCTAAAATTGGGAGCTTGGAGTAGGAAAATGAGGCTTTTAATCTTAAAAAGGAGGTTTGTGCCATAAATTGAGATATTGGTGAAGAAAAATGAGGCTTTTAATCTGAAAAAGGAGGTTTGTGCCCTAAAATTGAGAGCTTGGTGAAGAAAAATGAGGCTTTTCACCCAAAAAAGGAGAGCTTGTCCATAACATTGAAATATTGGTGCAGAAAAATGAGGCTTTTCAGGTGAAAAAGGTGGGTTTGGTGCTAAAATTGAGAGCTTGGTGCAGAAAAATGAGGCTTTTCTGGTGAAAAGGGCATTTTGTGCCCTAAAATTGCGAGCTTGTTGTAGGAAAATGAGGCTTTTTTACCCAAAAAAGGCAGGTTTTACCCTAAAATTGAGAGCTTGTTGTAGGAAAATGAGGCTTTTTTACCCGAAAAAGGCGGGTTTTACCCTAAAATTGAGAGCTTGTTGTGGGAAAATGAGGCTTTTCAGGTGAAAAAGGTGGGTTTGGTGCAGAAAATTGAGAGCTCTGTGCAGAAAAATGAGGCTTTTTCACCCGAAAAAGGCATTTTGTGCCCGAAATTGAGAGCTTGGTGCAGAAAAATGAGGCTTTTCACCCCAAAAACGCGGGTTTAGCCCCCATGATAGGGTTTGTGCTGTAAAAAAGGAGAGGTAGGGCCCTGGAAACGAGGCACTGCTGCATAAAAGGGAGGTTGTTACCTGTAGAATCAAAAGCTTGGATGCCAAAAATTAATCTTTGAGAGGTAAAATGGGGGTTTGTGCCCTAAAATTGAGAGCTTGGAGTAGGAAAATGAGGCTTTTAATCTGAAAAAGGAGGTTTGTGCCCTAAAATTGAGATATTGGTGAAGAAAAATGAGGCTTTTCACCCAAAAATTGAGAGCTTGTCCCTAAAATTGAGAGCTTGGAGTAGGAAAATGAGGCTTTTAATCTGAAAAAGGAGGTTTGTGCCCTAAAATTGAGATATTGGTGAAGAAAAATGAGGTTTTTCACCCCAAAAGCGTGGGTTTAGCCCCCATGATAGGGTTTGTGCTGTAAAAAAGGAGAGGTAGGGCCCTGGAAACGAGGCACTGCTGCATAAAAGGGAGGTTGTTACCTGTAGAATCAAAACTTTGGATGCCAAAAATTAATCTTTGAGAGGAAAATGGGGGTTTGTGCCCTAAAATTGAGAGCTTGGAGTAGGAAAATGAGGCTTTTAATCTGAAAAAGGAGGTTTGTGCCCTAAAATTGAGATATTGGTGAAGAAAAATGAGGCTTTTCACCCAAAAAAGGAGAGCTTGTCCATAACATTGAAATATTGGTGCAGAAAAATGAGGCTTTTCAGGTGAAAAAGGTGGGTTTGGTGCTAAAATTGAGAGCTTGGTGCAGAAAAATGAGGCTTTTCTGGTGAAAAGGGCATTTTGTGCCCTAAAATTGCGAGCTTGTAGAAAATGAGGCTTTTTTACCCGAAAAAGGCGGGTTTTACCCTAAAATTGAGAGCTTGTTGTGGGAAAATGAGGCTTTTCAGGTGAAAAAGGCGGGTTTGGTGCAGAAAATTGAGAGCTCTGTGCAGAAAAATGAGGCTTTTTCACCCGAAAAAGGCATTTTGTGCCCGAAATTGAGAGCTTGGTGCAGAAAAATGAGGTTTTTCACCCCAAAAACGCGGGTTTAGCCCCCATGATAGGGTTTGTGCTGTAAAAAAGGAGAGGTAGGGCCCTGGAAACGAGGCACTGCTGCATAAAAGGGAGGTTGTTACCTGTAGAATCAAAACTTTGGATGCCAAAAATTAATCTTTGAGAGGTAAAATGGGGGTTTGTGCCCTAAAATTGAGAGCTTGGAGTAGGAAAATGAGGCTTTTAATCTGAAAAAGGAGGTTTGTGCCCTAAAATTGAGATATTGGTGCAGAAAAATGAGGCTTTTCCACCCAAAAAAGGTGGGTTTTACCCTAAAATTGAGAGCTTGTTGCAGAAAAATGAGGCTTTTCAGCAGAAAAAGGTTGTTTCCGCCCTAAAATTGAGAGCTTGGTACAGAAAAATGAGGCTTTTCACCCCAAAAGCGTGGGTTTAGCCCCCATGATAGGGTTTGTGCTGTAAAAAAGGAGAGGTAGGGCCCTGGAAACGAGGCACTGCTGCATAAAAGGGAGGTTGTTACCTGTAGAATCAAAACTTTGGATGCCAAAAATTAATCTTTGAGAGGAAAATGGGGGTTTGTGCCCTAAAATTGAGAGCTTGGAGTAGGAAAATGAGGCTTTTAATCTGAAAAAGGAGGTTTGTGCCCTAAAATTGAGATATTGGTGAAGAAAAATGAGGCTTTTCACCCAAAAATTGAGAGCTTGTCCCTAAAATTGAGATATTGGTGAAGAAAAATGAGGCTTTTCACCCAAAAATTGAGAGCTTGTCCCTAAAATTGAGATATTGGTGAAGAAAAATGAGGCTTTTCACCCAAAAATTGAGAGCTTGTCCCTAAAATTGAGAGCTTGGAGTAGGAAAATGAGGCTTTTAATCTGAAAAAGGAGGTTTGTGCCCTAAAATTGAGATATTGGTGAAGAAAAATGAGGCTTTTCACCCAAAAATTGAGAGCTTGTCCCTAAAATTGGGAGCTTGGAGTAGGAAAATGAGGCTTTTAATCTTAAAAAGGAGGTTTGTGCCATAAATTGAGATATTGGTGCAGAAAAATGAGGCTTTTCACCCAAAAATTGAGAGCTTGTCCCTAAAATTGAGAGCTTGGTGCAGAAAAATGAGGCTTTTCACCCAAAAAAGGAGAGCTTGTCCATAACATTGAAATATTGGTGCAGAAAAATGAGGCTTTTCAGGTGAAAAAGGTGGGTTTGGTGCTAAAATTGAGAGCTTGGTGCAGAAAAATGAGGCTTTTCTGGTAAAAAGGGCATTTTGTGCCCTAAAATTGCGAGCTTGTTGTAGGAAAATGAGGCTTTTTTACCCAAAAAAGGCAGGTTTTACCCTAAAATTGAGAGCTTGTTGTAGGAAAATGAGGCTTTTTTACCCGAAAAAGGCGGGTTTTACCCTAAAATTGAGAGCTTGTTGTGGGAAAATGAGGCTTTTCAGGTGAAAAAGGTGGGTTTGGTGCAGAAAATTGAGAGCTCTGTGCAGAAAAATGAGGCTTTTTCACCCGAAAAAGGCATTTTGTGCCCGAAATTGAGAGCTTGGTGCAGAAAAATGAGGCTTTTCACCCCAAAAACGCGGGTTTAGCCCCCATGATAGGGTTTGTGCTGTAAAAAAGGAGAGGTAGGGCCCTGGAAACGAGGCACTGCTGCATAAAAGGGAGGTTGTTACCTGTAGAATCAAAAGCTTGGATGCCAAAAATTAATCTTTGAGAGGTAAAATGGGGGTTTGTGCCCTAAAATTGAGAGCTTGGAGTAGGAAAATGAGGCTTTTAATCTGAAAAAGGAGGTTTGTGCCCTAAAATTGAGATATTGGTGAAGAAAAATGAGGCTTTTCACCCAAAAATTGAGAGCTTGTCCCTAAAATTGAGAGCTTGGAGTAGGAAAATGAGGCTTTTAATCTGAAAAAGGAGGTTTGTGCCCTAAAATTGAGATATTGGTGAAGAAAAATGAGGTTTTTCACCCCAAAAGCGTGGGTTTAGCCCCCATGATAGGGTTTGTGCTGTAAAAAAGGAGAGGTAGGGCCCTGGAAACGAGGCACTGCTGCATGAAAGGGAGGTTGTTACCTGTAGAATCAAAACTTTGGATGCCAAAAATTAATCTTTGAGAGGTAAAATGGGGGTTTGTGCCCTAAAATTGAGAGCTTGGAGTAGGAAAATGAGGCTTTTAATCTGAAAAACGAGGTTTGTGCCCTAAAATTGAGATATTGGTGAAGAAAAATGAGGCTTTTCACCCAAAAAAGGAGAGCTTGTCCATAACATTGAAATATTGGTGCAGAAAAATGAGGCTTTTCAGGTGAAAAAGGTGGGTTTGGTGCTAAAATTGAGAGCTTGGTGCAGAAAAATGAGGCTTTTCTGGTGAAAAGGGCATTTTGTGCCCTAAAATTGCGAGCTTGTAGGAAAATGAGGCTTTTTTACCCGAAAAAGGCAGGCTTTACCCTAAAATTGCGAGCTTGTTGTAGGAAAATGAGGCTTTTTTACCCGAAAAAGGCGGGTTTTACCCTAAAATTGAGAGCTTGTTGTGGGAAAATGAGGCTTTTCAGGTGAAAAAGGCGGGTTTTACCGTAAAATTGAGAGAGTGTTTCAGAAAAATGAGGCTTTTCAGGTGAAAAAGGTGGGTTTGGTGCAGAAAATTGAGAGCTCTGTGCAGAAAAATGAGGCTTTTTCACCTGAAAAAGGCATTTTGTGCCCGAAATTGAGAGCTTGGTGCAGAAAAATGAGGCTTTTCACCCCAAAAACGCGGGTTTAGCCCCCATGATAGGGTTTGTGCTGTAAAAAAGGAGAGGTAGGGCCCTGGAAACGAGGCACTGCTGCATAAAAGGGAGGTTGTTACCTGTAGAATCAAAAGCTTGGATGCCAAAAATTAATCTTTGAGAGGTAAAATGGGGGTTTGTGCCCTAAAATTGAGAGCTTGGAGTAGGAAAATGAGGCTTTTAATCTGAAAAAGGAGGTTTGTGCCCTAAAATTGAGATATTGGTGAAGAAAAATGAGGCTTTTCACCCAAAAAAGGAGAGCTTGTCCATAACATTGAAATATTGGTGCAGAAAAATGAGGCTTTTCAGGTGAAAAAGGTGGGTTTGGTGCTAAAATTGAGAGCTTGGTGCAGAAAAATGAGGCTTTTCTGGTGAAAAGGGCATTTTGTGCCCTAAAATTGCGAGCTTGTAGAAAATGAGGCTTTTTTACCCGAAAAAGGCGGGTTTTACCCTAAAATTGAGAGCTTGTTGTGGGAAAATGAGGCTTTTCAGGTGAAAAAGGCGGGTTTGGTGCAGAAAATTGAGAGCTCTGTGCAGAAAAATGAGGCTTTTTCACCCGAAAAAGGCATTTTGTGCCCGAAATTGAGAGCTTGGTGCAGAAAAATGAGGTTTTTCACCCCAAAAACGCGGGTTTAGCCCCCATGATAGGGTTTGTGCTGTAAAAAAGGAGAGGTAGGGCCCTGGAAACGAGGCACTGCTGCATAAAAGGGAGGTTGTTACCTGTAGAATCAAAACTTTGGATGCCAAAAATTAATCTTTGAGAGGTAAAATGGGGGTTTGTGCCCTAAAATTGAGAGCTTGGAGTAGGAAAATGAGGCTTTTAATCTGAAAAAGGAGGTTTGTGCCCTAAAATTGAGATATTGGTGCAGAAAAATGAGGCTTTTCCACCCAAAAAAGGTGGGTTTTACCCTAAAATTGAGAGCTTGTTGCAGAAAAATGAGGCTTTTCAGCAGAAAAAGGTTGTTTCCGCCCTAAAATTGAGAGCTTGGTACAGAAAAATGAGGCTTTTCACCCCAAAAGCGTGGGTTTAGCCCCCATGATAGGGTTTGTGCTGTAAAAAAGGAGAGGTAGGGCCCTGGAAACGAGGCACTGCTGCATAAAAGGGAGGTTGTTACCTGTAGAATCAAAACTTTGGATGCCAAAAATTAATCTTTGAGAGGAAAATGGGGGTTTGTGCCCTAAAATTGAGAGCTTGGAGTAGGAAAATGAGGCTTTTAATCTGAAAAAGGAGGTTTGTGCCCTAAAATTGAGATATTGGTGAAGAAAAATGAGGCTTTTCACCCAAAAATTGAGAGCTTGTCCCTAAAATTGAGATATTGGTGAAGAAAAATGAGGCTTTTCACCCAAAAATTGAGAGCTTGTCCCTAAAATTGAGATATTGGTGAAGAAAAATGAGGCTTTTCACCCAAAAATTGAGAGCTTGTCCCTAAAATTGAGAGCTTGGAGTAGGAAAATGAGGCTTTTAATCTGAAAAAGGAGGTTTGTGCCCTAAAATTGAGATATTGGTGAAGAAAAATGAGGCTTTTCACCCAAAAATTGAGAGCTTGTCCCTAAAATTGGGAGCTTGGAGTAGGAAAATGAGGCTTTTAATCTTAAAAAGGAGGTTTGTGCCATAAATTGAGATATTGGTGAAGAAAAATGAGGCTTTTAATCTGAAAAAGGAGGTTTGTGCCCTAAAATTGAGAGCTTGGTGAAGAAAAATGAGGCTTTTCACCCAAAAAAGGAGAGCTTGTCCATAACATTGAAATATTGGTGCAGAAAAATGAGGCTTTTCAGGTGAAAAAGGTGGGTTTGGTGCTAAAATTGAGAGCTTGGTGCAGAAAAATGAGGCTTTTCTGGTAAAAAGGGCATTTTGTGCCCTAAAATTGCGAGCTTGTTGTAGGAAAATGAGGCTTTTTTACCCGAAAAAGGCAGGTTTTACCCTAAAATTGAGAGCTTGTTGTAGGAAAATGAGGCTTTTTCACCCCAAAAAGGCGGGTTTTACCCTAAAATTGAGAGCTTGTTGTGGGAAAATGAGGCTTTTCAGGTGAAAAAGGTGGGTTTTACCGTAAAATTGAGAGAGTGTTTCCGAAAAATGAGGCTTTTCAGGTGAAAAAGGTGGGTTTGGTGCAGAAAATTGAGAGCTCTGTGCAGAAAAATGAGGCTTTTTCACCCGAAAAAGGCATTTTGTGCCCGAAATTGAGAGCTTGGTGCAGAAAAATGAGGCTTTTCACCCCAAAAACGCGGGTTTAGCCCCCATGATAGGGTTTGTGCTGTAAAAAAGGAGAGGTAGGGCCCTGGAAACGAGGCACTGCTGCATAAAAGGGAGGTTGTTACCTGTAGAATCAAAACTTTGGATGCCAAAAATTAATCTTTGAGAGGTAAAATGGGGGTTTGTGCCCTAAAATTGAGAGCTTGGAGTAGGAAAATGAGGCTTTTAATCTGAAAAAGGAGGTTTGTGCCCTAAAATTGAGATATTGGTGCAGAAAAATGAGGCTTTTCCACCCAAAAAAGGTGGGTTTTACCCTAAAATTGAGAGCTTGTTGCAGAAAAATGAGGCTTTTCAGCAGAAAAAGGTTGTTTCCGCCCTAAAATTGAGAGCTTGGTACAGAAAAATGAGGCTTTTCACCCCAAAAGCGTGGGTTTAGCCCCCATGATAGGGTTTGTGCTGTAAAAAAGGAGAGGTAGGGCCCTGGAAACGAGGCACTGCTGCATAAAAGGGAGGTTGTTACCTGTAGAATCAAAACTTTGGATGCCAAAAATTAATCTTTGAGAGGAAAATGGGGGTTTGTGCCCTAAAATTGAGAGCTTGGAGTAGGAAAATGAGGCTTTTAATCTGAAAAAGGAGGTTTGTGCCCTAAAATTGAGATATTGGTGAAGAAAAATGAGGCTTTTCACCCAAAAATTGAGAGCTTGTCCCTAAAATTGAGATATTGGTGAAGAAAAATGAGGCTTTTCACCCAAAAATTGAGAGCTTGTCCCTAAAATTGAGATATTGGTGAAGAAAAATGAGGCTTTTCACCCAAAAATTGAGAGCTTGTCCCTAAAATTGAGAGCTTGGAGTAGGAAAATGAGGCTTTTAATCTGAAAAAGGAGGTTTGTGCCCTAAAATTGAGATATTGGTGAAGAAAAATGAGGCTTTTCACCCAAAAATTGAGAGCTTGTCCCTAAAATTGGGAGCTTGGAGTAGGAAAATGAGGCTTTTAATCTTAAAAAGGAGGTTTGTGCCATAAATTGAGATATTGGTGCAGAAAAATGAGGCTTTTCACCCAAAAATTGAGAGCTTGTCCCTAAAATTGAGAGCTTGGTGCAGAAAAATGAGGCTTTTCACCCAAAAAAGGAGAGCTTGTCCATAACATTGAAATATTGGTGCAGAAAAATGAGGCTTTTCAGGTGAAAAAGGTGGGTTTGGTGCTAAAATTGAGAGCTTGGTGCAGAAAAATGAGGCTTTTCTGGTAAAAAGGGCATTTTGTGCCCTAAAATTGCGAGCTTGTTGTAGGAAAATGAGGCTTTTTTACCCAAAAAAGGCAGGTTTTACCCTAAAATTGAGAGCTTGTTGTAGGAAAATGAGGCTTTTTTACCCGAAAAAGGCGGGTTTTACCCTAAAATTGAGAGCTTGTTGTGGGAAAATGAGGCTTTTCAGGTGAAAAAGGTGGGTTTGGTGCAGAAAATTGAGAGCTCTGTGCAGAAAAATGAGGCTTTTTCACCCGAAAAAGGCATTTTGTGCCCGAAATTGAGAGCTTGGTGCAGAAAAATGAGGCTTTTCACCCCAAAAACGCGGGTTTAGCCCCCATGATAGGGTTTGTGCTGTAAAAAAGGAGAGGTAGGGCCCTGGAAACGAGGCACTGCTGCATAAAAGGGAGGTTGTTACCTGTAGAATCAAAAGCTTGGATGCCAAAAATTAATCTTTGAGAGGTAAAATGGGGGTTTGTGCCCTAAAATTGAGAGCTTGGAGTAGGAAAATGAGGCTTTTAATCTGAAAAAGGAGGTTTGTGCCCTAAAATTGAGATATTGGTGAAGAAAAATGAGGCTTTTCACCCAAAAATTGAGAGCTTGTCCCTAAAATTGAGAGCTTGGAGTAGGAAAATGAGGCTTTTAATCTGAAAAAGGAGGTTTGTGCCCTAAAATTGAGATATTGGTGAAGAAAAATGAGGTTTTTCACCCCAAAAGCGTGGGTTTAGCCCCCATGATAGGGTTTGTGCTGTAAAAAAGGAGAGGTAGGGCCCTGGAAACGAGGCACTGCTGCATAAAAGGGAGGTTGTTACCTGTAGAATCAAAACTTTGGATGCCAAAAATTAATCTTTGAGAGGTAAAATGGGGGTTTGTGCCCTAAAATTGAGAGCTTGGAGTAGGAAAATGAGGCTTTTAATCTGAAAAACGAGGTTTGTGCCCTAAAATTGAGATATTGGTGAAGAAAAATGAGGCTTTTCACCCAAAAAAGGAGAGCTTGTCCATAACATTGAAATATTGGTGCAGAAAAATGAGGCTTTTCAGGTGAAAAAGGTGGGTTTGGTGCTAAAATTGAGAGCTTGGTGCAGAAAAATGAGGCTTTTCTGGTGAAAAGGGCATTTTGTGCCCTAAAATTGCGAGCTTGTAGGAAAATGAGGCTTTTTTACCCGAAAAAGGCAGGCTTTACCCTAAAATTGCGAGCTTGTTGTAGGAAAATGAGGCTTTTTTACCCGAAAAAGGCGGGTTTTACCCTAAAATTGAGAGCTTGTTGTGGGAAAATGAGGCTTTTCAGGTGAAAAAGGCGGGTTTTACCGTAAAATTGAGAGAGTGTTTCAGAAAAATGAGGCTTTTCAGGTGAAAAAGGTGGGTTTGGTGCAGAAAATTGAGAGCTCTGTGCAGAAAAATGAGGCTTTTTCACCTGAAAAAGGCATTTTGTGCCCGAAATTGAGAGCTTGGTGCAGAAAAATGAGGCTTTTCACCCCAAAAACGCGGGTTTAGCCCCCATGATAGGGTTTGTGCTGTAAAAAAGGAGAGGTAGGGCCCTGGAAACGAGGCACTGCTGCATAAAAGGGAGGTTGTTACCTATACAATCAAAACTTTGGATGCCAAAAATTAATCTTTGAGAGGAAAATGGGGGTTTGTGCCCTAAAATTGAGAGCTTGGAGTAGGAAAATGAGGCTTTTAATCTGAAAAAGGAGGTTTGTGCCCTAAAATTGAGATATTGGTGCAGAAAAATGAGGCTTTTCACCCAAAAAAGGAGAGCTTGTCCATAACATTGAAATATTGGTGCAGAAAAATGAGGCTTTTCAGGTGAAAAAGGTGGGTTTGGTGCTAAAATTGAGAGCTTGGTGCAGAAAAATGAGGCTTTTCTGGTGAAAAGGGCATTTTGTGCCCTAAAATTGCGAGCTTGTAGAAAATGAGGCTTTTTTACCCGAAAAAGGCGGGTTTTACCCTAAAATTGAGAGCTTGTTGTGGGAAAATGAGGCTTTTCAGGTGAAAAAGGCGGGTTTGGTGCAGAAAATTGAGAGCTCTGTGCAGAAAAATGAGGCTTTTTCACCCGAAAAAGGCATTTTGTGCCCGAAATTGAGAGCTTGGTGCAGAAAAATGAGGTTTTTCACCCCAAAAACGCGGGTTTAGCCCCCATGATAGGGTTTGTGCTGTAAAAAAGGAGAGGTAGGGCCCTGGAAACGAGGCACTGCTGCATAAAAGGGAGGTTGTTACCTGTAGAATCAAAACTTTGGATGCCAAAAATTAATCTTTGAGAGGTAAAATGGGGGTTTGTGCCCTAAAATTGAGAGCTTGGAGTAGGAAAATGAGGCTTTTAATCTGAAAAAGGAGGTTTGTGCCCTAAAATTGAGATATTGGTGCAGAAAAATGAGGCTTTTCCACCCAAAAAAGGTGGGTTTTACCCTAAAATTGAGAGCTTGTTGCAGAAAAATGAGGCTTTTCAGCAGAAAAAGGTTGTTTCCGCCCTAAAATTGAGAGCTTGGTACAGAAAAATGAGGCTTTTCACCCCAAAAGCGTGGGTTTAGCCCCCATGATAGGGTTTGTGCTGTAAAAAAGGAGAGGTAGGGCCCTGGAAACGAGGCACTGCTGCATAAAAGGGAGGTTGTTACCTGTAGAATCAAAACTTTGGATGCCAAAAATTAATCTTTGAGAGGAAAATGGGGGTTTGTGCCCTAAAATTGAGAGCTTGGAGTAGGAAAATGAGGCTTTTAATCTGAAAAAGGAGGTTTGTGCCCTAAAATTGAGATATTGGTGAAGAAAAATGAGGCTTTTCACCCAAAAATTGAGAGCTTGTCCCTAAAATTGAGATATTGGTGAAGAAAAATGAGGCTTTTCACCCAAAAATTGAGAGCTTGTCCCTAAAATTGAGATATTGGTGAAGAAAAATGAGGCTTTTCACCCAAAAATTGAGAGCTTGTCCCTAAAATTGAGAGCTTGGAGTAGGAAAATGAGGCTTTTAATCTGAAAAAGGAGGTTTGTGCCCTAAAATTGAGATATTGGTGAAGAAAAATGAGGCTTTTCACCCAAAAATTGAGAGCTTGTCCCTAAAATTGGGAGCTTGGAGTAGGAAAATGAGGCTTTTAATCTTAAAAAGGAGGTTTGTGCCATAAATTGAGATATTGGTGAAGAAAAATGAGGCTTTTAATCTGAAAAAGGAGGTTTGTGCCCTAAAATTGAGAGCTTGGTGAAGAAAAATGAGGCTTTTCACCCAAAAAAGGAGAGCTTGTCCATAACATTGAAATATTGGTGCAGAAAAATGAGGCTTTTCAGGTGAAAAAGGTGGGTTTGGTGCTAAAATTGAGAGCTTGGTGCAGAAAAATGAGGCTTTTCTGGTAAAAAGGGCATTTTGTGCCCTAAAATTGCGAGCTTGTTGTAGGAAAATGAGGCTTTTTTACCCGAAAAAGGCAGGTTTTACCCTAAAATTGAGAGCTTGTTGTAGGAAAATGAGGCTTTTTCACCCCAAAAAGGCGGGTTTTACCCTAAAATTGAGAGCTTGTTGTGGGAAAATGAGGCTTTTCAGGTGAAAAAGGTGGGTTTTACCGTAAAATTGAGAGAGTGTTTCCGAAAAATGAGGCTTTTCAGGTGAAAAAGGTGGGTTTGGTGCAGAAAATTGAGAGCTCTGTGCAGAAAAATGAGGCTTTTTCACCCGAAAAAGGCATTTTGTGCCCGAAATTGAGAGCTTGGTGCAGAAAAATGAGGCTTTTCACCCCAAAAACGCGGGTTTAGCCCCCATGATAGGGTTTGTGCTGTAAAAAAGGAGAGGTAGGGCCCTGGAAACGAGGCACTGCTGCATAAAAGGGAGGTTGTTACCTGTAGAATCAAAACTTTGGATGCCAAAAATTAATCTTTGAGAGGAAAATGGGGGTTTGTGCCCTAAAATTGAGAGCTTGGAGTAGGAAAATGAGGCTTTTAATCTGAAAAAGGAGGTTTGTGCCCTAAAATTGAGATATTGGTGAAGAAAAATGAGGCTTTTCACCCAAAAAAGGAGAGCTTGTCCATAACATTGAAATATTGGTGCAGAAAAATGAGGCTTTTCAGGTGAAAAAGGTGGGTTTGGTGCTAAAATTGAGAGCTTGGTGCAGAAAAATGAGGCTTTTCTGGTGAAAAGGGCATTTTGTGCCCTAAAATTGCGAGCTTGTTGTAGGAAAATGAGGCTTTTTTACCCGAAAAAGGCAGGCTTTACCCTAAAATTGCGAGCTTGTTGTAGGAAAATGAGGCTTTTTTACCCGAAAAAGGCGGGTTTTACCCTAAAATTGAGAGCTTGTTGTGGGAAAATGAGGCTTTT
The DNA here is from genome assembly GCF_047716275.1 of Strix uralensis. Lineage (NCBI taxonomy): Eukaryota > Metazoa > Chordata > Aves > Strigiformes > Strigidae > Strix > Strix uralensis. The sequence continues at coordinate 9,968,604 of NC_133972.1, forward strand.
CAGGTGAAAAAGGCGGGTTTTACCGTAAAATTGAGAGAGTGTTTCAGAAAAATGAGGCTTTTCAGGTGAAAAAGGTGGGTTTGGTGCAGAAAATTGAGAGCTCTGTGCAGAAAAATGAGGCTTTTTCACCCGAAAAAGGCATTTTGTGCCCGAAATTGAGAGCTTGGTGCAGAAAAATGAGGCTTTTCACCCCAAAAACGCGGGTTTAGCCCCCATGATAGGGTTTGTGCTGTAAAAAAGGAGAGGTAGGGCCCTGGAAACGAGGCACTGCTGCATAAAAGGGAGGTTGTTACCTGTAGAATCAAAACTTTGGATGCCAAAAATTAATCTTTGAGAGGAAAATGGGGGTTTGTGCCCTAAAATTGAGAGCTTGGAGTAGGAAAATGAGGCTTTTAATCTGAAAAAGGAGGTTTGTGCCCTAAAATTGAGATATTGGTGAAGAAAAATGAGGCTTTTCACCCAAAAAAGGAGAGCTTGTCCATAACATTGAAATATTGGTGCAGAAAAATGAGGCTTTTCAGGTGAAAAAGGTGGGTTTGGTGCTAAAATTGAGAGCTTGGTGCAGAAAAATGAGGCTTTTCTGGTGAAAAGGGCATTTTGTGCCCTAAAATTGCGAGCTTGTAGAAAATGAGGCTTTTTTACCCGAAAAAGGCGGGTTTTACCCTAAAATTGAGAGCTTGTTGTGGGAAAATGAGGCTTTTCAGGTGAAAAAGGCGGGTTTGGTGCAGAAAATTGAGAGCTCTGTGCAGAAAAATGAGGCTTTTTCACCTGAAAAAGGCATTTTGTGCCCGAAATTGAGAGCTTGGTGCAGAAAAATGAGGTTTTTCACCCCAAAAACGCGGGTTTAGCCCCCATGATAGGGTTTGTGCTGTAAAAAAGGAGAGGTAGGGCCCTGGAAACGAGGCACTGCTGCATAAAAGGGAGGTTGTTACCTGTAGAATCAAAACTTTGGATGCCAAAAATTAATCTTTGAGAGGTAAAATGGGGGTTTGTGCCCTAAAATTGAGAGCTTGGAGTAGGAAAATGAGGCTTTTAATCTGAAAAAGGAGGTTTGTGCCCTAAAATTGAGATATTGGTGCAGAAAAATGAGGCTTTTCCACCCAAAAAAGGTGGGTTTTACCCTAAAATTGAGAGCTTGTTGCAGAAAAATGAGGCTTTTCAGCAGAAAAAGGTTGTTTCCGCCCTAAAATTGAGAGCTTGGTACAGAAAAATGAGGCTTTTCACCCCAAAAGCGTGGGTTTAGCCCCCATGATAGGGTTTGTGCTGTAAAAAAGGAGAGGTAGGGCCCTGGAAACGAGGCACTGCTGCATAAAAGGGAGGTTGTTACCTGTAGAATCAAAACTTTGGATGCCAAAAATTAATCTTTGAGAGGAAAATGGGGGTTTGTGCCCTAAAATTGAGAGCTTGGAGTAGGAAAATGAGGCTTTTAATCTGAAAAAGGAGGTTTGTGCCCTAAAATTGAGATATTGGTGAAGAAAAATGAGGCTTTTCACCCAAAAATTGAGAGCTTGTCCCTAAAATTGAGATATTGGTGAAGAAAAATGAGGCTTTTCACCCAAAAATTGAGAGCTTGTCCCTAAAATTGAGATATTGGTGAAGAAAAATGAGGCTTTTCACCCAAAAATTGAGAGCTTGTCCCTAAAATTGAGAGCTTGGAGTAGGAAAATGAGGCTTTTAATCTGAAAAAGGAGGTTTGTGCCCTAAAATTGAGATATTGGTGAAGAAAAATGAGGCTTTTCACCCAAAAATTGAGAGCTTGTCCCTAAAATTGGGAGCTTGGAGTAGGAAAATGAGGCTTTTAATCTTAAAAAGGAGGTTTGTGCCATAAATTGAGATATTGGTGAAGAAAAATGAGGCTTTTAATCTGAAAAAGGAGGTTTGTGCCCTAAAATTGAGAGCTTGGTGAAGAAAAATGAGGCTTTTCACCCAAAAAAGGAGAGCTTGTCCATAACATTGAAATATTGGTGCAGAAAAATGAGGCTTTTCAGGTGAAAAAGGTGGGTTTGGTGCTAAAATTGAGAGCTTGGTGCAGAAAAATGAGGCTTTTCTGGTAAAAAGGGCATTTTGTGCCCTAAAATTGCGAGCTTGTTGTAGGAAAATGAGGCTTTTTTACCCGAAAAAGGCAGGTTTTACCCTAAAATTGAGAGCTTGTTGTAGGAAAATGAGGCTTTTTTACCCGAAAAAGGTGGGTTTTACCCTAAAATTGAGAGCTTGTTGTGGGAAAATGAGGCTTTTCAGGTGAAAAAGGTGGGTTTTACCGTAAAATTGAGAGAGTGTTTCCGAAAAATGAGGCTTTTCAGGTGAAAAAGGTGGGTTTGGTGCAGAAAATTGAGAGCTCTGTGCAGAAAAATGAGGCTTTTTCACCCGAAAAAGGCATTTTGTGCCCGAAATTGAGAGCTTGGTGCAGAAAAATGAGGCTTTTCACCCCAAAAACGCGGGTTTAGCCCCCATGATAGGGTTTGTGCTGTAAAAAAGGAGAGGTAGGGCCCTGGAAACGAGGCACTGCTGCATAAAAGGGAGGTTGTTACCTGTAGAATCAAAACTTTGGATGCCAAAAATTAATCTTTGAGAGGAAAATGGGGGTTTGTGCCCTAAAATTGAGAGCTTGGAGTAGGAAAATGAGGCTTTTAATCTGAAAAAGGAGGTTTGTGCCCTAAAATTGAGATATTGGTGAAGAAAAATGAGGCTTTTCACCCAAAAAAGGAGAGCTTGTCCATAACATTGAAATATTGGTGCAGAAAAATGAGGCTTTTCAGGTGAAAAAGGTGGGTTTGGTGCTAAAATTGAGAGCTTGGTGCAGAAAAATGAGGCTTTTCTGGTGAAAAGGGCATTTTGTGCCCTAAAATTGCGAGCTTGTTGTAGGAAAATGAGGCTTTTTTACCCGAAAAAGGCAGGCTTTACCCTAAAATTGCGAGCTTGTTGTAGGAAAATGAGGCTTTTTTACCCGAAAAAGGCGGGTTTTACCCTAAAATTGAGAGCTTGTTGTGGGAAAATGAGGCTTTTCAGGTGAAAAAGGTGGGTTTGGTGCAGAAAATTTAGAGCTCTGTGCAGAAAAATGAGGCTTTTTCACCCGAAAAAGGCATTTTGTGCCCGAAATTGAGAGCTTGGTGCAGAAAAATGAGGCTTTTCACCCCAAAAACGCGGGTTTAGCCCCCATGATAGGGTTTGTGCTGTAAAAAAGGAGAGGTAGGGCCCTGGAAACGAGGCACTGCTGCATAAAAGGGAGGTTGTTACCTGTAGAATCAAAAGCTTGGATGCCAAAAATTAATCTTTGAGAGGTAAAATGGGGGTTTGTGCCCTAAAATTGAGAGCTTGGAGTAGGAAAATGAGGCTTTTAATCTGAAAAAGGAGGTTTGTGCCCTAAAATTGAGATATTGGTGAAGAAAAATGAGGCTTTTCACCCAAAAAAGGAGAGCTTGTCCATAACATTGAAATATTGGTGCAGAAAAATGAGGCTTTTCAGGTGAAAAAGGTGGGTTTGGTGCTAAAATTGAGAGCTTGGTGCAGAAAAATGAGGCTTTTCTGGTGAAAAGGGCATTTTGTGCCCTAAAATTGCGAGCTTGTAGAAAATGAGGCTTTTTTACCCGAAAAAGGCGGGTTTTACCCTAAAATTGAGAGCTTGTTGTGGGAAAATGAGGCTTTTCAGGTGAAAAAGGCGGGTTTGGTGCAGAAAATTGAGAGCTCTGTGCAGAAAAATGAGGCTTTTTCACCCGAAAAAGGCATTTTGTGCCCGAAATTGAGAGCTTGGTGCAGAAAAATGAGGTTTTTCACCCCAAAAACGCGGGTTTAGCCCCCATGATAGGGTTTGTGCTGTAAAAAAGGAGAGGTAGGGCCCTGGAAACGAGGCACTGCTGCATAAAAGGGAGGTTGTTACCTGTAGAATCAAAACTTTGGATGCCAAAAATTAATCTTTGAGAGGTAAAATGGGGGTTTGTGCCCTAAAATTGAGAGCTTGGAGTAGGAAAATGAGGCTTTTAATCTGAAAAAGGAGGTTTGTGCCCTAAAATTGAGATATTGGTGCAGAAAAATGAGGCTTTTCCACCCAAAAAAGGTGGGTTTTACCCTAAAATTGAGAGCTTGTTGCAGAAAAATGAGGCTTTTCAGCAGAAAAAGGTTGTTTCCGCCCTAAAATTGAGAGCTTGGTACAGAAAAATGAGGCTTTTCACCCCAAAAGCGTGGGTTTAGCCCCCATGATAGGGTTTGTGCTGTAAAAAAGGAGAGGTAGGGCCCTGGAAACGAGGCACTGCTGCATAAAAGGGAGGTTGTTACCTGTAGAATCAAAACTTTGGATGCCAAAAATTAATCTTTGAGAGGAAAATGGGGGTTTGTGCCCTAAAATTGAGAGCTTGGAGTAGGAAAATGAGGCTTTTAATCTGAAAAAGGAGGTTTGTGCCCTAAAATTGAGATATTGGTGAAGAAAAATGAGGCTTTTCACCCAAAAATTGAGAGCTTGTCCCTAAAATTGAGATATTGGTGAAGAAAAATGAGGCTTTTCACCCAAAAATTGAGAGCTTGTCCCTAAAATTGAGATATTGGTGAAGAAAAATGAGGCTTTTCACCCAAAAATTGAGAGCTTGTCCCTAAAATTGAGAGCTTGGAGTAGGAAAATGAGGCTTTTAATCTGAAAAAGGAGGTTTGTGCCCTAAAATTGAGATATTGGTGAAGAAAAATGAGGCTTTTCACCCAAAAATTGAGAGCTTGTCCCTAAAATTGGGAGCTTGGAGTAGGAAAATGAGGCTTTTAATCTTAAAAAGGAGGTTTGTGCCATAAATTGAGATATTGGTGAAGAAAAATGAGGCTTTTAATCTGAAAAAGGAGGTTTGTGCCCTAAAATTGAGAGCTTGGTGAAGAAAAATGAGGCTTTTCACCCAAAAAAGGAGAGCTTGTCCATAACATTGAAATATTGGTGCAGAAAAATGAGGCTTTTCAGGTGAAAAAGGTGGGTTTGGTGCTAAAATTGAGAGCTTGGTGCAGAAAAATGAGGCTTTTCTGGTAAAAAGGGCATTTTGTGCCCTAAAATTGCGAGCTTGTTGTAGGAAAATGAGGCTTTTTTACCCAAAAAAGGCAGGTTTTACCCTAAAATTGAGAGCTTGTTGTAGGAAAATGAGGCTTTTTTACCCGAAAAAGGCGGGTTTTACCCTAAAATTGAGAGCTTGTTGTGGGAAAATGAGGCTTTTCAGGTGAAAAAGGTGGGTTTGGTGCAGAAAATTGAGAGCTCTGTGCAGAAAAATGAGGCTTTTTCACCCGAAAAAGGCATTTTGTGCCCGAAATTGAGAGCTTGGTGCAGAAAAATGAGGCTTTTCACCCCAAAAACGCGGGTTTAGCCCCCATGATAGGGTTTGTGCTGTAAAAAAGGAGAGGTAGGGCCCTGGAAACGAGGCACTGCTGCATAAAAGGGAGGTTGTTACCTGTAGAATCAAAAGCTTGGATGCCAAAAATTAATCTTTGAGAGGTAAAATGGGGGTTTGTGCCCTAAAATTGAGAGCTTGGAGTAGGAAAATGAGGCTTTTAATCTGAAAAAGGAGGTTTGTGCCCTAAAATTGAGATATTGGTGAAGAAAAATGAGGCTTTTCACCCAAAAATTGAGAGCTTGTCCCTAAAATTGAGAGCTTGGAGTAGGAAAATGAGGCTTTTAATCTGAAAAAGGAGGTTTGTGCCCTAAAATTGAGATATTGGTGAAGAAAAATGAGGTTTTTCACCCCAAAAGCGTGGGTTTAGCCCCCATGATAGGGTTTGTGCTGTAAAAAAGGAGAGGTAGGGCCCTGGAAACGAGGCACTGCTGCATAAAAGGGAGGTTGTTACCTGTAGAATCAAAACTTTGGATGCCAAAAATTAATCTTTGAGAGGAAAATGGGGGTTTGTGCCCTAAAATTGAGAGCTTGGAGTAGGAAAATGAGGCTTTTAATCTGAAAAAGGAGGTTTGTGCCCTAAAATTGAGATATTGGTGAAGAAAAATGAGGCTTTTCACCCAAAAAAGGAGAGCTTGTCCATAACATTGAAATATTGGTGCAGAAAAATGAGGCTTTTCAGGTGAAAAAGGTGGGTTTGGTGCTAAAATTGAGAGCTTGGTGCAGAAAAATGAGGCTTTTCTGGTGAAAAGGGCATTTTGTGCCCTAAAATTGCGAGCTTGTAGAAAATGAGGCTTTTTTACCCGAAAAAGGCGGGTTTTACCCTAAAATTGAGAGCTTGTTGTGGGAAAATGAGGCTTTTCAGGTGAAAAAGGCGGGTTTGGTGCAGAAAATTGAGAGCTCTGTGCAGAAAAATGAGGCTTTTTCACCCGAAAAAGGCATTTTGTGCCCGAAATTGAGAGCTTGGTGCAGAAAAATGAGGTTTTTCACCCCAAAAACGCGGGTTTAGCCCCCATGATAGGGTTTGTGCTGTAAAAAAGGAGAGGTAGGGCCCTGGAAACGAGGCACTGCTGCATAAAAGGGAGGTTGTTACCTGTAGAATCAAAACTTTGGATGCCAAAAATTAATCTTTGAGAGGTAAAATGGGGGTTTGTGCCCTAAAATTGAGAGCTTGGAGTAGGAAAATGAGGCTTTTAATCTGAAAAAGGAGGTTTGTGCCCTAAAATTGAGATATTGGTGCAGAAAAATGAGGCTTTTCCACCCAAAAAAGGTGGGTTTTACCCTAAAATTGAGAGCTTGTTGCAGAAAAATGAGGCTTTTCAGCAGAAAAAGGTTGTTTCCGCCCTAAAATTGAGAGCTTGGTACAGAAAAATGAGGCTTTTCACCCCAAAAGCGTGGGTTTAGCCCCCATGATAGGGTTTGTGCTGTAAAAAAGGAGAGGTAGGGCCCTGGAAACGAGGCACTGCTGCATAAAAGGGAGGTTGTTACCTGTAGAATCAAAACTTTGGATGCCAAAAATTAATCTTTGAGAGGAAAATGGGGGTTTGTGCCCTAAAATTGAGAGCTTGGAGTAGGAAAATGAGGCTTTTAATCTGAAAAAGGAGGTTTGTGCCCTAAAATTGAGATATTGGTGAAGAAAAATGAGGCTTTTCACCCAAAAATTGAGAGCTTGTCCCTAAAATTGAGATATTGGTGAAGAAAAATGAGGCTTTTCACCCAAAAATTGAGAGCTTGTCCCTAAAATTGAGATATTGGTGAAGAAAAATGAGGCTTTTCACCCAAAAATTGAGAGCTTGTCCCTAAAATTGAGAGCTTGGAGTAGGAAAATGAGGCTTTTAATCTGAAAAAGGAGGTTTGTGCCCTAAAATTGAGATATTGGTGAAGAAAAATGAGGCTTTTCACCCAAAAATTGAGAGCTTGTCCCTAAAATTGGGAGCTTGGAGTAGGAAAATGAGGCTTTTAATCTTAAAAAGGAGGTTTGTGCCATAAATTGAGATATTGGTGAAGAAAAATGAGGCTTTTAATCTGAAAAAGGAGGTTTGTGCCCTAAAATTGAGAGCTTGGTGAAGAAAAATGAGGCTTTTCACCCAAAAAAGGAGAGCTTGTCCATAACATTGAAATATTGGTGCAGAAAAATGAGGCTTTTCAGGTGAAAAAGGTGGGTTTGGTGCTAAAATTGAGAGCTTGGTGCAGAAAAATGAGGCTTTTCTGGTAAAAAGGGCATTTTGTGCCCTAAAATTGCGAGCTTGTTGTAGGAAAATGAGGCTTTTTTACCCAAAAAAGGCAGGTTTTACCCTAAAATTGAGAGCTTGTTGTAGGAAAATGAGGCTTTTTTACCCGAAAAAGGCGGGTTTTACCCTAAAATTGAGAGCTTGTTGTGGGAAAATGAGGCTTTTCAGGTGAAAAAGGTGGGTTTGGTGCAGAAAATTGAGAGCTCTGTGCAGAAAAATGAGGCTTTTTCACCCGAAAAAGGCATTTTGTGCCCGAAATTGAGAGCTTGGTGCAGAAAAATGAGGCTTTTCACCCCAAAAACGTGGGTTTAGCCCCCATGATAGGGTTTGTGCTGTAAAAAAGGAGAGGTAGGGCCCTGGAAACGAGGCACTGCTGCATAAAAGGGAGGTTGTTACCTGTAGAATCAAAAGCTTGGATGCCAAAAATTAATCTTTGAGAGGTAAAATGGGGGTTTGTGCCCTAAAATTGAGAGCTTGGAGTAGGAAAATGAGGCTTTTAATCTGAAAAAGGAGGTTTGTGCCCTAAAATTGAGATATTGGTGAAGAAAAATGAGGCTTTTAACCTGAAAAAGGAGGTTTGTGCCCTAAAATTGAGATATTGGTGAAGAAAAATGAGGCTTTTCACCCAAAAATTGAGAGCTTGTCCCTAAAATTGGGAGCTTGGAGTAGGAAAATGAGGCTTTTAATCTTAAAAAGGAGGTTTGTGCCATAAATTGAGATATTGGTGAAGAAAAATGAGGCTTTTAATCTGAAAATTGAGAGCTTGTCCCTAAAATTGAGAGCTTGGTGCAGAAAAATGAGGCTTTTCACCCAAAAAAGGAGAGCTTGTCCATAACATTGAAATATTGGTGCAGAAAAATGAGGCTTTTCAGGTGAAAAAGGTGGGTTTGGTGCTAAAATTGAGAGCTTGGTGCAGAAAAATGAGGCTTTTCTGGTGAAAAGGGCATTTTGTGCCCTAAAATTGCGAGCTTGTTGTAGGAAAATGAGGCTTTTTTACCCGAAAAAGGCAGGTTTTACCCTAAAATTGAGAGCTTGTTGTGGGAAAATGAGGCTTTTCAGGTGAAAAAGGCGGGTTTTACCGTAAAATTGAGAGAGTGTTTCAGAAAAATGAGGCTTTTCAGGTGAAAAAGGTGGGTTTGGTGCAGAAAATTGAGAGCTCTGTGCAGAAAAATGAGGCTTTTTCACCCGAAAAAGGCATTTTGTGCCCGAAATTGAGAGCTTGGTGCAGAAAAATGAGGCTTTTCACCCCAAAAACGCGGGTTTAGCCCCCATGATAGGGTTTGTGCTGTAAAAAAGGAGAGGTAGGGCCCTGGAAACGAGGCACTGCTGCATAAAAGGGAGGTTGTTACCTGTAGAATCAAAACTTTGGATGCCAAAAATTAATCTTTGAGAGGTAAAATGGGGGTTTGTGCCCTAAAATTGAGAGCTTGGAGTAGGAAAATGAGGCTTTTAATCTGAAAAAGGAGGTTTGTGCCCTAAAATTGAGATATTGGTGCAGAAAAATGAGGCTTTTCCACCCAAAAAAGGTGGGTTTTACCCTAAAATTGAGAGCTTGTTGCAGAAAAATGAGGCTTTTCAGCAGAAAAAGGTTGTTTCCGCCCTAAAATTGAGAGCTTGGTACAGAAAAATGAGGCTTTTCACCCCAAAAGCGTGGGTTTAGCCCCCATGATAGGGTTTGTGCTGTAAAAAAGGAGAGGTAGGGCCCTGGAAACGAGGCACTGCTGCATAAAAGGGAGGTTGTTACCTGTAGAATCAAAACTTTGGATGCCAAAAATTAATCTTTGAGAGGTAAAATGGGGGTTTGTGCCCTAAAATTGAGAGCTTGGAGTAGGAAAATGAGGCTTTTAATCTGAAAAAGGAGGTTTGTGCCCTAAAATTGAGATATTGGTGAAGAAAAATGAGGCTTTTCACCCAAAAATTGAGAGCTTGTCCCTAAAATTGAGATATTGGTGAAGAAAAATGAGGCTTTTCACCCAAAAATTGAGAGCTTGTCCCTAAAATTGAGATATTGGTGAAGAAAAATGAGGCTTTTCACCCAAAAATTGAGAGCTTGTCCCTAAAATTGAGAGCTTGGAGTAGGAAAATGAGGCTTTTAATCTGAAAAAGGAGGTTTGTGCCCTAAAATTGAGATATTGGTGAAGAAAAATGAGGCTTTTCACCCAAAAATTGAGAGCTTGTCCCTAAAATTGGGAGCTTGGAGTAGGAAAATGAGGCTTTTAATCTTAAAAAGGAGGTTTGTGCCATAAATTGAGATATTGGTGCAGAAAAATGAGGCTTTTCACCCAAAAATTGAGAGCTTGTCCCTAAAATTGAGAGCTTGGTGCAGAAAAATGAGGCTTTTCACCCAAAAAAGGAGAGCTTGTCCATAACATTGAAATATTGGTGCAGAAAAATGAGGCTTTTCAGGTGAAAAAGGTGGGTTTGGTGCTAAAATTGAGAGCTTGGTGCAGAAAAATGAGGCTTTTCTGGTAAAAAGGGCATTTTGTGCCCTAAAATTGCGAGCTTGTTGTAGGAAAATGAGGCTTTTTTACCCAAAAAAGGCAGGTTTTACCCTAAAATTGCGAGCTTGTTGTAGGAAAATGAGGCTTTTTTACCCGAAAAAGGCGGGTTTTACCGTAAAATTGAGAGCTTGTTGTGGGAAAATGAGGCTTTTCAGGTGAAAAAGGTGGGTTTGGTGCAGAAAATTGAGAGCTCTGTGCAGAAAAATGAGGCTTTTTCACCCGAAAAAGGCATTTTGTGCCCGAAATTGAGAGCTTGGTGCAGAAAAATGAGGCTTTTCACCCCAAAAACGCGGGTTTAGCCCCCATGATAGGGTTTGTGCTGTAAAAAAGGAGAGGTAGGGCCCTGGAAACGAGGCACTGCTGCATAAAAGGGAGGTTGTTACCTGTAGAATCAAAAGCTTGGATGCCAAAAATTAATCTTTGAGAGGTAAAATGGGGGTTTGTGCCCTAAAATTGAGAGCTTGGAGTAGGAAAATGAGGCTTTTAATCTGAAAAAGGAGGTTTGTGCCCTAAAATTGAGATATTGGTGCAGAAAAATGAGGCTTTTCACCCAAAAATTGAGAGCTTGTCCCTAAAATTGAGAGCTTGGAGTAGGAAAATGAGGCTTTTAATCTGAAAAAGGAGGTTTGTGCCCTAAAATTGAGATATTGGTGAAGAAAAATGAGGTTTTTCACCCCAAAAGCGTGGGTTTAGCCCCCATGATAGGGTTTGTGCTGTAAAAAAGGAGAGGTAGGGCCCTGGAAACGAGGCACTGCTGCATAAAAGGGAGGTTGTTACCTGTAGAATCAAAACTTTGGATGCCAAAAATTAATCTTTGAGAGGTAAAATGGGGGTTTGTGCCCTAAAATTGAGAGCTTGGAGTAGGAAAATGAGGCTTTTAATCTGAAAAAGGAGGTTTGTGCCCTAAAATTGAGATATTGGTGCAGAAAAATGAGGCTTTTCCACCCAAAAAAGGTGGGTTTTACCCTAAAATTGAGAGCTTGTTGCAGAAAAATGAGGCTTTTCAGCAGAAAAAGGTTGTTTCCGCCCTAAAATTGAGAGCTTGGTACAGAAAAATGAGGCTTTTCACCCCAAAAGCGTGGGTTTAGCCCCCATGATAGGGTTTGTGCTGTAAAAAAGGAGAGGTAGGGCCCTGGAAACGAGGCACTGCTGCATAAAAGGGAGGTTGTTACCTGTAGAATCAAAACTTTGGATGCCAAAAATTAATCTTTGAGAGGAAAATGTGGGTTTGTGCCCTAAAATTGAGAGCTTGGAGTAGGAAAATGAGGCTTTTAATCTGAAAAAGGAGGTTTGTGCCCTAAAATTGAGATATTGGTGAAGAAAAATGAGGCTTTTCACCCAAAAATTGAGAGCTTGTCCCTAAAATTGAGATATTGGTGAAGAAAAATGAGGCTTTTCACCCAAAAATTGAGAGCTTGTCCCTAAAATTGAGATATTGGTGAAGAAAAATGAGGCTTTTCACCCAAAAATTGAGAGCTTGTCCCTAAAATTGAGAGCTTGGAGTAGGAAAATGAGGCTTTTAATCTGAAAAAGGAGGTTTGTGCCCTAAAATTGAGATATTGGTGAAGAAAAATGAGGCTTTTCACCCAAAAATTGAGAGCTTGTCCCTAAAATTGGGAGCTTGGAGTAGGAAAATGAGGCTTTTAATCTTAAAAAGGAGGTTTGTGCCATAAATTGAGATATTGGTGAAGAAAAATGAGGCTTTTAATCTGAAAAAGGAGGTTTGTGCCCTAAAATTGAGAGCTTGGTGAAGAAAAATGAGGCTTTTCACCCAAAAAAGGAGAGCTTGTCCATAACATTGAAATATTGGTGCAGAAAAATGAGGCTTTTCAGGTGAAAAAGGTGGGTTTGGTGCTAAAATTGAGAGCTTGGTGCAGAAAAATGAGGCTTTTCTGGTAAAAAGGGCATTTTGTGCCCTAAAATTGCGAGCTTGTTGTAGGAAAATGAGGCTTTTTTACCCGAAAAAGGCAGGTTTTACCCTAAAATTGAGAGCTTGTTGTAGGAAAATGAGGCTTTTTTACCCGAAAAAGGCGGGTTTTACCCTAAAATTGAGAGCTTGTTGTGGGAAAATGAGGCTTTTCAGGTGAAAAAGGTGGGTTTTACCGTAAAATTGAGAGAGTGTTTCCGAAAAATGAGGCTTTTCAGGTGAAAAAGGTGGGTTTGGTGCAGAAAATTGAGAGCTCTGTGCAGAAAAATGAGGCTTTTTCACCCGAAAAAGGCATTTTGTGCCCGAAATTGAGAGCTTGGTGCAGAAAAATGAGGCTTTTCACCCCAAAAACGCGGGTTTAGCCCCCATGATAGGGTTTGTGCTGTAAAAAAGGAGAGGTAGGGCCCTGGAAACGAGGCACTGCTGCATAAAAGGGAGGTTGTTACCTGTAGAATCAAAACTTTGGATGCCAAAAATTAATCTTTGAGAGGAAAATGGGGGTTTGTGCCCTAAAATTGAGAGCTTGGAGTAGGAAAATGAGGCTTTTAATCTGAAAAAGGAGGTTTGTGCCCTAAAATTGAGATATTGGTGAAGAAAAATGAGGCTTTTCACCCAAAAAAGGAGAGCTTGTCCATAACATTGAAATATTGGTGCAGAAAAATGAGGCTTTTCAGGTGAAAAAGGTGGGTTTGGTGCTAAAATTGAGAGCTTGGTGCAGAAAAATGAGGCTTTTCTGGTGAAAAGGGCATTTTGTGCCCTAAAATTGCGAGCTTGTTGTAGGAAAATGAGGCTTTTTTACCCGAAAAAGGCAGGCTTTACCCTAAAATTGCGAGCTTGTTGTAGGAAAATGAGGCTTTTTTACCCGAAAAAGGCGGGTTTTACCCTAAAATTGAGAGCTTGTTGTGGGAAAATGAGGCTTTTCAGGTGAAAAAGGCGGGTTTTACCGTAAAATTGAGAGAGTGTTTCAGAAAAATGAGGCTTTTCAGGTGAAAAAGGTGGGTTTGGTGCAGAAAATTGAGAGCTCTGTGCAGAAAAATGAGGCTTTTTCACCCGAAAAAGGCATTTTGTGCCCGAAATTGAGAGCTTGGTGCAGAAAAATGAGGCTTTTCACCCCAAAAACGCGGGTTTAGCCCCCATGATAGGGTTTGTGCTGTAAAAAAGGAGAGGTAGGGCCCTGGAAACGAGGCACTGCTGCATAAAAGGGAGGTTGTTACCTGTAGAATCAAAACTTTGGATGCCAAAAATTAATCTTTGAGAGGAAAATGGGGGTTTGTGCCCTAAAATTGAGAGCTTGGAGTAGGAAAATGAGGCTTTTAATCTGAAAAAGGAGGTTTGTGCCCTAAAATTGAGATATTGGTGAAGAAAAATGAGGCTTTTCACCCAAAAAAGGAGAGCTTGTCCATAACATTGAAATATTGGTGCAGAAAAATGAGGCTTTTCAGGTGAAAAAGGTGGGTTTGGTGCTAAAATTGAGAGCTTGGTGCAGAAAAATGAGGCTTTTCTGGTGAAAAGGGCATTTTGTGCCCTAAAATTGCGAGCTTGTAGAAAATGAGGCTTTTTTACCCGAAAAAGGCGGGTTTTACCCTAAAATTGAGAGCTTGTTGTGGGAAAATGAGGCTTTTCAGGTGAAAAAGGCGGGTTTGGTGCAGAAAATTGAGAGCTCTGTGCAGAAAAATGAGGCTTTTTCACCCGAAAAAGGCATTTTGTGCCCGAAATTGAGAGCTTGGTGCAGAAAAATGAGGTTTTTCACCCCAAAAACGCGGGTTTAGCCCCCATGATAGGGTTTGTGCTGTAAAAAAGGAGAGGTAGGGCCCTGGAAACGAGGCACTGCTGCATAAAAGGGAGGTTGTTACCTGTAGAATCAAAAGCTTGGATGCCAAAAATTAATCTTTGAGAGGTAAAATGGGGGTTTGTGCCCTAAAATTGAGAGCTTGGAGTAGGAAAATGAGGCTTTTAATCTGAAAAAGGAGGTTTGTGCCCTAAAATTGAGATATTGGTGCAGAAAAATGAGGCTTTTCCACCCAAAAAAGGTGGGTTTTACCCTAAAATTGAGAGCTTGTTGCAGAAAAATGAGGCTTTTCAGCAGAAAAAGGTTGTTTCCGCCCTAAAATTGAGAGCTTGGTACAGAAAAATGAGGCTTTTCACCCCAAAAGCGTGGGTTTAGCCCCCATGATAGGGTTTGTGCTGTAAAAAAGGAGAGGTAGGGCCCTGGAAACGAGGCACTGCTGCATAAAAGGGAGGTTGTTACCTGTAGAATCAAAACTTTGGATGCCAAAAATTAATCTTTGAGAGGAAAATGTGGGTTTGTGCCCTAAAATTGAGAGCTTGGAGTAGGAAAATGAGGCTTTTAATCTGAAAAAGGAGGTTTGTGCCCTAAAATTGAGATATTGGTGAAGAAAAATGAGGCTTTTCACCCAAAAATTGAGAGCTTGTCCCTAAAATTGAGATATTGGTGAAGAAAAATGAGGCTTTTCACCCAAAAATTGAGAGCTTGTCCCTAAAATTGAGATATTGGTGAAGAAAAATGAGGCTTTTGACCCAAAAATTGAGAGCTTGTCCCTAAAATTGAGAGCTTGGAGTAGGAAAATGAGGCTTTTAATCTGAAAAAGGAGGTTTGTGCCCTAAAATTGAGATATTGGTGAAGAAAAATGAGGCTTTTCACCCAAAAATTGAGAGCTTGTCCCTAAAATTGGGAGCTTGGAGTAGGAAAATGAGGCTTTTAATCTTAAAAAGGAGGTTTGTGCCATAAATTGAGATATTGGTGAAGAAAAATGAGGCTTTTAATCTGAAAAAGGAGGTTTGTGCCCTAAAATTGAGAGCTTGGTGAAGAAAAATGAGGCTTTTCACCCAAAAAAGGAGAGCTTGTCCATAACATTGAAATATTGGTGCAGAAAAATGAGGCTTTTCAGGTGAAAAAGGTGGGTTTGGTGCTAAAATTGAGAGCTTGGTGCAGAAAAATGAGGCTTTTCTGGTAAAAAGGGCATTTTGTGCCCTAAAATTGCGAGCTTGTTGTAGGAAAATGAGGCTTTTTTACCCGAAAAAGGCAGGTTTTACCCTAAAATTGAGAGCTTGTTGTAGGAAAATGAGGCTTTTTTACCCGAAAAAGGTGGGTTTTACCCTAAAATTGAGAGCTTGTTGTGGGAAAATGAGGCTTTTCAGGTGAAAAAGGTGGGTTTTACCGTAAAATTGAGAGAGTGTTTCCGAAAAATGAGGCTTTTCAGGTGAAAAAGGTGGGTTTGGTGCAGAAAATTGAGAGCTCTGTGCAGAAAAATGAGGCTTTTTCACCCGAAAAAGGCATTTTGTGCCCGAAATTGAGAGCTTGGTGCAGAAAAATGAGGCTTTTCACCCCAAAAACGCGGGTTTAGCCCCCATGATAGGGTTTGTGCTGTAAAAAAGGAGAGGTAGGGCCCTGGAAACGAGGCACTGCTGCATAAAAGGGAGGTTGTTACCTGTAGAATCAAAACTTTGGATGCCAAAAATTAATCTTTGAGAGGAAAATGGGGGTTTGTGCCCTAAAATTGAGAGCTTGGAGTAGGAAAATGAGGCTTTTAATCTGAAAAAGGAGGTTTGTGCCCTAAAATTGAGATATTGGTGAAGAAAAATGAGGCTTTTCACCCAAAAAAGGAGAGCTTGTCCATAACATTGAAATATTGGTGCAGAAAAATGAGGCTTTTCAGGTGAAAAAGGTGGGTTTGGTGCTAAAATTGAGAGCTTGGTGCAGAAAAATGAGGCTTTTCTGGTAAAAAGGGCATTTTGTGCCCTAAAATTGCGAGCTTGTAGAAAATGAGGCTTTTTTACCCGAAAAAGGCAGGCTTTACCCTAAAATTGCGAGCTTGTTGTAGGAAAATGAGGCTTTTTTACCCGAAAAAGGCGGGTTTTACCCTAAAATTGAGAGCTTGTTGTGGGAAAATGAGGCTTTTCAGGTGAAAAAGGCGGGTTTTACCGTAAAATTGAGAGAGTGTTTCAGAAAAATGAGGCTTTTCAGGTGAAAAAGGTGGGTTTGGTGCAGAAAATTGAGAGCTCTGTGCAGAAAAATGAGGCTTTTTCACCCGAAAAAGGCATTTTGTGCCCGAAATTGAGAGCTTGGTGCAGAAAAATGAGGCTTTTCACCCCAAAAACGCGGGTTTAGCCCCCATGATAGGGTTTGTGCTGTAAAAAAGGAGAGGTAGGGCCCTGGAAACGAGGCACTGCTGCATAAAAGGGAGGTTGTTACCTGTAGAATCAAAACTTTGGATGCCAAAAATTAATCTTTGAGAGGAAAATGGGGGTTTGTGCCCTAAAATTGAGAGCTTGGAGTAGGAAAATGAGGCTTTTAATCTGAAAAAGGAGGTTTGTGCCCTAAAATTGAGATATTGGTGAAGAAAAATGAGGCTTTTCACCCAAAAAAGGAGAGCTTGTCCATAACATTGAAATATTGGTGCAGAAAAATGAGGCTTTTCAGGTGAAAAAGGTGGGTTTGGTGCTAAAATTGAGAGCTTGGTGCAGAAAAATGAGGCTTTTCTGGTGAAAAGGGCATTTTGTGCCCTAAAATTGCGAGCTTGTTGTAGGAAAATGAGGCTTTTTTACCCGAAAAAGGCAGGCTTTACCCTAAAATTGCGAGCTTGTTGTAGGAAAATGAGGCTTTTTTACCCGAAAAAGGCGGGTTTTACCCTAAAATTGAGAGCTTGTTGTGGGAAAATGAGGCTTTTCAGGTGAAAAAGGCGGGTTTTACCGTAAAATTGAGAGAGTGTTTCAGAAAAATGA
The DNA here is from genome assembly GCF_047716275.1 of Strix uralensis. Lineage (NCBI taxonomy): Eukaryota > Metazoa > Chordata > Aves > Strigiformes > Strigidae > Strix > Strix uralensis. The sequence goes on from NC_133972.1 coordinate 9,985,354, forward strand.
GGCTTTTCAGGTGAAAAAGGTGGGTTTGGTGCAGAAAATTGAGAGCTCTGTGCAGAAAAATGAGGCTTTTTCACCCGAAAAAGGCATTTTGTGCCCGAAATTGAGAGCTTGGTGCAGAAAAATGAGGCTTTTCACCCCAAAAACGCGGGTTTAGCCCCCATGATAGGGTTTGTGCTGTAAAAAAGGAGAGGTAGGGCCCTGGAAACGAGGCACTGCTGCATAAAAGGGAGGTTGTTACCTGTAGAATCAAAACTTTGGATGCCAAAAATTAATCTTTGAGAGGAAAATGGGGGTTTGTGCCCTAAAATTGAGAGCTTGGAGTAGGAAAACGAGGCTTTTAATCTGAAAAAGGAGGTTTGTGCCCTAAAATTGAGATATTGGTGAAGAAAAATGAGGCTTTTCACCCAAAAAAGGAGAGCTTGTCCATAACATTGAAATATTGGTGCAGAAAAATGAGGCTTTTCAGGTGAAAAAGGTGGGTTTGGTGCTAAAATTGAGAGCTTGGTGCAGAAAAATGAGGCTTTTCTGGTGAAAAGGGCATTTTGTGCCCTAAAATTGCGAGCTTGTAGGAAAATGAGGCTTTTTTACCCGAAAAAGGCAGGCTTTACCCTAAAATTGCGAGCTTGTTGTAGGAAAATGAGGCTTTTTTACCCGAAAAAGGCGGGTTTTACCCTAAAATTGAGAGCTTGTTGTGGGAAAATGAGGCTTTTCAGGTGAAAAAGGCGGGTTTTACCGTAAAATTGAGAGAGTGTTTCAGAAAAATGAGGCTTTTCAGGTGAAAAAGGTGGGTTTGGTGCAGAAAATTGAGAGCTCTGTGCAGAAAAATGAGGCTTTTTCACCCGAAAAAGGCATTTTGTGCCCGAAATTGAGAGCTTGGTGCAGAAAAATGAGGCTTTTCACCCCAAAAACGCGGGTTTAGCCCCCATGATAGGGTTTGTGCTGTAAAAAAGGAGAGGTAGGGCCCTGGAAACGAGGCACTGCTGCATAAAAGGGAGGTTGTTACCTGTAGAATCAAAACTTTGGATGCCAAAAATTAATCTTTGAGAGGTAAAATGGGGGTTTGTGCCCTAAAATTGAGAGCTTGGAGTAGGAAAATGAGGCTTTTAATCTGAAAAAGGAGGTTTGTGCCCTAAAATTGAGATATTGGTGCAGAAAAATGAGGCTTTTCCACCCAAAAAAGGTGGGTTTTACCCTAAAATTGAGAGCTTGTTGCAGAAAAATGAGGCTTTTCAGCAGAAAAAGGTTGTTTCCGCCCTAAAATTGAGAGCTTGGTACAGAAAAATGAGGTTTTTCACCCCAAAAGCGTGGGTTTAGCCCCCATGATAGGGTTTGTGCTGTAAAAAAGGAGAGGTAGGGCCCTGGAAACGAGGCACTGCTGCATAAAAGGGAGGTTGTTACCTGTAGAATCAAAACTTTGGATGCCAAAAATTAATCTTTGAGAGGAAAATGGGGGTTTGTGCCCTAAAATTGAGAGCTTGGAGTAGGAAAATGAGGCTTTTAATCTGAAAAAGGAGGTTTGTGCCCTAAAATTGAGATATTGGTGAAGAAAAATGAGGCTTTTCACCCAAAAATTGAGAGCTTGTCCCTAAAATTGAGATATTGGTGAAGAAAAATGAGGCTTTTCACCCAAAAATTGAGAGCTTGTCCCTAAAATTGAGATATTGGTGAAGAAAAATGAGGCTTTTCACCCAAAAATTGAGAGCTTGTCCCTAAAATTGAGAGCTTGGAGTAGGAAAATGAGGCTTTTAATCTGAAAAAGGAGGTTTGTGCCCTAAAATTGAGATATTGGTGAAAAAAAATGAGGCTTTTCACCCAAAAATTGAGAGCTTGTCCCTAAAATTGGGAGCTTGGAGTAGGAAAATGAGGCTTTTAATCTTAAAAAGGAGGTTTGTGCCATAAATTGAGATATTGGTGAAGAAAAATGAGGCTTTTAATCTGAAAATTGAGAGCTTGTCCCTAAAATTGAGAGCTTGGTGAAGAAAAATGAGGCTTTTCACCCAAAAAAGGAGAGCTTGTCCATAACATTGAAATATTGGTGCAGAAAAATGAGGCTTTTCAGGTGAAAAAGGTGGGTTTGGTGCTAAAATTGAGAGCTTGGTGCAGAAAAATGAGGCTTTTCTGGTGAAAAGGGCATTTTGTGCCCTAAAATTGCGAGCTTGTAGGAAAATGAGGCTTTTTTACCCGAAAAAGGCAGGCTTTACCCTAAAATTGCGAGCTTGTTGTAGGAAAATGAGGCTTTTTTACCCGAAAAAGGCGGGTTTTACCCTAAAATTGAGAGCTTGTTGTGGGAAAATGAGGCTTTTCAGGTGAAAAAGGCGGGTTTTACCGTAAAATTGAGAGAGTGTTTCCGAAAAATGAGGCTTTTCAGGTGAAAAAGGTGGGTTTGGTGCAGAAAATTGAGAGCTCTGTGCAGAAAAATGAGGCTTTTTCACCCGAAAAAGGCATTTTGTGCCCGAAATTGAGAGCTTGGTGCAGAAAAATGAGGCTTTTCACCCCAAAAACGCGGGTTTAGCCCCCATGATAGGGTTTGTGCTGTAAAAAAGGAGAGGTAGGGCCCTGGAAACGAGGCACTGCTGCATAAAAGGGAGGTTGTTACCTGTAGAATCAAAACTTTGGATGCCAAAAATTAATCTTTGAGAGGTAAAATGGGGGTTTGTGCCCTAAAATTGAGAGCTTGGAGTAGGAAAATGAGGCTTTTAATCTGAAAAAGGAGGTTTGTGCCCTAAAATTGAGATATTGGTGCAGAAAAATGAGGCTTTTCCACCCAAAAAAGGTGGGTTTTACCCTAAAATTGAGAGCTTGTTGCAGAAAAATGAGGCTTTTCAGCAGAAAAAGGTTGTTTCCGCCCTAAAATTGAGAGCTTGGTACAGAAAAATGAGGTTTTTCACCCCAAAAGCGTGGGTTTAGCCCCCATGATAGGGTTTGTGCTGTAAAAAAGGAGAGGTAGGGCCCTGGAAACGAGGCACTGCTGCATAAAAGGGAGGTTGTTACCTGTAGAATCAAAACTTTGGATGCCAAAAATTAATCTTTGAGAGGTAAAATGGGGGTTTGTGCCCTAAAATTGAGAGCTTGGAGTAGGAAAATGAGGCTTTTAATCTGAAAAAGGAGGTTTGTGCCCTAAAATTGAGATATTGGTGAAGAAAAATGAGGCTTTTAACCTGAAAAAGGAGGTTTGTGCCCTAAAATTGAGATATTGGTGAAGAAAAATGAGGCTTTTCACCCAAAAATTGAGAGCTTGTCCCTAAAATTGGGAGCTTGGAGTAGGAAAATGAGGCTTTTAATCTTAAAAAGGAGGTTTGTGCCATAAATTGAGATATTGGTGAAGAAAAATGAGGCTTTTAATCTGAAAATTGAGAGCTTGTCCCTAAAATTGAGAGCTTGGTGCAGAAAAATGAGGCTTTTCACCCAAAAAAGGAGAGCTTGTCCATAACATTGAAATATTGGTGCAGAAAAATGAGGCTTTTCAGGTGAAAAAGGTGGGTTTGGTGCTAAAATTGAGAGCTTGGTGCAGAAAAATGAGGCTTTTCTGGTGAAAAGGGCATTTTGTGCCCTAAAATTGCGAGCTTGTTGTAGGAAAATGAGGCTTTTTTACCCGAAAAAGGCAGGTTTTACCCTAAAATTGAGAGCTTGTTGTGGGAAAATGAGGCTTTTCAGGTGAAAAAGGCGGGTTTTACCGTAAAATTGAGAGAGTGTTTCAGAAAAATGAGGCTTTTCAGGTGAAAAAGGTGGGTTTGGTGCAGAAAATTGAGAGCTCTGTGCAGAAAAATGAGGCTTTTTCACCCGAAAAAGGCATTTTGTGCCCGAAATTGAGAGCTTGGTGCAGAAAAATGAGGCTTTTCACCCCAAAAACGCGGGTTTAGCCCCCATGATAGGGTTTGTGCTGTAAAAAAGGAGAGGTAGGGCCCTGGAAACGAGGCACTGCTGCATAAAAGGGAGGTTGTTACCTGTAGAATCAAAACTTTGGATGCCAAAAATTAATCTTTGAGAGGTAAAATGGGGGTTTGTGCCCTAAAATTGAGAGCTTGGAGTAGGAAAATGAGGCTTTTAATCTGAAAAAGGAGGTTTGTGCCCTAAAATTGAGATATTGGTGCAGAAAAATGAGGCTTTTCCACCCAAAAAAGGTGGGTTTTACCCTAAAATTGAGAGCTTGTTGCAGAAAAATGAGGCTTTTCAGCAGAAAAAGGTTGTTTCCGCCCTAAAATTGAGAGCTTGGTACAGAAAAATGAGGTTTTTCACCCCAAAAGCGTGGGTTTAGCCCCCATGATAGGGTTTGTGCTGTAAAAAAGGAGAGGTAGGGCCCTGGAAACGAGGCACTGCTGCATAAAAGGGAGGTTGTTACCTGTAGAATCAAAACTTTGGATGCCAAAAATTAATCTTTGAGAGGTAAAATGGGGGTTTGTGCCCTAAAATTGAGAGCTTGGAGTAGGAAAATGAGGCTTTTAATCTGAAAAAGGAGGTTTGTGCCCTAAAATTGAGATATTGGTGAAGAAAAATGAGGCTTTTAACCTGAAAAAGGAGGTTTGTGCCCTAAAATTGAGATATTGGTGAAGAAAAATGAGGCTTTTCACCCAAAAATTGAGAGCTTGTCCCTAAAATTGGGAGCTTGGAGTAGGAAAATGAGGCTTTTAATCTTAAAAAGGAGGTTTGTGCCATAAATTGAGATATTGGTGAAGAAAAATGAGGCTTTTAATCTGAAAATTGAGAGCTTGTCCCTAAAATTGAGAGCTTGGTGCAGAAAAATGAGGCTTTTCACCCAAAAAAGGAGAGCTTGTCCATAACATTGAAATATTGGTGCAGAAAAATGAGGCTTTTCAGGTGAAAAAGGTGGGTTTGGTGCTAAAATTGAGAGCTTGGTGCAGAAAAATGAGGCTTTTCTGGTGAAAAGGGCATTTTGTGCCCTAAAATTGCGAGCTTGTTGTAGGAAAATGAGGCTTTTTTACCCGAAAAAGGCAGGTTTTACCCTAAAATTGAGAGCTTGTTGTGGGAAAATGAGGCTTTTCAGGTGAAAAAGGCGGGTTTTACCGTAAAATTGAGAGAGTGTTTCAGAAAAATGAGGCTTTTCAGGTGAAAAAGGTGGGTTTGGTGCAGAAAATTGAGAGCTCTGTGCAGAAAAATGAGGCTTTTTCACCCGAAAAAGGCATTTTGTGCCCGAAATCGAGAGCTTGGTGCAGAAAAATGAGGCTTTTCACCCCAAAAACGCGGGTTTAGCCCCCATGACAGGGTTTGTGCTGTAAAAAAGGAGAGGTAGGGCCCTGGAAACGAGGCACTGCTGCATAAAAGGGAGGTTGTTACCTGTAGAATCAAAACTTTGGATGCCAAAAATTAATCTTTGAGAGGTAAAATGGGGGTTTGTGCCCTAAAATTGAGAGCTTGGAGTAGGAAAATGAGGCTTTTAATCTGAAAAAGGAGGTTTGTGCCCTAAAATTGAGATATTGGTGCAGAAAAATGAGGCTTTTCCACCCAAAAAAGGTGGGTTTTACCCTAAAATTGAGAGCTTGTTGCAGAAAAATGAGGCTTTTCAGCAGAAAAAGGTTGTTTCCGCCCTAAAATTGAGAGCTTGGTACAGAAAAATGAGGTTTTTCACCCCAAAAGCGTGGGTTTAGCCCCCATGATAGGGTTTGTGCTGTAAAAAAGGAGAGGTAGGGCCCTGGAAACGAGGCACTGCTGCATAAAAGGGAGGTTGTTACCTGTAGAATCAAAACTTTGGATGCCAAAAATTAATCTTTGAGAGGTAAAATGGGGGTTTGTGCCCTAAAATTGAGAGCTTGGAGTAGGAAAATGAGGCTTTTAATCTGAAAAAGGAGGTTTGTGCCCTAAAATTGAGATATTGGTGAAGAAAAATGAGGCTTTTCACCCAAAAATTGAGAGCTTGTCCCTAAAATTGAGATATTGGTGAAGAAAAATGAGGCTTTTCACCCAAAAATTGAGAGCTTGTCCCTAAAATTGAGATATTGGTGAAGAAAAATGAGGCTTTTCACCCAAAAATTGAGAGCTTGTCCCTAAAATTGAGAGCTTGGAGTAGGAAAATGAGGCTTTTAATCTGAAAAAGGAGGTTTGTGCCCTAAAATTGAGATATTGGTGAAAAAAAATGAGGCTTTTCACCCAAAAATTGAGAGCTTGTCCCTAAAATTGGGAGCTTGGAGTAGGAAAATGAGGCTTTTAATCTTAAAAAGGAGGTTTGTGCCATAAATTGAGATATTGGTGAAGAAAAATGAGGCTTTTAATCTGAAAATTGAGAGCTTGTCCCTAAAATTGAGAGCTTGGTGAAGAAAAATGAGGCTTTTCACCCAAAAAAGGAGAGCTTGTCCATAACATTGAAATATTGGTGCAGAAAAATGAGGCTTTTCAGGTGAAAAAGGTGGGTTTGGTGCTAAAATTGAGAGCTTGGTGCAGAAAAATGAGGCTTTTCTGGTGAAAAGGGCATTTTGTGCCCTAAAATTGCGAGCTTGTAGGAAAATGAGGCTTTTTTACCCGAAAAAGGCAGGCTTTACCCTAAAATTGCGAGCTTGTTGTAGGAAAATGAGGCTTTTTTACCCGAAAAAGGCGGGTTTTACCCTAAAATTGAGAGCTTGTTGTGGGAAAATGAGGCTTTTCAGGTGAAAAAGGCGGGTTTTACCGTAAAATTGAGAGAGTGTTTCCGAAAAATGAGGCTTTTCAGGTGAAAAAGGTGGGTTTGGTGCAGAAAATTGAGAGCTCTGTGCAGAAAAATGAGGCTTTTTCACCCGAAAAAGGCATTTTGTGCCCGAAATTGAGAGCTTGGTGCAGAAAAATGAGGCTTTTCACCCCAAAAACGCGGGTTTAGCCCCCATGATAGGGTTTGTGCTGTAAAAAAGGAGAGGTAGGGCCCTGGAAACGAGGCACTGCTGCATAAAAGGGAGGTTGTTACCTGTAGAATCAAAACTTTGGATGCCAAAAATTAATCTTTGAGAGGTAAAATGGGGGTTTGTGCCCTAAAATTGAGAGCTTGGAGTAGGAAAATGAGGCTTTTAATCTGAAAAAGGAGGTTTGTGCCCTAAAATTGAGATATTGGTGCAGAAAAATGAGGCTTTTCCACCCAAAAAAGGTGGGTTTTACCCTAAAATTGAGAGCTTGTTGCAGAAAAATGAGGCTTTTCAGCAGAAAAAGGTTGTTTCCGCCCTAAAATTGAGAGCTTGGTACAGAAAAATGAGGTTTTTCACCCCAAAAGCGTGGGTTTAGCCCCCATGATAGGGTTTGTGCTGTAAAAAAGGAGAGGTAGGGCCCTGGAAACGAGGCACTGCTGCATAAAAGGGAGGTTGTTACCTGTAGAATCAAAACTTTGGATGCCAAAAATTAATCTTTGAGAGGTAAAATGGGGGTTTGTGCCCTAAAATTGAGAGCTTGGAGTAGGAAAATGAGGCTTTTAATCTGAAAAAGGAGGTTTGTGCCCTAAAATTGAGATATTGGTGAAGAAAAATGAGGCTTTTAACCTGAAAAAGGAGGTTTGTGCCCTAAAATTGAGATATTGGTGAAGAAAAATGAGGCTTTTCACCCAAAAATTGAGAGCTTGTCCCTAAAATTGGGAGCTTGGAGTAGGAAAATGAGGCTTTTAATCTTAAAAAGGAGGTTTGTGCCATAAATTGAGATATTGGTGAAGAAAAATGAGGCTTTTAATCTGAAAATTGAGAGCTTGTCCCTAAAATTGAGAGCTTGGTGCAGAAAAATGAGGCTTTTCACCCAAAAAAGGAGAGCTTGTCCATAACATTGAAATATTGGTGCAGAAAAATGAGGCTTTTCAGGTGAAAAAGGTGGGTTTGGTGCTAAAATTGAGAGCTTGGTGCAGAAAAATGAGGCTTTTCTGGTGAAAAGGGCATTTTGTGCCCTAAAATTGCGAGCTTGTTGTAGGAAAATGAGGCTTTTTTACCCGAAAAAGGCAGGTTTTACCCTAAAATTGAGAGCTTGTTGTGGGAAAATGAGGCTTTTCAGGTGAAAAAGGCGGGTTTTACCGTAAAATTGAGAGAGTGTTTCAGAAAAATGAGGCTTTTCAGGTGAAAAAGGTGGGTTTGGTGCAGAAAATTGAGAGCTCTGTGCAGAAAAATGAGGCTTTTTCACCCGAAAAAGGCATTTTGTGCCCGAAATTGAGAGCTTGGTGCAGAAAAATGAGGCTTTTCACCCCAAAAACGCGGGTTTAGCCCCCATGACAGGGTTTGTGCTGTAAAAAAGGAGAGGTAGGGCCCTGGAAACGAGGCACTGCTGCATAAAAGGGAGGTTGTTACCTGTAGAATCAAAACTTTGGATGCCAAAAATTAATCTTTGAGAGGTAAAATGGGGGTTTGTGCCCTAAAATTGAGAGCTTGGAGTAGGAAAATGAGGCTTTTAATCTGAAAAAGGAGGTTTGTGCCCTAAAATTGAGATATTGGTGCAGAAAAATGAGGCTTTTCCACCCAAAAAAGGTGGGTTTTACCCTAAAATTGAGAGCTTGTTGCAGAAAAATGAGGCTTTTCAGCAGAAAAAGGTTGTTTCCGCCCTAAAATTGAGAGCTTGGTACAGAAAAATGAGGTTTTTCACCCCAAAAGCGTGGGTTTAGCCCCCATGATAGGGTTTGTGCTGTAAAAAAGGAGAGGTAGGGCCCTGGAAACGAGGCACTGCTGCATAAAAGGGAGGTTGTTACCTGTAGAATCAAAACTTTGGATGCCAAAAATTAATCTTTGAGAGGTAAAATGGGGGTTTGTGCCCTAAAATTGAGAGCTTGGAGTAGGAAAATGAGGCTTTTAATCTGAAAAAGGAGGTTTGTGCCCTAAAATTGAGATATTGGTGCAGAAAAATGAGGCTTTTCCACCCAAAAAAGGTGGGTTTTACCCTAAAATTGAGAGCTTGTTGCAGAAAAATGAGGCTTTTCAGCAGAAAAAGGTTGTTTCCGCCCTAAAATTGAGAGCTTGGTACAGAAAAATGAGGTTTTTCACCCCAAAAGCGTGGGTTTAGCCCCCATGATAGGGTTTGTGCTGTAAAAAAGGAGAGGTAGGGCCCTGGAAACGAGGCACTGCTGCATAAAAGGGAGGTTGTTACCTGTAGAATCAAAACTTTGGATGCCAAAAATTAATCTTTGAGAGGTAAAATGGGGGTTTGTGCCCTAAAATTGAGAGCTTGGAGTAGGAAAATGAGGCTTTTAATCTGAAAAAGGAGGTTTGTGCCCTAAAATTGAGATATTGGTGAAGAAAAATGAGGCTTTTCACCCAAAAATTGAGAGCTTGTCCCTAAAATTGAGATATTGGTGAAGAAAAATGAGGCTTTTCACCCAAAAATTGAGAGCTTGTCCCTAAAATTGAGATATTGGTGAAGAAAAATGAGGCTTTTCACCCAAAAATTGAGAGCTTGTCCCTAAAATTGAGAGCTTGGAGTAGGAAAATGAGGCTTTTAATCTGAAAAAGGAGGTTTGTGCCCTAAAATTGAGATATTGGTGAAAAAAAATGAGGCTTTTCACCCAAAAATTGAGAGCTTGTCCCTAAAATTGGGAGCTTGGAGTAGGAAAATGAGGCTTTTAATCTTAAAAAGGAGGTTTGTGCCATAAATTGAGATATTGGTGAAGAAAAATGAGGCTTTTAATCTGAAAATTGAGAGCTTGTCCCTAAAATTGAGAGCTTGGTGAAGAAAAATGAGGCTTTTCACCCAAAAAAGGAGAGCTTGTCCATAACATTGAAATATTGGTGCAGAAAAATGAGGCTTTTCAGGTGAAAAAGGTGGGTTTGGTGCTAAAATTGAGAGCTTGGTGCAGAAAAATGAGGCTTTTCTGGTGAAAAGGGCATTTTGTGCCCTAAAATTGCGAGCTTGTAGGAAAATGAGGCTTTTTTACCCGAAAAAGGCAGGCTTTACCCTAAAATTGCGAGCTTGTTGTAGGAAAATGAGGCTTTTTTACCCGAAAAAGGCGGGTTTTACCCTAAAATTGAGAGCTTGTTGTGGGAAAATGAGGCTTTTCAGGTGAAAAAGGCGGGTTTTACCGTAAAATTGAGAGAGTGTTTCAGAAAAATGAGGCTTTTCAGGTGAAAAAGGTGGGTTTGGTGCAGAAAATTGAGAGCTCTGTGCAGAAAAATGAGGCTTTTTCACCCGAAAAAGGCATTTTGTGCCCGAAATTGAGAGCTTGGTGCAGAAAAATGAGGCTTTTCACCCCAAAAACGCGGGTTTAGCCCCCATGATAGGGTTTGTGCTGTAAAAAAGGAGAGGTAGGGCCCTGGAAACGAGGCACTGCTGCATAAAAGGGAGGTTGTTACCTGTAGAATCAAAACTTTGGATGCCAAAAATTAATCTTTGAGAGGTAAAATGGGGGTTTGTGCCCTAAAATTGAGAGCTTGGAGTAGGAAAATGAGGCTTTTAATCTGAAAAAGGAGGTTTGTGCCCTAAAATTGAGATATTGGTGCAGAAAAATGAGGCTTTTCCACCCAAAAAAGGTGGGTTTTACCCTAAAATTGAGAGCTTGTTGCAGAAAAATGAGGCTTTTCAGCAGAAAAAGGTTGTTTCCGCCCTAAAATTGAGAGCTTGGTACAGAAAAATGAGGTTTTTCACCCCAAAAGCGTGGGTTTAGCCCCCATGATAGGGTTTGTGCTGTAAAAAAGGAGAGGTAGGGCCCTGGAAACGAGGCACTGCTGCATAAAAGGGAGGTTGTTACCTGTAGAATCAAAACTTTGGATGCCAAAAATTAATCTTTGAGAGGTAAAATGGGGGTTTGTGCCCTAAAATTGAGAGCTTGGAGTAGGAAAATGAGGCTTTTAACCTGAAAAAGGAGGTTTGTGCCCTAAAATTGAGATATTGGTGAAGAAAAATGAGGCTTTTCACCCAAAAATTGAGAGCTTGTCCCTAAAATTGGGAGCTTGGAGTAGGAAAATGAGGCTTTTAATCTTAAAAAGGAGGTTTGTGCCATAAATTGAGATATTGGTGAAGAAAAATGAGGCTTTTAATCTGAAAATTGAGAGCTTGTCCCTAAAATTGAGAGCTTGGTGCAGAAAAATGAGGCTTTTCACCCAAAAAAGGAGAGCTTGTCCATAACATTGAAATATTGGTGCAGAAAAATGAGGCTTTTCAGGTGAAAAAGGTGGGTTTGGTGCTAAAATTGAGAGCTTGGTGCAGAAAAATGAGGCTTTTCTGGTGAAAAGGGCATTTTGTGCCCTAAAATTGCGAGCTTGTTGTAGGAAAATGAGGCTTTTTTACCCGAAAAAGGCGGGTTTTACCCTAAAATTGAGAGCTTGTTGTGGGAAAATGAGGCTTTTCAGGTGAAAAAGGCGGGTTTTACCGTAAAATTGAGAGAGTGTTTCCGAAAAATGAGGCTTTTCAGGTGAAAAAGGTGGGTTTGGTGCAGAAAATTGAGAGCTCTGTGCAGAAAAATGAGGCTTTTTCACCCGAAAAAGGCATTTTGTGCCCGAAATTGAGAGCTTGGTGCAGAAAAATGAGGCTTTTCACCCCAAAAACGCGGGTTTAGCCCCCATGATAGGGTTTGTGCTGTAAAAAAGGAGAGGTAGGGCCCTGGAAACGAGGCACTGCTGCATAAAAGGGAGGTTGTTACCTGTAGAATCAAAACTTTGGATGCCAAAAATTAATCTTTGAGAGGTAAAATGGGGGTTTGTGCCCTAAAATTGAGAGCTTGGAGTAGGAAAATGAGGCTTTTAATCTGAAAAAGGAGGTTTGTGCCCTAAAATTGAGATATTGGTGAAGAAAAATGAGGCTTTTCACCCAAAAATTGAGAGCTTGTCCCTAAAATTGAGAGCTTGGAGTAGGAAAATGAGGCTTTTAATCTGAAAAAGGAGGTTTGTGCCCTAAAATTGAGATATTGGTGAAGAAAAATGAGGTTTTTCACCCCAAAAGCGTGGGTTTAGCCCCCATGATAGGGTTTGTGCTGTAAAAAAGGAGAGGTAGGGCCCTGGAAACGAGGCACTGCTGCATAAAAGGGAGGTTGTTACCTGTAGAATCAAAACTTTGGATGCCAAAAATTAATCTTTGAGAGGTAAAATGGGGGTTTGTGCCCTAAAATTGAGAGCTTGGAGTAGGAAAATGAGGCTTTTAATCTGAAAAAGGAGGTTTGTGCCCTAAAATTGAGATATTGGTGAAGAAAAATGAGGCTTTTCACCCAAAAATTGAGAGCTTGTCCCTAAAATTGAGAGCTTGGAGTAGGAAAATGAGGCTTTTAATCTGAAAAAGGAGGTTTGTGCCCTAAAATTGAGATATTGGTGAAGAAAAATGAGGTTTTTCACCCCAAAAGCGTGGGTTTAGCCCCCATGATAGGGTTTGTGCTGTAAAAAAGGAGAGGTAGGGCCCTGGAAACGAGGCACTGCTGCATAAAAGGGAGGTTGTTACCTGTAGAATCAAAACTTTGGATGCCAAAAATTAATCTTTGAGAGGTAAAATGGGGGTTTGTGCCCTAAAATTGAGAGCTTGGAGTAGGAAAATGAGGCTTTTAATCTGAAAAAGGAGGTTTGTGCCCTAAAATTGAGATATTGGTGAAGAAAAATGAGGCTTTTCACCCAAAAAAGGAGAGCTTGTCCATAACATTGAAATATTGGTGCAGAAAAATGAGGCTTTTCAGGTGAAAAAGGTGGGTTTGGTGCTAAAATTGAGAGCTTGGTGCAGAAAAATGAGGCTTTTCTGGTGAAAAGGGCATTTTGTGCCCTAAAATTGCGAGCTTGTAGGAAAATGAGGCTTTTTTACCCGAAAAAGGCAGGCTTTACCCTAAAATTGCGAGCTTGTTGTAGGAAAATGAGGCTTTTTTACCCGAAAAAGGCGGGTTTTACCCTAAAATTGAGAGCTTGTTGTGGGAAAATGAGGCTTTTCAGGTGAAAAAGGCGGGTTTTACCGTAAAATTGAGAGAGTGTTTCCGAAAAATGAGGCTTTTCAGGTGAAAAAGGTGGGTTTGGTGCAGAAAATTGAGAGCTCTGTGCAGAAAAATGAGGCTTTTTCACCTGAAAAAGGCATTTTGTGCCCGAAATTGAGAGCTTGGTGCAGAAAAATGAGGCTTTTCACCCCAAAAACGCGGGTTTAGCCCCCATGATAGGGTTTGTGCTGTAAAAAAGGAGAGGTAGGGCCCTGGAAACGAGGCACTGCTGCATAAAAGGGAGGTTGTTACCTGTAGAATCAAAACTTTGGATGCCAAAAATTAATCTTTGAGAGGTAAAATGGGGGTTTGTGCCCTAAAATTGAGAGCTTGGAGTAGGAAAATGAGGCTTTTAATCTGAAAAAGGAGGTTTGTGCCCTAAAATTGAGATATTGGTGCAGAAAAATGAGGCTTTTCCACCCAAAAAAGGTGGGTTTTACCCTAAAATTGAGAGCTTGTTGCAGAAAAATGAGGCTTTTCAGCAGAAAAAGGTTGTTTCCGCCCTAAAATTGAGAGCTTGGTACAGAAAAATGAGGTTTTTCACCCCAAAAGCGTGGGTTTAGCCCCCATGATAGGGTTTGTGCTGTAAAAAAGGAGAGGTAGGGCCCTGGAAACGAGGCACTGCTGCATAAAAGGGAGGTTGTTACCTGTAGAATCAAAACTTTGGATGCCAAAAATTAATCTTTGAGAGGTAAAATGGGGGTTTGTGCCCTAAAATTGAGAGCTTGGAGTAGGAAAATGAGGCTTTTAATCTGAAAAAGGAGGTTTGTGCCCTAAAATTGAGATATTGGTGAAGAAAAATGAGGCTTTTCACCCAAAAAAGGAGAGCTTGTCCATAACATTGAAATATTGGTGCAGAAAAATGAGGCTTTTCAGGTGAAAAAGGTGGGTTTGGTGCTAAAATTGAGAGCTTGGTGCAGAAAAATGAGGCTTTTCTGGTGAAAAGGGCATTTTGTGCCCTAAAATTGCGAGCTTGTAGGAAAATGAGGCTTTTTTACCCGAAAAAGGCAGGCTTTACCCTAAAATTGCGAGCTTGTTGTAGGAAAATGAGGCTTTTTTACCCGAAAAAGGCGGGTTTTACCCTAAAATTGAGAGCTTGTTGTGGGAAAATGAGGCTTTTCAGGTGAAAAAGGCGGGTTTTACCGTAAAATTGAGAGAGTGTTTCAGAAAAATGAGGCTTTTCAGGTGAAAAAGGTGGGTTTGGTGCAGAAAATTGAGAGCTCTGTGCAGAAAAATGAGGCTTTTTCACCCGAAAAAGGCATTTTGTGCCCGAAATTGAGAGCTTGGTGCAGAAAAATGAGGCTTTTCACCCCAAAAACGCGGGTTTAGCCCCCATGATAGGGTTTGTGCTGTAAAAAAGGAGAGGTAGGGCCCTGGAAACGAGGCACTGCTGCATAAAAGGGAGGTTGTTACCTGTAGAATCAAAACTTTGGATGCCAAAAATTAATCTTTGAGAGGTAAAATGGGGGTTTGTGCCCTAAAATTGAGAGCTTGGAGTAGGAAAATGAGGCTTTTAATCTGAAAAAGGAGGTTTGTGCCCTAAAATTGAGATATTGGTGCAGAAAAATGAGGCTTTTCCACCCAAAAAAGGTGGGTTTTACCCTAAAATTGAGAGCTTGTTGCAGAAAAATGAGGCTTTTCAGCAGAAAAAGGTTGTTTCCGCCCTAAAATTGAGAGCTTGGTACAGAAAAATGAGGTTTTTCACCCCAAAAGCGTGGGTTTAGCCCCCATGATAGGGTTTGTGCTGTAAAAAAGGAGAGGTAGGGCCCTGGAAACGAGGCACTGCTGCATAAAAGGGAGGTTGTTACCTGTAGAATCAAAACTTTGGATGCCAAAAATTAATCTTTGAGAGGTAAAATGGGGGTTTGTGCCCTAAAATTGAGAGCTTGGAGTAGGAAAATGAGGCTTTTAACCTGAAAAAGGAGGTTTGTGCCCTAAAATTGAGATATTGGTGAAGAAAAATGAGGCTTTTCACCCAAAAATTGAGAGCTTGTCCCTAAAATTGGGAGCTTGGAGTAGGAAAATGAGGCTTTTAATCTTAAAAAGGAGGTTTGTGCCATAAATTGAGATATTGGTGAAGAAAAATGAGGCTTTTAATCTGAAAATTGAGAGCTTGTCCCTAAAATTGAGAGCTTGGTGCAGAAAAATGAGGCTTTTCACCCAAAAAAGGAGAGCTTGTCCATAACATTGAAATATTGGTGCAGAAAAATGAGGCTTTTCAGGTGAACAAGGTGGGTTTGGTGCTAAAATTGAGAGCTTGGTGCAGAAAAATGAGGCTTTTCTGGTGAAAAGGGCATTTTGTGCCCTAAAATTGCGAGCTTGTTGTAGGAAAATGAGGCTTTTTTACCCGAAAAAGGCGGGTTTTACCCTAAAATTGAGAGCTTGTTGTGGGAAAATGAGGCTTTTCAGGTGAAAAAGGCGGGTTTTACCGTAAAATTGAGAGAGTGTTTCCGAAAAATGAGGCTTTTCAGGTGAAAAAGGTGGGTTTGGTGCAGAAAATTGAGAGCTCTGTGCAGAAAAATGAGGCTTTTTCACCCGAAAAAGGCATTTTGTGCCCGAAATTGAGAGCTTGGTGCAGAAAAATGAGGCTTTTCACCCCAAAAACGCGGGTTTAGCCCCCATGATAGGGTTTGTGCTGTAAAAAAGGAGAGGTAGGGCCCTGGAAACGAGGCACTGCTGCATAAAAGGGAGGTTGTTACCTGTAGAATCAAAACTTTGGATGCCAAAAATTAATCTTTGAGAGGTAAAATGGGGGTTTGTGCCCTAAAATTGAGAGCTTGGAGTAGGAAAATGAGGCTTTTAATCCGAAAAAGGAGGTTTGTGCCCTAAAATTGAGATATTGGTGAAGAAAAATGAGGCTTTTCACCCAAAAATTGAGAGCTTGTCCCTAAAATTGAGAGCTTGGAGTAGGAAAATGAGGCTTTTAATCTGAAAAAGGAGGTTTGTGCCCTAAAATTGAGATATTGGTGAAGAAAAATGAGGTTTTTCACCCCAAAAGCGTGGGTTTAGCCCCCATGATAGGGTTTGTGCTGTAAAAAAGGAGAGGTAGGGCCCTGGAAACGAGGCACTGCTGCATAAAAGGGAGGTTGTTACCTGTAGAATCAAAACTTTGGATGCCAAAAATTAATCTTTGAGAGGTAAAATGGGGGTTTGTGCCCTAAAATTGAGAGCTTGGAGTAGGAAAATGAGGCTTTTAATCTGAAAAAGGAGGTTTGTGCCCTAAAATTGAGATATTGGTGAAGAAAAATGAGGCTTTTCACCCAAAAATTGAGAGCTTGTCCCTAAAATTGAGAGCTTGGAGTAGGAAAATGAGGCTTTTAATCTGAAAAAGGAGGTTTGTGCCCTAAAATTGAGATATTGGTGAAGAAAAATGAGGTTTTTCACCCCAAAAGCGTGGGTTTAGCCCCCATGATAGGGTTTGTGCTGTAAAAAAGGAGAGGTAGGGCCCTGGAAACGAGGCACTGCTGCATAAAAGGGAGGTTGTTACCTGTAGAATCAAAACTTTGGATGCCAAAAATTAATCTTTGAGAGGTAAAATGGGGGTTTGTGCCCTAAAATTGAGAGCTTGGAGTAGGAAAATGAGGCTTTTAATCTGAAAAAGGAGGTTTGTGCCCTAAAATTGAGATATTGGTGAAGAAAAATGAGGCTTTTCACCCAAAAAAGGAGAGCTTGTCCATAACATTGAAATATTGGTGCAGAAAAATGAGGCTTTTCAGGTGAAAAAGGTGGGTTTGGTGCTAAAATTGAGAGCTTGGTGCAGAAAAATGAGGCTTTTCTGGTGAAAAGGGCATTTTGTGCCCTAAAATTGCGAGCTTGTAGGAAAATGAGGCTTTTTTACCCGAAAAAGGCAGGCTTTACCCTAAAATTGCGAGCTTGTTGTAGGAAAATGAGGCTTTTTTACCCGAAAAAGGCGGGTTTTACCCTAAAATTGAGAGCTTGTTGTGGGAAAATGAGGCTTTTCAGGTGAAAAAGGCGGGTTTTACCGTAAAATTGAGAGAGTGTTTCAGAAAAATGAGGCTTTTCAGGTGAAAAAGGTGGGTTTGGTGCAGAAAATTGAGAGCTCTGTGCAGAAAAATGAGGCTTTTTCACCCGAAAAAGGCATTTTGTGCCCGAAATTGAGAGCTTGGTGCAGAAAAATGAGGCTTTTCACCCCAAAAACGCGGGTTTAGCCCCCATGATAGGGTTTGTGCTGTAAAAAAGGAGAGGTAGGGCCCTGGAAACGAGGCACTGCTGCATAAAAGGGAGGTTGTTACCTGTAGAATCAAAAGCTTGGATGCCAAAAATTAATCTTTGAGAGGTAAAATGGGGGTTTGTGCCCTAAAATTGAGAGCTTGGAGTAGGAAAATGAGGCTTTTAATCTGAAAAAGGAGGTTTGTGCCCTAAAATTGAGATATTGGTGCAGAAAAATGAGGCTTTTCCACCCAAAAAAGGTGGGTTTTACCCTAAAATTGAGAGCTTGTTGCAGAAAAATGAGGCTTTTCAGCAGAAAAAGGTTGTTTCCGCCCTAAAATTGAGAGCTTGGTACAGAAAAATGAGGTTTTTCACCCCAAAAGCGTGGGTTTAGCCCCCATGATAGGGTTTGTGCTGTAAAAAAGGAGAGGTAGGGCCCTGGAAACGAGGCACTGCTGCATAAAAGGGAGGTTGTTACCTGTAGAATCAAAACTTTGGATGCCAAAAATTAATCTTTGAGAGGTAAAATGGGGGTTTGTGCCCTAAAATTGAGAGCTTGGAGTAGGAAAATGAGGCTTTTAACCTGAAAAAGGAGGTTTGTGCCCTAAAATTGAGATATTGGTGAAGAAAAATGAGGCTTTTCACCCAAAAATTGAGAGCTTGTCCCTAAAATTGGGAGCTTGGAGTAGGAAAATGAGGCTTTTAATCTTAAAAAGGAGGTTTGTGCCATAAATTGAGATATTGGTGAAGAAAAATGAGGCTTTTAATCTGAAAATTGAGAGCTTGTCCCTAAAATTGAGAGCTTGGTGCAGAAAAATGAGGCTTTTCACCCAAAAAAGGAGAGCTTGTCCATAACATTGAAATATTGGTGCAGAAAAATGAGGCTTTTCAGGTGAAAAAGGTGGGTTTGGTGCTAAAATTGAGAGCTTGGTGCAGAAAAATGAGGCTTTTCTGGTGAAAAGGGCATTTTGTGCCCTAAAATTGCGAGCTTGTTGTAGGAAAATGAGGCTTTTTTACCCGAAAAAGGCAGGTTTTACCCTAAAATTGCGAGCTTGTTGTAGGAAAATGAGGCTTTTTTACCCGAAAAAGGCGGGTTTTACCCTAAAATTGAGAGCTTGTTGTAGGAAAATGAGGCTTTTCAGGTGAAAAAGGCGGGTTTTACCGTAAAATTGAGAGAGTGTTTCCGAAAAATGAGGCTTTTCAGGTGAAAAAGGTGGGTTTGGTGCAGAAAATTGAGAGCTCTGTGCAGAAAAATGAGGCTTTTTCACCCGAAAAAGGCATTTTGTGCCCGAAATTGAGAGCTTGGTGCAGAAAAATGAGGCTTTTCACCCCAAAAACGCGGGTTTAGCCCCCATGATAGGGTTTGTGCTGTAAAAAAGGAGAGGTAGGGCCCTGGAAACGAGGCACTGCTGCATAAAAGGGAGGTTGTTACCTGTAGAATCAAAACTTTGGATGCCAAAAATTAATCTTTGAGAGGTAAAATGGGGGTTTGTGCCCTAAAATTGAGAGCTTGGAGTAGGAAAATGAGGCTTTTAATCTGAAAAAGGAGGTTTGTGCCCTAAAATTGAGATATTGGTGAAGAAAAATGAGGCTTTTCACCCAAAAATTGAGAGCTTGTCCCTAAAATTGAGAGCTTGGAGTAGGAAAATGAGGCTTTTAATCTGAAAAAGGAGGTTTGTGCCCTAAAATTGAGATATTGGTGAAGAAAAATGAGGTTTTTCACCCCAAAAGCGTGGGTTTAGCCCCCATGATAGGGTTTGTGCTGTAAAAAAGGAGAGGTAGGGCCCTGGAAACGAGGCACTGCTGCATAAAAGGGAGGTTGTTACCTGTAGAATCAAAACTTTGGATGCCAAAAATTAATCTTTGAGAGGTAAAATGGGGGTTTGTGCCCTAAAATTGAGAGCTTGGAGTAGGAAAATGAGGCTTTTAATCTGAAAAAGGAGGTTTGTGCCCTAAAATTGAGATATTGGTGAAGAAAAATGAGGCTTTTCACCCAAAAATTGAGAGCTTGTCCCTAAAATTGAGAGCTTGGAGTAGGAAAATGAGGCTTTTAATCTGAAAAAGGAGGTTTGTGCCCTAAAATTGAGATATTGGTGAAGAAAAATGAGGTTTTTCACCCCAAAAGCGTGGGTTTAGCCCCCATGATAGGGTTTGTGCTGTAAAAAAGGAGAGGTAGGGCCCTGGAAACGAGGCACTGCTGCATAAAAGGGAGGTTGTTACCTGTAGAATCAAAACTTTGGATGCCAAAAATTAATCTTTGAGAGGTAAAATGGGGGTTTGTGCCCTAAAATTGAGAGCTTGGAGTAGGAAAATGAGGCTTTTAATCTGAAAAAGGAGGTTTGTGCCCTAAAATTGAGATATTGGTGCAGAAAAATGAGGCTTTTAACCTGAAAAAGGAGGTTTGTGCCCTAAAATTGAGATATTGGTGCAGAAAAATGAGGCTTTTAACCTGAAAAAGGAGGTTTGTGCCCTAAAATTGAGATATTGGTGAAGAAAAATGAGGTTTTTCACCCAAAAATTGAGAGCTTGTCCCTAAAATTGGGAGCTTGGAGTAGGAAAATGAGGCTTTTAATCTTAAAAAGGAGGTTTGTGCCATAAATTGAGATATTGGTGAAGAAAAATGAGGCTTTTAATCTGAAAATTGAGAGCTTGTCCCTAAAATTGAGAGCTTGGTGAAGAAAAATGAGGCTTTTCAGGTGAAAAAGGTGGGTTTGGTGCAGAAAATTGAGAGCTCTGTGCAGAAAAATGAGGCTTTTTCACCCGAAAAAGGCATTTTGTGCCCGAAATTGAGAGCTTGGTGCAGAAAAATGAGGCTTTTCACCCCAAAAACGCGGGTTTAGCCCCCATGATAGGGTTTGTGCTGTAAAAAAGGAGAGGTAGGGCCCTGGAAACGAGGCACTGCTGCATAAAAGGGAGGTTGTTACCTGTAGAATCAAAAGCTTGGATGCCAAAAATTAATCTTTGAGAGGTAAAATGGGGGTTTGTGCCCTAAAATTGAGAGCTTGGAGTAGGAAAATGAGGCTTTTAATCTGAAAAAGGAGGTTTGTGCCCTAAAATTGAGATATTGGTGCAGAAAAATGAGGCTTTTCCACCCAAAAAAGGTGGGTTTTACCCTAAAATTGAGAGCTTGTTGCAGAAAAATGAGGCTTTTCAGCAGAAAAAGGTTGTTTCCGCCCTAAAATTGAGAGCTTGGTACAGAAAAATGAGGTTTTTCACCCCAAAAGCGTGGGTTTAGCCCCCATGATAGGGTTTGTGCTGTAAAAAAGGAGAGGTAGGGCCCTGGAAACGAGGCACTGCTGCATAAAAGGGAGGTTGTTACCTGTAGAATCAAAACTTTGGATGCCAAAAATTAATCTTTGAGAGGTAAAATGGGGGTTTGTGCCCTAAAATTGAGAGCTTGGAGTAGGAAAATGAGGCTTTTAACCTGAAAAAGGAGGTTTGTGCCCTAAAATTGAGATATTGGTGAAGAAAAATGAGGCTTTTCACCCAAAAATTGAGAGCTTGTCCCTAAAATTGGGAGCTTGGAGTAGGAAAATGAGGCTTTTAATCTTAAAAAGGAGGTTTGTGCCATAAATTGAGATATTGGTGAAGAAAAATGAGGCTTTTAATCTGAAAATTGAGAGCTTGTCCCTAAAATTGAGAGCTTGGTGCAGAAAAATGAGGCTTTTCACCCAA